>NW_004524681.1:8680103-8719023 GCF_000260255.1 Octodon degus
GCCCGAGGGGCTGGGAGAGGGTCTGGCCCACGCTGCGCCTGGGCTGGGACTGGTCCCGCCGGCGCAGGGTAGCAGGAAACTCTCCGCACACTCAACGGACCTGGGCTAGGACTGGGTCTCTGTGATAGCCAAATCTTGGAAACAACCAAGATGCCCATCAGTTGAGGAATGGTTGAAAAAGGTGTGATATTTTTATACAATGGAGTATTATTCAACTATAAAGAATGATAAACTCGAAGCCTTTATATTGAAGTGGATGCCACTTGAACATATACTTATAAGTGAAATAAAACAGACACACATGTGGAAGTATTGTATAGTCTCCCTAGTATAAGAACTCAAAAAAAGTTCTATTTGTATTTAGAAAGGTATAATACAAGTAAAAGGTATAATACAAGGTATAATACAAGTAAAAGGAAAGCAAGATCTCAAAGACTAACTAATCAAGAGAGGGAAAGGAGAAGAGCTAGGAAACATGAATAAGTCAAGCCATACAGTTATATGTAGAAGATGGGCAAGGCACTGTTCCTGAGAATCTTCAGAAGATTTTGTAATCTAGCAGTTAACTGGAAAGATTCTCACCCTGACTAACTATATATACTGATTCCTGTGAACTGAGCTATTTCACTGCAGATGGTAATTTGTAATTGTAGTCTCATGCTTGGAGTGCCTGTCATTCTGGTCTTCTGAATATGGCCTACTCATCATGACATGCCACTTGCTGCTATAATGTCTCTTGGATAGGTGGTTGCTCAATAAGTAGGGGGTGGTGAATGAAAGCAAGAGACAGGAAAAGGAATATTGTGGGATTGTCCTGCTTCAAGGTTGTATATGGTGAGATTTTTGGACTTATGTGTAAACATAAGAAGTATATAATTCTTTGCCTATTTTTAAAATATATTCTAATTTTTAAATGTTTTTATCATATTCTGTAGGGACTTAAAATTCAACATATCAATACTTGATGAAAAGTACCTGTTCCATATTATGCCTAAGATGTTTGATATGCAGACAGATAGTGAGGTTAAGCTTAACAGCCTAAGTTTTAGGTTAATAACAATTAGCTTGTCTTCTGGATGGTTAACAACCTAAGTTTGCAGATGAAAATTACAGAGAAAGGAGAGCTGCAAAGAAAGCCAACATTTTGGCCCTAGCCTTCTAGGGTCAATTAAGACTCAGGACATATGAGAACTTGTACTGTAACGTCATGTAACTTGGTAGTGTCCCAAATTTTCTGATCAAGGAGATTATGGGGCCAAAGAGGAAAGTGATCGATGATGTAGAGTGTGCCTAAGGAGAGTCACATGGAGAGAAACCCCTCTCTCAGGCTTTCACAGAGAGCAAATTGGCGAAGCAATGGCCGTGACTCATCCACATGGCTGACACTGACAAAGATTCTACAATCTGAGGTGCAGGATCTCGGTATAAATCCTGAGGGGATTTCACTGACCTTATCAGACCCAAAAGCTACAACTCTTGTTGCATAGGTCCTCCTTTACCTTGGTTTTGACCATCCAGCAGAAACGTATAAAAACGAAATATAGGAAATAAAGCCATGCTGTTATGTTGAGCGGTGGGGGACTCAGGTCAACAATTTGTGACATTGCCAGTCAAGCAGAAGACCCAATACTATTATGGGCTACTGGACTCTTTTAGAATATTTTGCTGAGTTTACACATCTATAATATTCAAATAAGGGAACTTAAGGAAAAAAAGGGTATACAGACAATTGTATCTTTGTATTCAAAGTTGTTTGGATAGATATATAGTTACATTCTCTTAATGAATCGAATGATTTGTTCTAATGGTGCTTGTGGATAGGATATCAAGTCCGCATCTTTTACAGCAATTAACCACTAGGAAGAATGTATGCAGTATGTTAATTATTGAAACTGTCCTACTGATTTGATCTGCAACTGTCTCATTGCTATTTGTTTATCAATAAAATTATGGGAAAAAACAATTAAGCTAAGAAATAGTTTTCATGATAGCAAAGAAGTACTAAGAGTAAAACATGAGATATATACTGGAATGGCAAATAAATGACCAGCACTTCTAACAGTTTTAGGATAAGATATCACACAAAGTTCCAGTGTGTTGTGGACATGCATAATGACTATGACAGTTACTAGTGGCTAGGTGTCACTTATAGCTACCATTTTTCTCCACTTGATATCTTAAAAAGGCAAAGAAAAATCTCAAGTTATCTTTAAGTACAAAAGAAATTCAGAAAAAGAAATCCACCACCCTAATTATTTTTGGCCTTGAAGTACTTCACAGTCTGAAATCCCTAATTTCACACTCTACTGTGTGTCTCTCACTTTCTCCCCCTAACTTACCACATACACCCCAAATATAGATAGATAGCTATAGATTTATGAGTACATATCATGCTTCCCTAATAATTTAAATTCCTTAATCAAACTAGATTAAATAAGCAGCAACTGTATTGCCAAACATGGCCAGATACAAAACAGGTTCCAAGTACCACGGACAGCAACCGCATAGAGTTATCAAGGATCAGGGGTTTTTTTCCCATAATTTTATTGAGAAATATATAGCAATGAGACAGTTTTAAGCCAAATCGCTAGGACAGTTTCAATAACTAACACATTGCATACATTCTTCCTAGTGGTTAATTGCTGTACAAGATGTGGACTTGATAGCCTATTTACAAACACTATTAGAACAAATCCCTCTATTCATTAAGAAAATGTAATGATATATCTATCCTAACCACTTTGAATACACAGACACAAAATGGACATTCATCTGTATCCCCTTTTTTGTTAAGTTCCATCATTTAAATATTATAGGTGTGCAAACTCAGCAAAATATTCTAAAAGACTTCAGTAGTATTGGGTCTTCCGCTCCACTGGCAATGTCAGAAATTGTTGACCTGAGTCCCCCACAGCTCAACATAACAGCATGGCTTTACTTCTTCTACTTCATTTTTATACTTTTCTGCTGGATGGTTTTATTCTAGGTTTCCACTCTCCCTTCCCACATACAGTTTCCTCCTGAGTCTGATTCCTTTAGGGGTTAAGATAGCATTGCTTGCTACGAACGGTAATTTTTTGCTCATTAATATCACTTACGAGGAGCCAGGGATACCTTCCAATATGGCAAACTCAGTTCTTATGCTCATTCCCAGACCAGTGTCACAACTTCATTGGCTTAAAAATCTCATCAATAAAGACCACTCTTTAAGCCTGATGAGGGGACAATTTATTTGATCCAGAATATAGTCAACCACCTAGGATTAGTAATGGATTCAACTTGACTACTATCGCTCACATCATAGTTAAAATTAGTATGCAGAGAGTCAGAAATCCAAGCTTCCTTTGATGAGCTTAAATGCTTCTACCTCTAAACCCAACTCATTCCTCAAAGTTCCCTCCATCAAACTCACAAAATGATGTAGCAGCTGGGTGAGAGAGAACTTGGCATAAATTCTGATCCTTATTTGCAAGTGATTTCTGCTCATGGTTGGCAGCGCCCCTTCCCTGAGTTTTTGGTGGTGCACACAGCAGACCCTGCTGGATTTAGTTTGGAAGGCTTATGTAAATCAGCACTCCATGTTCCAACATGGATGCCATCAAACCACAAGCAAGCAGATTAAATTAGATTGTCTGTGGGTAGAACTTGGACCTAGGAATCTACTAAAGCTTCTGATGTGATTCTAATACACACACAGGATTGAGAAGTGTTAGTTTACTAAACATCCTAATTGCTTGAATTTCTTGATCAATATCCTTCAATGGCCTAGTTATGGCTTTGCACTTTCAATTCAGTTTCTTTGAAATTTACCCAGGTGACTTAAAACATTTAAATAAAACACTGTCTGCAGTATGATAGCAACTACAATTTGAGGCATAGACGCTGTGTCAGCCTCCTTTCAGAGAGTGATGTTCAATCAATGGATGCACGTCTGAAGCACAATATTATGTAGCCATGCAGATTTTGTACTTCTTTCTATTTCTGGGTGCAGTGTATAATATACATTGGCAACATTTCATTTTTATATTGTAATGGGATCTCCATAGGCTTACACTGAAATTGGTTTTCTGCTGTAATCTCACATTTTAACAGCCTCTATAGACCTGCTCAGAAACTGACTTAAAATTGTTGTAAAGAATATTTGGAATCATATTTTTTTGAATTATACAAATGCTTCTTCCCCCCATGAACCATGAGAGATATTGAAGTACCTTTATAACATCAATGGAAAGTGAATGCTTGACATGTTCAATAGCTATTTTACAAAAGCCAGAAAGTGTTTTTCCTTCTGAGTGCCGTCTTCAGTCATGTTCATATTTTTAATAGGATTGTGACACTCATTTCAGATGATGGTGGAAAGTGATTGTATCGCTTGTTTTCTTTGAAATTAGTCCTATAATCGCATCAGAGGTTCAAAGTGAGATCCACCACTTATTAGATCACTTAGTCACTTTGCTACCATTACGAAAAATGCCAGGAAGCAGAGAAAAGGGAGGAGCAAGTGAGGAGCATGCTTCCAGGTCACCTGACCTCCACCCATGAATACAGCGCCCCCTGTGGCCCAATCACTTTCCCAATACATGAAATGTTGGGGGTATGGATCTTAAAATCTAACCTCTAAGTAGCTGCATTTCTCCACCGGTAAAATAGTAAAACTGTTCACCTCCCAGTGTCACTGGGAACAGAACTGAGATCCCTGTGGATGGTCTGAGCACATGGCTTCTGGTAAGGCTGCTGGGGAAACACTGCCTGCCATCTTCAAAGACAACCATGCGTACCTCGGCTAGACTGATTTGTATTACTTAAAGCCAATTGAAGGGATAAGAAACAAGTCCTAGCCAGTTCTGTACATATCTATACATGGAAATAGGGTCACGCTCAGTCAAAACGGAGACAATTGCTCCTCTTTCCAGGAGAGTCGCCCAAGTGGCCCTCCACAAGTGTGCTTGGCCAAGCCTAATGAGAAACCCGCATGAGCCAAGTCTCCATGACCATCCCTGACCTCTGAGCAGAAGTCCCACAGGACATGACAACATCCTTTGAGAGTGCATCAGGCATTGACACCTGACACCTGATTGCTCAGCAAGTGAGGGGCCTAGGTGCATTCTGGCCAGTGCCCCGGTACCCCGCTAGCATCGTCTTCTCAGTGTGATCCTTGCTTTTACTTGGGTTCAAGGCATTTCACCAAGCTGTTGCTCCAGGATGCACCAAACGTGAGTCCTACTGGAGCTAGATGAGCACAGTATTCCGGGGCTCTAGGAAGGCAGCTGTGCCACGCAGCGCCCAGCAAGCCCAAGCCCTGGGTACAGTGATGGGGACGGAGGCCGCACTGAGCACCTGTTTTCTGCCTCCATATCTAGTCTAGAGGTATGAAAAATGGGACAAATGGCAATAATGCCAGGATAGTAGTCACCAAACAGAGCGCTGCTCAGCAGACAGCAATGTGCATAATCACTGCACATGAGTGCCGCTGCTCTTAGGAAGCGCCAGGGAGGCACCCTGCCCCAGCCTGCGCCCTCAGCGAGGAAGACGGTAGAAGAGGAAGGGGCTCATTTTCTGTGCTCTCACGAGGGCCTTTGTTGCTACTCCAGTGTCTTGGGCAAATTCCTCCACCTCTGTGACTTCTCCTCCCAAACCAACGAGCAAGTAGAAGGAGCTGGGCTCTCGGGCATTCTGCATCTTTGCCCACTTTATTTACTCAAGGGGAAAACGTAGCTTCTTTGTAATTAAAGCATGAAATCAACTATTCAAACCAATAAACCTGAACATGTACCTCAATTTATTATAAATACAAGAAAAAAATTAACTGCATAATACTTCAGAAAAAGGAAAATTCCAGTAACTAGAATAGATTAGACAGAAAAAATGCTCAAGTGTTCAAGACATATGAAAATATGCTAAAAAAATAAATTAATTAAATGGTAATGTATGACATGATCGTGAAAGGTATAATTAATGATTATATAAATTATAGCCCTTTCTAAATTAATTTATAGGTTTCATACAATGCCCATCAAAATTCTCACAGAATAGGAGATGGAAGAGACATGCTAAATGGTTCTAAATTGTATAAATAAGTTCCTTTTCTAATAAATGTTACTTTTGCTATCTTCACAAATAGAGGATGTTCAATCCTTACAAATATTACAACACATTATAAAGTTCCAAGATCTAAAATATTAAAATAGTACTTTTTAAAAAGTAAATGTCGATATAAATCAAAAAGCTAAATATATGGAGAAAGCTACATTAATTAAACTAGAATGATGTTTCAATAGTCCTTGGGAAATTCATTTTTTGAAAACAAAAATTCAGGGTTCTCTGATTATATCATAACCACTTAAGCTGGTACATGTAAAATTTTAAATGTAAAACTGATACCACAAAATAAAAAGTATGTTTCTATTTATTTGGCTTTTCAGTAACAAAGGATTTTCTAGATTAGGAAACTATATAAACTGCCTACACTTTAAAGGACCTTTATGCCTGGGAGATGGCTCAGTAGAATAAGCACTTGCCTGGCAAGCACAAGGGCCTGAGTTCCACAATCCCCAGTTCCACCAAAAACAAAACAAAAGAATGTGTTCTAAAGGACCTTTAAAACAAAATAAGCAACATTATAAGAAAATATCTAAAACTTTTTATTTTAGGAAAAAAATAATATAAAATTTCATAACAAAATAATAAAAGGGCATCAACAGTTGATACAGTATGTGTCATAATCTTAAAAATAGAGCACAAGATATTGACAATAAAGACCCTCACATACAAGAAAAAGCCAAATAGGAATGCTAAAACCTTTCCTTCTTTCTTTCATTGTTTCTTTATTTATTTATTTTTATTCATCTTAATGAGAAAAAAAGAAAAACAGCAATTGAACCGTTTCAAAAGAGGTTAGTAGAACAGTTAAAATAATTAATACATTGCATATTGTTGTCTTCACAGTAGTTGTTCAGAGGACGAGATGCAGACATGTTACCTTGTCTAAACAATATTAGTACAAGCCTTTCTTCTCAATGAACTAAGAGAAAGTAGCTGTATATCCATCCTATCTTGTGTATACATATATTTTTTTTCTTCTTTTTCACAATGAAACAGTCCTTTATTTATACTTTTGCAAAGTTAGTAACACATGACACAAGGTTGCCTGGCAACTAATAGCCAACCTTAACAAGACAGGACATTTATCTCAGGACTGAGGTAGCTTGTTCGTTTTAGGCACTGAGGCCTAGTCTCCCCTACACACCTTTGATCAATTTCCTAGCTTCCATGGCTCTCAACATATCCCCCATTTTTTGTTTTGTCAGAGATGGGTGTTCCATTGCAGTTAGAGAAGCTGTATTTGGAGAAGTCTTTAAAGGACATTTTCATACTTAAAGCCAGTCCAAAGGTTGTAGGTACTTGAATTCAGCAAAATAAACCAATATAGTCCAATAGTCCATAATAGTAGTGAGTTATCAGCACAACTGGCAATTGTCTGAAGTTACTGACTTTAGCCTTTTATAGCTCAGCATATTAATATGGCATTACTTTTTATGCCTTGTGGTTGTACTTTTATGCTCAATGGTTAAGACCAAATTAAAGCAATACCTATATAGCTAAAAATGTAACTTTTGATATCTGAAAAGGTCATTCAAATCCCCTCAGGATTTACCGTGGAACCATGTATAGCACCTCATAGATCTTTTGTCAGTGTCAGCCATCTGGATGAGTCATGGTCATTGCTTGACCAATTTGCTCTCTGTGAAACCTGAGAGAATTTTTTTTCTTTCTAGGTGACTCTCCTTAGGCACACTCTACATTGTTGATCACTTTCCTTTGTGGTCTCATAATCTCCTTGATCAGAAAATTTGGGACACCACTGAGTTACAGGATGTCACAGCAGAGGTTCTTTTATGTCCAGAGTTCTCACTGATCTTGAAGGGCTAGGGCCAAAATACTGGCTATCTTTCCAGTCCATCTATCTGTCTAATATTTGGTCTGCAAACAGAAGACCAAAATAATAGGTATTTCAAGCATGGTTTTAGTATTACACATTGCTGTCCACAACGTAGTTGCTTAGTTCACAGATATCAGCATATAGAGTTAGTCAGGGTAAGAATTCTACCCATTAATTGCTATTTTCAAAAACCTGATGGAAATTCTTAGGACCATTGCCTTAACCATCTTGTTTAATAAATGTATGGTTTTGCTCCTACCATATTTCCTAACTTTTCTCCTTTCTCTCTCTTCATTGTTTAATCTTTAAGTTCTTGCTTTCCATTTAACAGTGTTATATCTTTCAATTTTTATTTCTTCTTTTGAGTTCTTACACTAGAGAGACAATACAATATTTATACATGTGTGTCTGGTTTATTTCACTTATGAGTATAGCTTCAAGTAGCATCCACTAACCTATGAAGGCTTCGAGTTTATGTTTCTTTATAGCCAAGTAATACTCCATTGTATGAAAATACATCTTTTTCATCCATTTCTCAGATGAAAAATATGGAACCTACATGGTCTGTGTGTCATCCTTGCACAGGGGCCACACTAATAGCATTCCAGTTTTAGTATATGTGCTGCCAAAGTGAGCACTAAAAACTTTCTTTTCAATGAACTAAGAGAAATTACTAATACAAGTGAAACAAATTAGCATATATATTAAAATATTCTTGAAACAACCGACTAGGCAATTTGAGGAATTACTTGAACTTCTCTCTACTTCCTATTTATCTGTCTCCTAAGATACATTTCCTAACTAATGGGTGAAGCAGTTTGATAGTTGGATCAGTTACCCATTACCATAACAACACTGCCTAACAAACATGCAAAACCTCAGGAAGCGAGGACAGCAATCACTACCTGCAGTCACCAGGGGGTCAGCGGGGTGACTAATGTTGGGAGGTGGCTAATGTCTGCCGATTCCAAGGACCTTCACTCCCTCCGTGGTTCTTTCATCCACCAGGAAGCTGCTAGGTTCTCATCATGATGGCAGAGGGGACAAGACAGAAACACTGAAGACCACTGGACCCCACAATGGCACACAATCACGTCTACGCCGTTGTGCTGGTGAAACCAAATCAAGGTTTGGAAGCAGCCTGTTCCTGAAAGGTTCCTGGGCCACAGACTTGGCCCTGAACATGGCAGGGTTGAGGTGGGAAACCTTTAAGAGGTGCATCCAAGTAGAAGGTAACTAGGGCATGGGGGTGTCATCCTTGGAAGGGATTGAGCTGAGCCCTAAGAGTCAGTTAGCTCTCACAGGAGCGGGTTACTATTAAGCAGGACCACCACATGTGCTTGGACCTTCTGCTGACAGCCAGGTGGGTCCCTCCCTGCATCTCCATCATGTTGTGGTGCAACTGCAAGACCCCTGACAGCATGCACTCAGGTCTGTAGAGAAGAGAACCAAATAAACCTCTTTACCTTACAATTCTCCAGTCTTGGATATTTTGTTATAACAACATAAAATAGATGCATAAAATGTTAGATAGAAAATAGACCCTGTCATGAGAGGAACTCTAAGGTCACAGGACAGAAGACCCAGTGGACATAGGATGAGATAAAACTTCGGAGCTTTAATACAATTCATCAAGAAAATAATCTCACCTTCGCTGATAAATAAACAAAGGGCTCAAGTTTTCATACAAAGTTATGCAAAAGGCAAATAAAGATATAAAATCTCAATCAACCCGAATAAAAGGAATGCATTTTAAGAAATAATACATAAAACCAGGGTGCTTTAAATTTCATTCTAATTTGCTAAATTCCCAAATCTGCATTTTTAAAGCATGAAAGCATATCTTTTGTAATTTATTTTCTAACGTGATGATGTCCCAGGATGGAAAGTCACATAGAGCTACTACAAACACCTATCAGTACAAATTTGCTGGTGGAGCACTGAGAATTGTGTATCAAATGTTTTCTCCATTACTTATAACTTCCTGAAGAAAAATACACCTAAAAAGTTTTATAAAGCAGCCAGTACAAAGCAGATTGCTACTGACCTGTCAGAGCAATACCAGTCTATACATTTGGAACTGGTTACAGGTGGAGACAGAGAAAGGAGGAAAACAGAGAGCAGGGTCAGCTCAGAGGTGTAAGTATAAATGTGTAGTCTTCTGGATGGATGCCTGTGGAAAAGGAAGAGCATCCGTCTGTTTTGGCATAAGGTATTTTAATTTCTTGCCCAGCATTCACCTCTTTTATGTTCTTCCTAAGAGAATCACAGTGCTGTATCTACCCTGCTCCTCCAAGACCTGATAAGTATACTTCAGTCCACACAGCATCCCCCCATCAGTGGTCTCTGGCTCTGGCACTGATGCATAACCTAGGATGGGCCAGCCTTGCACAGCAGAAGGACATATGTCCCCTGCTTGGGGAGCTGCTCTTTTTCTTCTTAATTGTGGGTAGGCCACAAGTGCTCTGACCGCAGTTGTTCAAATCACAGGGGAAATGGCCCTAAAAAGAAGCAGAGAACAGCAGTGAAGAGAGCCAGGGCCTGTGGTGCCTTTGTTGTGCTTCTGATCACTGTGTCTGCACCTTCTCTGCTGTGGAGCTCCCAGCAGTGGAGGACAACAAGCTTCCCCATTGTTTAAATCATCAGGAGTCTAGGTTTTCTATTCCTTTGAGCAGGAGCATCTTAACCCACCAACACCTCCCCAGCACATTCATCCTCTCCTAGAGTAGCTCCTCCAAAACCTGACTTTGAAACTGACATTTCTTTAGGGAAATCAGAACATGGTACACACAGACACCGGGCAGCCCACAGGCCAGCGTGCTGTTCTGGGAGGAGCCCTGTGACATCAGACACCGGGCAGCCCAGCACTTCCCCCCTTCAGGGGCTAGAACTACAGTCAACACCCCAAGGGGAGGTAAGTGGAGAGGTCGTGGCTGGTCCCCCTGAGTCTGCTCTATTTATTGAAGCTCAGAGCAGGTCTGTTTTATGAGACTAACAGAGCCTGCCTTTAGCCTACATCTCCAGCCACATTCCTGATTTAAGGCAATTCTGTTTTGTGTTCAGTGTTACTTATCTATGGGACTATTACTTGCCTCTCTACTAAAAATGGTTACAGTCTCAATATTTTCTTATCTGAGAGTGAAAATGCTTCAAGATGTGCTACAGTAAATGTCTCCTATAAAGATATGAGTTGCAATTTTGTTCTCAAAATCGCAATTTTTGTAAGCTCCATTATAGTGATTATGACCTTTCATTGGAAATGTTCTTGAGATTTTTTAAAAACCATATCCATACGATTAAATATAAAAAGAATATTTCAATACACTTTTAATAGGACATGAGGGACCAATAAAATAAATGTTCTGTAGATATGAGAAATTTCAAATTATCAGTGTCTTTTTTCAAAATTTTTATTAAGGTTATATTGAGTTTTAGGATTGAGTTGTAAGATATTCCTACAGCACAAATGGAAAACCTCATCAACTTTGACTGCACAAGAATACAAATTCTGTTCTTCCAACTATCTTAATGAATAATTAATACCATGTTCAATGATCTGGCTGCAAGCACCAATCAGCAGTCCAAAGTAAATTGGATTTGTATTGAAGAAATAGTTCCCCATGCTCATCACAGAGATTACTGTTTCTTTTAGGAAAAGCCTATCGTAATATGAAATAAAGCCCTGTTGGAATACCTCTTTGCTATCTGCATGAATAATCACTTCTTTTTGAAACTACCTGTCACCATACTAACTGGTCTTAAAGGCCTGTTTGCAAAAGATAATTGCTAATAACAACAGAAACTAAATTGATTTTTATGGAATAAAGCAAACATCTCCTTTTCCGTCTGTCTTGGACCCACATTCCCAGGTAACCATGAGAAGCCCTTTTTAGTGTGAAGGCTGCCAAAACCCCTGCACAGGGCCCCTCCTAAGCACACCGTAGCTTCTTCAGGTGGAAAGCAAATCGTGCTGAAGTACGCAATATTGCCTATCAGAGCTGCAAGTTCAGAGAGAGTGAGTGGCCACCAGGCTTCACTGCAAAAGTCTGAAAACACAAAAGGTCGAAACCAGAAGAGCGCACAGTGTTCATTTCACTGAACCACCCATCAGGTTGCTGAATTCTTATTACAGAAAATACCATCAGGTGGACATTTTTGTCAGAACCATACATGGGAGGAACGAAAGGCCCGAGAACACACCTTCTCTTACTGGTACTCGGTGATAACAATAATGAAGCCATTGAATAAGCAAGCAATTGGAAGTGGTGAGGTGAGGGGCGGCTCTTATACATGCGGATAGGTCAGCAGAGGTGCAAATGGCTCATAACCAAGCAAAATACATGGTTTTAAGTCTAGTTACTGAAAAATTATAGATACCAAATGCTCCATAAGCAAATATATTCTGCTTTATGCTACAGGATTAACATGACAATCCACATTAGCATAATAATGACGTTAAGCTAATAATGTCAATTAAAAAAATTATGCAGTACAAAGCTCAGAAAGTTGTCCTAATTTTAAAAGAATGGCAATAGTTAATCACACAGAAATATGTCTGAGACTTCACTGTGAGCTTCTAATCTCTACCTGTAAGTACATACAATTAAGAATTTGAGAGCTGGTGAAATAGCCCAGTGGACTAAAGTGCCTGCTTAGGCAAGCTTAGGCAAGCTCAGGGACTGAGTTTTGGTCCCCAGCACCACATGCTGCACCAGTCCCCCCAGGCTGAGCTAGCTAGAATCTGGGCATAGGGGCCTATGCCTGTAATCCCAGCACTGGGGGGCTGAAAATAAGAGGATTACTATGAGTCCAAGCTGTGCAGTGAGACCCTATAACAAAATACATTTTTAAAAAAGAATTTCATCATGTTGTTGATTGCTGCATGCCATTTATTGAATTATGACTTCTTGATAAGATGATAGGTGCATATATTTTAGTTTATAAATACTGAAATCTTTTAGGCCTTAATTCAATACCTTCTGTTACTAACAAAAATAAAAGCCAATGAAATTGAGTTTTCTGGGTAGACACCATGTAAAGAAAGGACTTGAATTTTATGCCTATGTTTGACCCATTAGGAAGAGCTTTGCAGACCAGACATGGTAGTTTGATCTACAGTAAAGAGAACCTATTCCTTAGTGACCCTGATGTGGGAGTCAAAACTTCCTCGGGATGAAAGGACTTGCTGTCTTCCAACTTCACACATCTGAGCTGTCACCACTGCAGGCTGAACAAACATCTCCGGTGGTTGCCTTTTAACCAAAGAAGGCTTACTTATCCCTCTGAGTCTTTACCCCTTCTAGAGTCCCCGTCCCCATGCCTTGGAGCCCAGGTTGAGCTCCCATCACCCGGCAGTCACTCTGCCAAATCCAAGTCTTAGGCTGAGTTTGAATAGCTGGGAGGGAGGAGAAGAGAGTGAGGGTGATCGTAGAGGCCTGAGAGCGTTGGCAGGACAAGAGCGCGGTCCCTGTGAGGAGCGGAGAATGTGAGGCCAGCAAGCTGGGCTAGGGCCACAGGGTGTCCTGCCCAGCTGAGGAGTTTGGACTTTGTGTTTGGGAAGATGCCGAGAAGACTTCTGAGCCCAGGAACAAAATGTTCAAAGTAGTATTTTAAGAACATTAGATTTGACAGCATCTAAGGCTAGCAAAGAGGCAAGACATTCAGTTATAACACTGTGACGCATTAGTGATTATGGTCTTGGCTCTGGAAACAAACTGCCTGGTAGGGAATTCCAACCCTGGCACTCTCTGTGTGAACACTGCCAAGTTACTCAGCCACCCCACGCCAGTTTCCATAGCCAGGAAGCGGGCCTGAAAGTGGGCCTGAAAGCATTAGTTATTTCCTAGGTTGATCAGGAAGGCTCAATGAGCTAATATGCATAATGTATTTTGACAAACGACACATAGTAAGGATTTAACAGTGAAGCTGTATCGCTCTAATCTCCATTATCATTGCTATTATCACTACTAGGCCGTAGTGGGTATAACACAAGTCCTCGAACTGAGCGATGGTAAAGGGAATAGAAAGGGAGGGGCACATCTTGAGAAGTATCACAGGTGAGATTCTTGACCCATTTCCACAGCCCCCTTTTGCTTTGCCTCTCATTGCTAATCAAAGACAGGTGCTTGGCCCTTGCGTCGACATACCAGCTCTATGCAAAATAGCACTGGGAAAGCCAAGCACGGCAGCGCACACCTGTAATCCCAGCACTTGGGAGACTGAGGCAGGAGGACTTCTGTGAGTAAGTTCAAGCCAGCCTGAACTGCAGAGCAAAACCCTGTCTCAGAAAGGCAAAAATAAATGACTAAATAAAAGCATCAGAAGTCTGCACCAAAAAAAAAAAAATCCATTAGACAATAAATTAATTAATTAATTAAAACTACCCAGGTTGGAAAGATGTAAAAGTTATTTGCTGATGATATAATTTTATATATAGGATAACCTATCAAAAAACTGTTAGAACTAATAACAGAAGGATTTTTTTTTTGGCTGGCTCAGGCTTCCTTGAGGGCAGGTCTGGTAAGGCATGGGGAGCTGGGGATTGAACCACAGTCCCCTGTGCCTGATTGGGTTTACCCCAGCAGGCGCTTAAACCACTGAGCTAACCCGCAGGCCCCCTAGAACTAATAACAAAATATAATAAAGTTGTAGGATACAGAGTCAACTCACAAAATATGGTAGCATTTCTATGAACAGTAAACTTTCAGAAAAAGAAATCATGAGAACAATAGTCTTACAACAGCTGCAAAAATTTTAGGAATAAATTTAACCGAGGTAAAAGACTTGTACACTGAAATCTATAAAAGTGATGAAAAAAAAAGAAGACGATGCAAATAACTGTAAAGAAATCTCACATTCATGGCCCAGAAGAGTTGATATTGTTCAAATGTCCATATGACCCAAAGTAATCTACAGATTCAATGTAATCTCTGTCCAAATTCCATGCGATTTTTATAGAAATAGGAAAAAAATATTAAATTCTTGTATAATGCCTGAAAACCCCACTCAAGATAATCATGAAGGGAAAGACCAAAACTGGAAACATCACCCTGCCTGCTTTAAAATACCTGGCTGGGGAGATGGCTCAGTGGAATAAGTGCTTCCCTGGCAAGCACAAGGGCCTGAGTTCAATCCCTGGTTCCGCAAAAAAAAATAAAATAAAATAAAAACCTGCCCTGTGTTCAAGCAGCTTCTTGACTTCCAGGTGGACTCTATCTTAATAAACCCATCACTAGTTGAAAATATAATAAGCTGTAAATGCACTTACCACACCTGGCTTACTAAACATCAGGGCATAGCAACAGCGTACACCGTGTCACCCATCATTCACCCCAACGATCACCAGACTGCTGCCACTACTCACTGGCACCACCAGAACCATGAGGCCACCCCGCAGCACCTATCACTAGCCTGGGAAAAGGTCAAGATTCAGAGTACCAAATGCACGTTGGTCTCACGCTGTCATAAAGCCAAAGATTGGTGAATCGACATACTACAAAGTGATAATGCTGAAGATGCCTTTGTACTTGCAGTAAGGAAACACATGGACCAGTGGAAGAAAATAAAGAGCCCTGAAACCAATCCACAGAGGCATAGTCGATCAATTTCCAACAAGGGTGTTAAGACTACACTAGGAAAAGGACAGTCTCTTCAATAAAGGATTTTGGGTATTCACATGCAAATAAATAAATAAATAAAACTGGACCCTTCTCTCACAACTAACACAAAATTTGACACAGAATGGACTAAAGATGTAAGTGTATGCCATAAAATCATAAAATTCCTAGAAAACACTGGGGAAGAATTACACGGCATTGATCTGGCCAATGATTTGTTCACTCTGACCCCATAAATCTCAAGCAGCACAAGAGTTAACAAATGGGACTGCACCAAAATAGAAATCTCTGCACAGCAAAGGAGCTATGAAGTGAAGAAGCAACCTGGAGCTTGGAAGAAAATATCTGTGAGCCATGCATCTGGTGAGAGGCTGATACCCAAATTATGTGAGAAACTAATATAACTCAAGAAAAGAAAAGAATTAACTTGATTTTTAAGCATGGGCAGGCTTAAATAGACATTTCTCAAAAGAAGACACACCAATGGACAAAGGGTATCATCTCACTAGTGTAAAACCCTGAAAGAGTAAATAAAATCTGAAAGGCACACTAGATACTGTGAAAGGAAAAGAATCTGTTCGAGGGAAAGGAAACGTGCATGAGGAAAAGTACAGAAGAAAGAACGAAGGAAGAAGAAGACTATATGTACGCACTCTACACAGCACAGCTTGGATAATTGCACTGCTGATTTCTGCTGCTCTATAGGAGTAGTTAATGCTGAAATTTTTTTCTTCTCATTTTTAGTTTCTTATATATAACCTTTTTAAACAATTTTTCATGCTTGTGTCTGGTAATATAGACAACAAATATGGAAACATTATACAATATAACAACCATTGTTGAACTCCTATTATTTTCTTTAGTGAAATTCTTTATTGTTTCTGTTTTTTTTTACTTTTTTATTCTCTTAAAAAAATTAATTTTTAGGCAGAACACAGGTGCATCACTACAAGTCTGATCTACATCGTGAGACTCTGTAGACTCTGTACTAAATACAAAAAAAAACTTTAAAAATGATTTTTTCAGACAACATTCTTACCTTCCAAATAACAAGTGAAAAGGTGTCTTTAGCTAATATTTGATTTTTTTTTAGAATAGAAACCAGGGCTATCACCTATTTGTTAAGAGCTAACCCTGTATTGCAAAATACCGAAGACTGTACCAAACAAACTCATACATGTCTGGAAATTAGTGTCTCAAAGAACTTGCAATGACTCAGGCTCTGACCTTTATAAAGTCTGTTGAGAGGACATTTGATGGCTGACTCTGTTAAGGATAAGCCTGGTCAGCAAGAACCACTCCCAGTCTGCTTTGGAGCCAACAGGGAAATCCCTGCACTGCTTTCCCTGTCAGAAGTCAGCGTGTACTTTGTACTGCCATGGAACACGCTGTGACAACCTTCATTCTACGTAGGAAAAAACAAAGATAAAGAAATCCTCACTCACTGTCTCTGGAAATGTGGCTTCTTCCGCTGGGGTACGCCCCGCTGTAGGTCCTCTGTGGACACAGAGTAGTCGCTATCTCTGTTCTCAGTGAGTCACTTGCCCAAGACTTTTGAAATGGTGTACTAGAGTAGCATATACGAAAAGAAGACCATGCAATTTTTGGAGAATCTGTTTCTTGCAGCCTAAAAATTGATTTAAACTTGACTTATTTGTTGATGGTTCATTCATTTTTCTTTTTTTGATCATTCATTGAGCCATGAACCCTGCCCTGGGTAAAGTAGAAGATCAAGCTACAAAACTCCATTTAGGAAGATGTGAAAATATCTGAAGTTTTATTCCTAAATGTGGCAAGAGACAGCTACCTTTAAGAACCAAATTTCTATACATAGTTTAGTAATTGTGAGGTGGTATGAAATAATTTGAATACATTTTTAAGAAAAAAATTTTTTTTTAATTTTAAAAAAGAGGTGAAAAAGATTTAGCAAAGGTGCTCAACATCACTGATCTCTAGGAAAATGTAAATTAATACCACAATGACATAGCACTCCAGACCTACCAGTAAAGCTATTACCAAAAAAGCTGAAAAGTAAAGCATATTAGTGAGGATATGGAAAGGGGGCACTCATACACTACTGATGGAAATACAAACTAAACCAACCATTACAGAAAACAGCATGGAGTTGCCTCAAAAAGTTGAAAATAGAATTAACACCCAGCTCAGCAGTCTCCTTAGAAGACTTTTACCCAGAAGATTTGAAATCAGTATGCTGAGGGATGCCTGAAATCTCGAGTTCACTGCAGTGTACCACTCAACAGCCAAGGTATGGAATTAACCCAAGTGTCCACTGATGGGTTAGTAAAAAGGAGAAGAAAATATAGTTCAACCCCCACTAGCACTCCCACAAAAAGCTACAATTATCTAACTTAAATTAGTAGAGTTCTTGATGAGTTAATGATGCCTAATGCCTATAATCAAAAGTCTCTAACCTTGATACCCAAGAAACAAAATAGTATTAGGGGAAATAAAATTAGCACTTATTAGTTTGTGGTATCACTATACAATCAGAGAAAGTCAAGGAAAGAAAAAATATTCAGAAATGTGGGTTAGAAAAGAATGACCTCCTAGCTGCTCTAGGGGGCAAAAAAAAAGAATTTTTGTGCTGACTTCGAAGAGGCAGCTAATGAGAATACCAGGCCTCTTAATACGTGGAAGGATCACAAGGGCTCACTTTCACACATTTGGCCTACTTGGATGTTATGCTATCAGTGTACTGCAGATGCTTCCCTGTATTACTAACTGAAATCTGTTTTCAAAAAATACATTCTGAACTGCTACCGACTTGAAGTGCTCAAACGAGCTGTTCCTACACACATGCTTTCTTCTGTGTCCTTACACTTTAATTCATATGTTACCTGGTCTCCATCCACCGTTTCTCCCACCCTACGGCCTTCGCTGGACGCTTCCTACACTCACCATGTGCCAAGCCGTGCGTCTCTCACTCACTGTAGAGGTCACAGTGAGTTGGCACAGGACAGCACAACATCTAATGGATATTTTCCTCTGTGAATAAAAGCTTATGTAAGAATTGCAACTGCTCCAACTTTTCTCTCTTGCTGCCCTGCAGGTCCTGGTTTTGTCTAGGACTAATCACAGTTATTCTACAAATCAGGACCTACAAACCTTGAAGTAGGCCAATGACATTGAAATCTGCCTTACACTAAGCACCAGACTGCACTATCCGAGGGTCACTTTGGTTCCTCCGACCCAGACTCCGGCTACATCAATGAGTACTCAGGCTATCTGGGAGAACTGTAGCCCCTGCGGTAGGACAGAAAAGATACTGTCTACGTGAAAGCCAGAGCTCCACTTCATAGTTCTCCAGGTTCACCCTGCTAAGATGTGGAGCCTCACACAAATGGCAAGCTCTTGAGTAACACACGGACAGCAACTGAATCTGGATCCCTTTGGCCCTCACCATCACCCACATAAAGTACTTAGCACGGTCGCTGGCCCAGAGACGAATTCAGTAAATGTTAGTCATTGCCTTATCAACAAGAGATGGTTGAGTTTCTCCACCCCTTGCAAACCCCCAAGTCAGCAAGATGAAAATCTGTACATGCCAGCTCACACCAGGGCAAGGCTGGTGGCAATGGACCATGTAACGGGTGGACAACATGGTGGAGCTGACACTTGGTCTGTGTGGAGAAAAAAGTCTCCATGCTTTGGAAAATAGTAAATGTGAGGACCATCTCAGAAAGTGGAGAAGCCCCTGAATGTGATAAATAAGTCAGTTTAATGACTCTAATGATGGGTGGCTCTGGGATAGGTGACCAAGCAATTGATTTGTAATCCCTCAGAAAATTAAAAACTAAGAAGTGCAGTTAAACAGTTTCAGGCATCTGGAAGTAGTGGCACTCGGGAAGCTGAGGCAAGAGAACCACCATGAGTTGGAGACTATTCTGGGCTACATAGTGAGTTCAAGGCCAGCCTGCACTGCATTAAAAAAAAAAGTTTCAAGAGTTACAAATCACATTACATTAATTTAGCAGAACAGATGGTGCATCAGGCAGGGTTTTACTCAGTCCAAGTTTTGGAGCTCACTGCAATGTTCCATGCAAGTTTGTATCAGGAGGCTGATGGGTCTGCGATGGAAAGCTGAAGGATGCAAGGTGGAAGCCAAAGAGTCTGCACTAGAAGCCAGGAGACATCCAAGCTGAAGAGAAAGACCAGAGCTCCCCCAAAGAAAATAAAACACTCCATCCCTCCTCAGTTCCCTTTTATATCCTTTAATTGATGAGCCATGCTATAGTGTGGAATTGCTGAGCCAATTTAAGTTTCTAACCTTCTCAAGTTGATAGTCGATCAACCACAACAGATGGTACTATGGTGTGGATAGAGAATGTCCCCCAAAGTATCCTGTGTTTGGGGGTTGAGCTTGGGGAAGGCAAGTGGCCCATGGGGTGCCATTCTCCTCAGTGAACTGATCCATGGAAAAGTCCAGAGACAAAAGCCCTCCTAGGTTGCAGTCTTGTTTTGGCTCCATTCCTTTCCATCCCCTTACCCCTTCCTTTTGGAATGGTAATGTCTACCATGCACATTGCACATTGGAAGCATTGAGCTTTCCTTTTGATTTTTATAGGGATGCATGGCTAAGAGTTTGCCTTGAGTGTCAGAGGAGACTTTAGATAGGTTGTTCAGAAAATCTTAAGTCCTTGGAGATGGACTAAATGCATTTTGTATAATGAGGTTGACAGGAGTCGTTTGGGGGCCAGGGGTGGAATGTTACAGTTTTGATCTTGCGTATCCCCCAAATTCTTATATGTGTGAGTGGTAATTGACTCATGGGGCTACTACATTCACCAGTGGATTAGTCCATTGAGGAATTCATAGCCAAATGGGCGTTAGGAGGCAGGGTCTGGCTGGGAGAGGTGACTCACTGTGAGTATGACCTGGAAAGGCCTATCTCTCTCTCCCCTACTTGATCCTCCTCTGCTTCTGTCTCTAACTCTGACTCTGACTCTCTGTCTCTCTGTCTCTGCCTCTGTCTCTGTCTCTATCTCTGTCTCTCTGTCAGTCTCTGTTGCTCTGTCTGTCTCTCTGTTTCTGTCTGTCTATTTCTGTCTATCTCATTGTCTCTGTCTCTCTCTTCCACCTCTCTCTCTTTCTCTCTCTCTCTGCCATCTCTCTGTCTCTCTCTGTTTCTCTCTCCCATACTCCCTCTCTTCTCCTCTCTCTCTCTCTCTCTCTCTCTCTCTCTCTCTCTCTCTCTCTCCTTCCTTCCTGATCAACATGACATTAGCAGCTGTTCTCTACCCAGACACCCTCCCCTTGCCCTGTCTTGGAGCCAGCTATGGACTGAACCCTCTGAAGACAATGAACCAAAATAAAATTCATGTCTTTTAAGCTATGACTATCAGGTATTTCATTCCCGTGATGAGACAATCACTGAGTGAGGCTGAGACTTAAACTAGGACAAGCAGTAGCAGATGAACCAGAAAGAATTATCTCTCAAGCTCAGCATAGTTTTGGTGTCACAATCTTAGGACAGCTTCTCAGGAAAACTCTCAGAGCTTTCTGGTCACTGACCTGAGGTGACTCACAGAAGTTATTGTTTCCACAGAAAGGTCAAGAACCTATTTCTATCTTATTTGGTATAATTATGCACAAAAATAGGAATACCAGAATAAGCACTGTGTGATAGGAATTACACACATTGTCTGTAATCTCCTGCCTTCCCACATCTTGAACAGCCCTGCAAAGCAGTTATTTACTTCTCCCATCAAATGGAAAATTACAAATCTGAGAAGGCTGAAATGAGTTATCCAGGCTCATTTTATGGATGGCAAGTGGTGTTGCTAAGCATCACACCCAAGTCTCTGTCTCCACAATCTGGACCAAAATAGAGTATCAGAAACACAGTTCATATCTAGTAACCATCAGTCTCTCCCTGGGAAAGGGAATCAGAACATTGTTATTTCTCTTAAGCATCACACTTACAGAAATTTGGTTAAAATAACAGATAATAATTACAAGGAAGGAGGTCATTTAAAAAGCATGCCCAGTCTATGTGAAAGGGACAGTGTCCATATAAGGAGTGTGACCCCAGTCTTTAGACAATAATGAGAATACAGAAGCATGAGGCACGGGAAAGTGGACACCCTAATTCATGAATAAATGCCTATCAGTTAGTGTTGCCTCCTAGTTCCCAGTGACTGACCCTATGATTACTTCACCACCCCAACAACCACTACACACATACACACACCATGCAGAAGTCTGGAGCTTGAAACAATTATCCCTTTTTGTCCGTAGTATCAGTTAGCATACAAAAGTAAAATGTAAAACAAAATGAAACAGGTTCCTGGAATACTAATATAAGAAGGAACTTTATAGATCATGTCCCACCTTTCACTATATGGTAGAGTATCATGTCTGCACCTTGTACTATGAATAACCACTACAAAGACAACAACAGGCAGTGTATTAATTATTGAAACTGTCTATTAATTGGTTTGGAAACCATCTCATTGCTATTTGTTTCTCAATAAAGTTAATTTATAAAAAAAAAACAAAAGAGTTGAGTCTCTATGTACTCAAGATCACACAGGAAGTTAGTTTTAAGATGACAGCTTAGTATCTTGACCTGATAACTTAGTGCTTTTCTCCTTGACCTGAGAGACAATAGACTGACTCTCACTCTCACAACAAACAAAAATCAATAAACTCATGCTGATGTCACAGTCGCTACTGAGACTGTCCCATACTAAGCAACTCTAGCAAGAGATTTGGAATATGTGTCAATAAAAACAAAACAAAGCTTTGACAGAAAGGTAATGCTATAACAAAGAAATATGGTGCCCAAAGACTCAAATACAATTTTTCTTTCACACAGAAAAATGCTCCTGAGAAGATTGTGTAATTTTTTTCTCCACACTTTACAAAAAAGAATCAGTCAAGCTTGAGAGACACCAAAACAGGGCAAAGATGATTAGTGATTTATGCAAAATCTACTTTCCTTCACACAGAGTCACAGCTAGAAAAGGCCTGGCTTCAGTTTCGGATGGATTTTGGTATCAAAGGGAGCTGAATGAGGAAGGACAATATCGGAGGTGTCAAAAAGAGACTTGGGTCATTCATAACAAAAAGTCGCTGTAACCATCCAGAGAGCAATGATCTGAAAAGGTCTACAGAGGAGTTCTGGAATGTTCTTCAATTTGGAAGCATCCACTTAAAGTACTTATACACTCTGCATTGGACAGAGGAGCAAAGAGGTACCTGAATGCTAGCTCCTGGGACATTTAAGCAACCAGACAGCAGAGGACAGTCACACAAAGTGACCAGAGGACCAGGGGGACAGAGATTGATAAGGAAAGCCATACACTGGGGAACCCAGTAGGCAGCTGGTGCTGAGACTGTCATTGAAAACTTTGAAACACTGACTCCTGGGTCCTGAGAGAGGTGAGCTGGAGAAGGAAGAGCACAGAAAGTGTGTGTGACCTGCAGGTTAAGGATATTGGAATTAACCTGAGGAAATAGGCTCTTCAGTGACTTAAACTGCCTTCCTCTTCCTCAACAAAATGGCAGAAGGGCTTTGGGACTCTTTAGGTATTCTCCAAGAAACACAGGAGGGACATCCTGTCAGGGCCTGTAAAATAAGTGGGGAGGCGGGAAACTGCTGTTTTGCATCTCCTTAAGACAGTCCCTCAGTTTAGTGGCTGAGGCTAGTTCTTGTATGCAGTTCTGCCTTCAATTCCAGCAAAACTGCCTACATCCAAACATGAAGCTCAAAGACTTTGCACCTGAACCAAGGTTAAAATGTGAGGAATGATGCATTCCAACTCTGAGCCCACGTTTGCCTGACTAGAGTCAAAATCTTGAATCACTGGCTTGTGTTTACTATCAAAACATATGTGTGTGTGCTTTCTTTGCGATTTGAGGCCCAAGCAAAATAAAGTAGCAAAGACAGGACGATCTTAGAAGATAAGCCACAAGGCTTTTTGACACGAATGGAACTTCTTGAAAGAACTTCGGTTTTTAAAGTTAGCTCTCTTGGGTGTTCTTTTTAATATGCATGTCACAGTTGATAAGGTGGCAGCAGGAAGGAATCATGTAATACTCACGGCAGACATCTGAAGAGCGTAATTGCCCCAGCTGACATGTGTGACTGCTCCTTCATTATCGTGTCAAGAGGACAGTTCTGCTTATAAATTGTTTGCAGTGAAAATAAAATGGGAAGCACTTGCCTAAAGTTTATTATAGCCTTTTAGAGTAACATAATTATAATTATAAAATGTTCTTCCTTGGTGGGAACATTTTAACTTGCTCTTTAGAGGGTTTCTTTTAGAACAGAAAAGAAAATGTTATTCTGGGGGGAGATGTTAAGCACAGAGGCTCCATTCGTGGAAACTTTAGCTGAGCGCGCACCAACTTCTCTGGAGCGTGTAAGTGCCCGGGGCCTGCGGTGCAGCCTGGCACCGACTAAGAATGCCTCAGCGTGTGGCCTCGATGCTGCTTCCCCGGGGTATCAATAACCCAAGCTAATCTTCAGGACCGGCATCAATCTGCGCTTGAATTTTAAGCAAGGGGGATGTGCTAAAGTCAGAAGGCACACGGCTCTCACTTCCCAGCAAACCCAGCAGAGCCCGGAAGTAGCTTTCCTGCTTGTCCAAGTGAAAGACCCCTGGAATGGGCAACCCTCAGATCGGACATGAGCTCCTCAGTGTGAGTTCATTTCAGATTATAGTCTCCCCTCAATGTCTCTGGAAAATTAGCACCAGGACTTGAAACAGACAGCACACGCTGCGGGCACATGTTGTATTTTCATATAATTTACACACATACCTCATCCTCTCACATTGCTTAGGACCCTATTACAATGGAAATGACACACAAATAACTGTTACACTGTATTATGTAGGGAATGATACAAAGAAACGTTGTGCAAGTGTTCAGTAAAGATGAAATTTCCCAAATTCTCAGTACATGTTTGATTAAATCTGAGGACATGGAAGCCAAAGATTCAGAAAGCTGACCATGTCCTATATAGGGCATTCATAAATATTAGGGATTCAAAAGCTGTTGGAGACTGCCTTTATCTAGTGCATTATTTTTAAGATGGAATAACTAAGCTGTGAGATGCCTTGCCTGAGGTTAAAACACTCATAAACTTAACCCCAAGAAGCAAGCACCGTGTTTCCAATTCTCGGTCTGATCATCTTTCATCCAAAGATTATGAATCACTGGAGATCTGACAGAAGAAAAAGGGGACAGAGGAATCAGGCAATGAGTGTCTTTGATGCCGACACCTTTCATTCTGTTCTGTGATAAGTGAAGGGAACAGATGGAAATCTGTGGGTGGTGGATCCAACACAGCACTGTAATGGTGGATGTGCCTCAGCCTGGACTCAGTGGGCCAGAAGTCACTTCTGCAGCCTGCCCTTCTTTTCAGAGAGGACCACTGTCCACATGAGCAAGGAGAAGAGAAAGCTGGCTGGAGTAGAGACCTGGTCTCCTGGAAATGTTCCAGTCCTTTGGATTCTATAGCATTGCTGTTTCTTATTCTCTTATTCCCTGACTCAGACCCCACTTCAAGAAGGAGGAGAAACCAAGAGACTTGAAGATTTAATAACTAAATTCAGTAGTGCAGCGGAATACAAAGTTAATGCCCAAAAGTCAATAGCATTTCTCTACACAAACAACAAAGGCAGCGAGAGAAATTATGGAAACCATGCCTTTCACAATAACACCTAAAAAAATAAAACACTCAGGAATCAATCTCACAAAGGAAGTAAAAGATTTATATAGTGAAAATTATAGTACTCTGAAAAAAGAGATTTAAGAGGATTTCAGAAAATGGAAAGATATTCCTTGCTCCTGGATAGCAAGAACCAACATTGTGAAAATGGCCATACTCCAAAAATTGTTAAACACATTCATACAGTCCCAACTCAGACACCATAAATATACCTCACAGATTTAGAAAAAGCATTCCTAAAATTCATCTGGAAATAGGAGAGACCTAGAATAGCAGAAGAAACCCTGGATGACAAAGGAAAGGCAGAAGGCATCACAATCCCTGACTTGAAATTATACAATGGAACGGATTAGAAGATATAGACACAACTACAAGCACACTCAGCCACCTTATCTTTGACAAAGGGGCCAGACATGTTCACTGGAAGAAAAATAGCCTCTTTAATAAATGGGGCCAGAAATACGGGTTTTCCGCAGGCCAAAGGCTTAAGATATCACCATGCACAAAATTACAGCTGAAATGTATCAAAGATTTAAATATTAAAACTGAAACACTAAATCTTCTGGAAGAGAAAGTAGGTAGAAACCTTAAGGACATTGGAGTAGGTAAAAAGTTTATGAACAAAAATAAAACTGTATGGGATATACTTCAAAGCATCAACAATTAGGCTCTCATCTTTTTATAAAGTTTCTGCATATTGAGGTCAGTAAGATAGCTCAGGGGACTAAGCACCTGCTTAGGCAAGCACAGGGATCAAGGTTCCATCCCCGGCACCGCATAGCACACTGGCCCTGCCCCCAGCATGCTGAGTTGGCCTCCAAGTCCAGACATAGTAGTGCACATCTGTAATTCCAGAGCTGGGGAGTTTGAGGTGCATAGTGAGACCTTGTTCCAAATATATTTTTTTAAAAAGATACAAAAAGTTTCTGCACATCAAAACAAATCAACTCACTAAAAACAATAGCGAACTATCTATCAGACAGAGGTCTTCTATCTAGAACATATAGAGAATTTTTAAAAATCAGGCCTCCAAAATTCAAAGTCCCAATTGACATATGGGCATCTGAGATGAACATACACTTCACAAATGAAGGGATACAAATGGCAAATAAATATATGAAAAAAATGTTCAACATCACTGACCATTCAAGAGATGCAAATTAAAACAATGCCGAAGTGCTATTCTCACACCAAAAAGTCAAGAAGTCAACCAATAACAAATGCTGGAGAGGCTGTGGGGGAAAAGGAGCCCTTCTCCACTGTTGGTGGGAGTGCAGGCTGGTGCAACCATTATGGAAATCAGCATGGAGATTCCTCAAAAAGCTAGGATTGGAGGTAGCCATTCAAGCTAGCTATTCCCCTCCTGGGTATTTTTCCAAAAGAACTGAAATCATCATATATGTGCACCCATGTTTGTAGCAGCACAATTTGTCATAGCGAAATCTTGGAAACAACCCAAATGCCCATCAAGTGAGGAATGGATAAAAAAAAAAACATGTGATATTTTTACACAATGGAGTATTATTTAGCTATAAAAAAGATGAATTTGAGGGTTTTGTGGATAAATGGGTACAGGTAGAGACATTAGTAAGTGAAATAAATCAGATTCACATGTGCAAACAACATATTATCTCGCTAGTATAAGAACCTGAAAGAGTAATTAAAATCTAAAAGGTACAACAGATACTATGAAAGAGAAAGAAATTGTTCAATGGGACTGGGAAGAGGAAAAAGACAAATGAAAGAAGGGGGAAAATACATTTAGGTACACATGCAGAATAGTTTGGTTAACTATATTGTTGATTTCTGTTGGTCCTTTGAAAGGAGCAGATAATGCTTAATTTTTTTTTACTCTGATCTTTTTTCCTCTTTTGAATTTCTTTTAACTTTTTTGTTTTTGTTTTGTTTTGTTTTTTCCTTTAAGCAAATCTTACACATTTATATCTGGCAATTGGAATAACTAATTTGAAGATAGCATCATGCAATACAACAACCAGTGTTGAATTCCTATTACTTTGTTTAGTGAAATCTTATATCATTTCTAATGCTGGTTTTTTTCTATCGCTATTTTGTATTATTTAAAAAGAAAAATGGAGGAGGAAAAGGAGAAGGTGGTAGACTTGTTTAGGGAAAAACTAATCATCAATTTACCTGATGAATATTTACCCAACTCTTCCCCCTAAAGATCTGGAGCTCTTTGCCAAGCTAACTATACGCCACGAAAAGGAATTTCCACAATATTTTAATTTTTGAGGATTGGGAGCTGCTACTCCCCACAACAAGTATAAATTCCCTCGTGATTGCCTGGTTAAAATGACTGTCTGCAGAAGGCAGGCGACATTCCAGTTTTCCCCAGGGCTATTTCAGAGAGGGTTGAGCATTCGACTGGATAAGCACACCCAGCAGCTAGAAGAATCCTCACGTCTCTTTGTTCTCCAACTGCGGCAATGAGCGCCACAGCAAGGCGGATCACACAGAAGCCTCTGAAACCATCCAGTCTTGGTTAAAACAATGTCAGAGAAAACACTGTAGCCCAAGAGCTGTTTCACAGATTAGCACTGCCGTGTAAGATGCAATGAACTCCCAGTCACATCCTCCTTCCATGTTTTGCACCTAAGAAAATCCGATGGACTGTGGCAGCTGGCGGTAGACTGCCACAAGCTCAGCCAGGTGGGAGCCCCTCGAGCAGATGCTATTTCCAGATGTGGCATCTGTACTGGAGTAAAACAATATGGCCGGGAATTGCTATGCAACTGTTGCTGTGAGGGACCTTTCTCTATCCCCTTCAATAGAGAGGACAAACAATATTTGAATTCATATAGCAGGGACTGCCTAAGGGCAAAGCCAGCTCCCATGCTGTCTGTCAAAACATGACTCACAGGGACTGATTATCTTGATATGACCCAGAACGTACCCACATTCCTCTCTGTGGGTGACATCTCACTACTGGACTAACATGGCAACCGTACTTTGGATGTCCTAAGAGGGTACAATATGGTGAAAGGTCTAAGGAAGACCCTGTGAAGATCTGGGACTCCCACAAAGGAAGTCCTCAGCAAGGCCTAAGGAAAGCAGTGGCAGCAGGTAAGCCATGCCACTGCCCAAAGCATTTGGACTTTTGGAGGTTGAATATGTCATACTTGATGGGGACAGGGAGATGGCTCAGTAGAACAAGTGCTTGCTTGGCAAGTGCAAGGGCCTGAGTTCAATTCCTGATTCCGAAAAAAAAAAAAATGTCATACTTGAAAAAATTAGTGGTATACTTCCCACCTGCCCCACGTATCATATAGCCTAGCTTTGCATGGAATACATCATGCAAGATGCCTCACTACTGAGACTGTATAACTCAGAAGCTCTAGCACCTTCCTCAAGGCTCTCCCAGCAGGATGTCCTAGATGTCTAAACTTTGTCAGTAGACAGGCAGGTTCTGAATGGGCAAAGGAGCTGCGTGAGGAGCCAAGTTCACCTCAGCCAACACGAAGCAAAGGAACATGCCTGCAGTGGAGGGGCTGCTCTGGAGAACTTCCTTGTGCTGCCACAGTCAACGATTCTGGCACAAAGGGATGCCACTGCAGCAGCTCCGGTGGACCAAAAACAAAGAAAAGAAAGGCTCAGACTTGTAGGAGGTGAAGGTCTGTGGCATCCCACTGGCTGGTCCGCTGAGAGTAGCTGAAGGGCCGGCTGGCGGGCTCAAAGAAAGCGGTGCTAGAAAAGAAAGACTGGAAATGCCAACTGGGTCTTCAGGAAGGCTCCGTAAAGGAAAAGGCGCTTCACTCCACTACCCCTGTTGTCTGGGTCCCTCAGAGACTGCAGTGAGCATTGGACTTTGAGACTAATGACACCTGTGATTCTCCTCAAGAAAGAATGGGGAGAATAATGTTGACACACACACACACACACACACACACACACACCCTGTGGTTCCCAGGGTCTGCACCTGTCTTGTGGGGGGGGGTTGAGTTTTATCCTTATTAATTACAATAATTGTATTAACTGTATAAGTAATACATTCAGAGTGAGCTATTTTAATGATATTTTAATAATATAATACTTGTAAGAACTTGGGCTTTTTCTTTTATTTATTTTTTTCTATATTTTTTATTTTATTGAGAAACAAAGAGCACCTGTCTTTCGCAGCTCAGCTGGTCTTTTTGCTCCTTACCTAAGGCAGGCATTTACATGTTGATAGTATCCCCTTGTCACGTCTGCCTTGTCTCTCCTTTCTTCTCTTTTCTGCTGCCTTCCAAGTCTGCCGTGAGTCCCTAACCAATGCCCACATGCACAGTGACACAATTACAAAATACAGGGAAGCTCACACCCTTTTGGGATTAAATCCTCTGACCAGAGGGAGACAACAACGACTCCGTAAATCTTCATCCATCTTCCCTTCTCCAGGCACAGTGCTGAGATATAACTTAAACAGTGTGTGGGAGATAAGGTGCAAGAACTGATCACACTGCATCTTGGTTTGCCCTGCCCCACCCTGCAGGCTTCCCGGCCTCTCTAGCTGGCCTCGGCAGGCTGCCTGCACCACGAATCCTTGCCTTGCGCTCTTTGGGGTGGGGGTGATTTCTGTGGTTGGATCGGGCCAGGAGAAAGAACACGAAGGTTGAGAAAGATGTCAAAGACTCCCCATGCATACCCACTCCAAGACCATCAGCTACACCTAGCAAGGGGATCGGGCACAGGGCATTCACAGGTATGTGGTGTGGGGCCTGAGGAAAGCTCTTTTTTTGTTTGTTTTTGTTTTTGTTTTTGTTTTGGCAGAACCAGGCATTGAACTCAGGCCCTTGCACTTGCCAGGGCAGCACTTATTCTACTGAGCCATCTCCCCAGCCCCAGCTCTTTGCACATTATATTTTCCTGAAATTATTTTTCCTCCAGCAGTAATCATGTCACAAACTATCTGCCTGTGCAACTGGCTCTCGCTCATGCTATTTTGATTTTTCTCTCACCATTTTCACATTAAAGCTTTCTAATTTTGTTCCACACTTGCCTTCCTCCCCCTCTGACCAGATTGCTAGGAACATGATCTGTCAAGAGGAAACAAAACCTGCTTTCTTTGCCCTCAATGCTAAGCTTTTCAGTGCCATCAGTGAGATGGGACGTGATTTGTTGAAGAGCTTTCTTTAGCTATGGCAAACTCAGGCAGTGTGAGCCCACCTGGCTTTGCAAGGTCTGCAGAGATTCTTGTCAACTTCATTACTTGTGCAGCTCAGCTAGGTGTCCCTGGACAAAGGATGCCCCGCCCTGAAGCCTCTTATCTCTGAGGACTTCTAAAGAACAATCATTATCATAGATTTCTTTTAACACTTAGGTATTTGAGACCTAGAAACAATTTTGTTTCTTTACTTCATCTCTGTTGCTCTAAAAGGAATGATAGAAGTAGAATTCCTGAATTGAGGAAACTCCTACTAATTCCCCCATTTTAAAAACAGACACAAGATGCAATAGTTGACAACACTGGTTTGGGCAGTCTCACTTATACAAAAGAATCTTAAAGAAAAACTTCTTTCAAACCTTATTCCTTAAGTCCTTCTTCATTAATTTTTGCAATTAAAGTAGTAAATACTTTAATTTTGGAATTAAAGTATTAAATACTTTTAGAAGTGAATAAAAATGTAATTGACAAATAACAGACACAGAAGATATATGTGCAAATATAGTACCCTAGCAACACCAGGAATAGTTGATCCATTGTCATTAAATGTTTCATTCTTAATTTTTTAATTGCCACATAACAATTGTACCTACCTATGGGATGTAGTGTGACATCCCAATACACATACACAGAGTGTGGTAATGAGAGTAACACTATTCACATGTCCTTCACCACATAATCACCATTTCCTTATTTGGGGAACATTCAAAATCCTCTCCTCTACCTTAAACACGTTTTTAACTTTTAGTTTGCTTAACAAGCTTTTCCCTTTTGGAATAAATCATCGTAAGAATACATTTCCATTCTTCTTAAATTCCAAACCAATAGAAGCCAGTTTCTCTGGAAAGTTGATACTGAGAGTTTCAGGAGTACAAAACTGTGATACTGGGGAATCACACACAGGAAATGAGCGTCACACTGTGTCCTCACCATCCAGCCCACCAGGGAGCCCCGGCACCACCCCGTGGGTGGAAGTGGCCAGACCCTCATTCCACAGCCTTGCTCTGTCACCCTCAGGCACCACCGTGAGAACAATGTGACCTCAGCTCAAAGCTGAGGAGACTCCAGACATAGCCAAAAGCTGGAAGTTTCAGATAACCACATTCCCTACAGTGGGAATAGAGAGACCTTCTTCAAAGTGGAATACAACAGGCTCATTTCCATGGCTACCGAGTTCGCCCCTTGGGTTGCATGACTTCATTTTTCTGAAAAGCGTTGAAAGGAATTTCCTCTGTGTTCTCAGAGATCTCTTTAGAAGGGATGAAGTACCCCTTCCTTGCTAGAGTAAGTCTCAGGACAACTGACTTCCTCCTCCACTCTGCCATTGAACTCCTCAGGCCCCCACTACCAGCTCTGTTGGTCCTGGTGGCTTAGCTTCTAGTGTGATGGAAACCCTCATTCCTGGGCAGTGTGATTCCACAGGGGGGAGCTATACCTTGGTCAGGTCTGCTGCTCTTGTCCATTCACAAACAAAACTGACCAAGGACATACCATGAGGCACCCAGGCAGATCTCCCGCCCCACTGATTAACATAGCCCTACTCCCACACCAACTCCCATGATGCAAGTCCAGTTACCCCTGCCAAGATGGCTTTTATTATTCTTAGGTGTTCATTCCTGAATACAAGGGTCCAAAGGGCTCAGAAGGTAGCCACTGTTATAGTTTTAGAGGACCCTTGCTAATTCTCCTGGAAGAGTGTACCACCTTTGAAAACATTAAGAGTTCCTTCTCTAATGTTTCAGAGCTCAGAGTTGCAGGAGTACAAAGCAAAATGTCCCTCTGGGAGTCATTGGGAATTACGGCAAATGGGCCATTCTCACCTCCAACACACAGTTCTGCACCTCTGTACTACTCCCAGAGAATGACAGCATATCCACATCTTCACATTACCACCTCTGACCTGGGCTTCAAATGCGCTTTTAGCAGATTGCGCCAACATTCTACTAGAGCAGAGTCTTCTGGATGCTACACTGAGTTTGTACAGTGTGTGCTGAGGGAAGGGCCAGGGCACAACACGGGGAGGCTGAGCTACTTACCACGTAGGCTGCAGGTGCCCGTGGCCTTGCTTCCTCCACAGCCCAGACCGACCACTTCTAGTTTCCAATGGAGTCTGCCTGCTACACTTGATTTTCCTAAACTGGTGGTTCACCAGGGCTGTCACAGGGACCCAGTACTCTGTCTTTTCCCAAGAACCTCTGCAATTCCAAGGTCTTTTTCTCAAAAAGTATTGCTTTTAAACCTGAGGATCTGCATTTCTGTTCTCATTCTATAGAGCTTGCTGCATCAGAGAGCCCAAGCTCCAGAACTGCTTATGTTTCCCATGTTGCACCTTGCTTCAGACCCCATTCAAAGATGGCAGCCTTTGCTACCTACCACCAAGTCATCACCCAAACATGACTCTTAGACTGGGAATATGGCACTGGGAATGTGCCGACAATATATTAAATTCTGTGAGAATCTCCATTGTCATTATTTCTGGTTTGCAAAGGGCAAACAATAATGAAATTCTTAATGACACAGGAACACCATTCTGGTTCAAGGTGCCTTCTAGGAGTCATCTGCAAATGTGACACATCCTCTGGGCCTTACTGTGGGATTTGATCCCCGGGCAGCCTGACTTACCATCCCCCTCCCTCCAGCATACCTACTTCGAAGTGTTCACTCTCTTCCTCTAGTATCTCAAGTGCAATTCCAGCATTTCCCCTTCATTCTGCATGAACCATCACTTTCTCTTGCTTCTTAAAGCCACATTAATAGGGAGTTTATACCATATCCTGGAGTCTTCGCCAAGACTTTGCCTACCATTTCTCTTAAGACCTAGTCCTAGTACCTCCAAACCTGTTTTGTATCCAATATTATGTCTAAGAATCTTCAATATCCAGTGCTGCAGATACCCTTCAGCTTCTATTGAACACACTGATTGGGTCATGTAACTCCTTCAGAGGAAAAAGCCTTTGCTGCTTTGCAATGGTCCCAGTTGGGCTATTCTGAGACTTAGCTGAATGTAAGCCTGAAGCCAAGAACAGATGAGGTTAGGATATGGTTACTCCCTGGCTGAGGATGCCCTGTAAATTCATCACCTGGCTTATGATGGCTTTCACAGGAGAGTATTAGCTCATGAGAGGGGAAGAGACACCCCATGTGTCCAAAATCCATTTTACTCATGCAGGACTGTGACCTCAGAATAGTACATCTGCTTCAGCTGTGTAACCAATTGTCTTTTTTTTTTTTTTTTTTGATAATTTTATTAAGAAACAAATAGCAATGAGACAGTTTCAAAACCAAATAATAGGACAGTTTCAATAATTAATACATTGCATATTGTTGTCTTCTTAGTGGTTATTCATAGTACAAGATGCAGGTATGATATCCAGTCCACAAACACAATTAGTACAAATCTTTCTAGTCATTGAATTAAGACAAAGTAGATGTATATCTATCCTAACTATTTTGAATATACAAATACAAAATGGTCCTTCATTTGTATCCCCTTTTTTTGCTTAGTTTTTTTTTTCTTTTTAAAATTATTTTTATTTTTTCTATAATTTTATTGAGAAACAAATAGCAGTGAGACAGTTTCAAATCAAATTGGTAGGACAGTTTCAATAATTAACACATTGCATACATTCTTCCTAGTGGTTAATTGCTGTACAAGATGTGGACATGACATCCTATTTACAAACATCATTAGAACAAATCTCTCTATTCATTAAGAGAATGTAACTATATATCTATCCTAACCACTTTCAATACACAGATACAAAATGGACATTCATCTGTATCCCCTTTTTCAATTGTCATTACCTCAGGATTGTATTTAATCCTTCTCCTTTCCTCCAAATGTTGAAAATAAAAACCTCTTTGTAAGCTATCAAAGAGAACTTCTAGATTGAGTTTTCCATTTTTAACTGTTTTTGGGTTTTCATTCTCCTTCTAACAGGCAGTAATACAACTTAAAACCAACCAGCCAAGTCCATTCTGTGTGTATGGACTGTTTTTTCTATTCTTTTCAAATGCCTAAATCATTGCTTGGAACATTCACTCAATTCACCAGAGAAATATTTTGCAAAAGGGCCAGCATCTCATGCCAGAGACTCTGTGCCCACCCCCATACCACCTGGGATGGAGCGCTCCCTGCCAGAGAGCCATGAGTGATACAGGCCCAAAACCTCATCTCACCACCTGTTACCTTCCAGCATTTCTGGAACCACTGCGCGTTGGGTCCTCTGGGAAGCAGATGTTAAGATGTTAGAAGTTAAGAATGCAAATAGTGTACAGAAAAGTAATGCTTGTGAGAAGAAAAAGGAAGAAGTGAGCCTGGGTGGAGATGGCGGGCCACATGTATGTAGACAAAATCTCTGCCATCCCAGTGGGAATCTTTGGAGCAAGCAACCCCTGTCCTCTGGGACAGTCCCAGCTCAGAGGATGAGGTACACTAGAAGAAGACAAACACAGAAGACTTGCAGAAAAGCACACTAATTGCAACTACCCAACTAGTGCTTCCTTTAAATAGAAATATTGCATCTCTAATGCTGCTACTATGGTATCCAAAATAATAGTCTTACCTTCATGTGGGCATAAATTCATATTGACCTAGTTAAGGTCCACCTGCCCCCGGTGGGTGTCTGGACAAATGCTGCATGTGCCAATGAGACCCTCAACACTGCAGAACATCTCCGCTCCCCTCGATGGATTCCCAGCACACATCCTGGTATCTGCCCCCTTGACATTCATATCACAAGAGATAGGATGTGCCTGAGAGGAGTAAACGCACCCAAAATGCTTGCTCTTGGAGCTGTGTCTTGTTTCTATCTAGCTTTCTTGTCAGTACAACCAAGTGGTATACAGTTGTGTCCAACAAAAAAAAAAAAAAAAAAGCCAGAGCTACAAGCTCTTCCATCAGACCCAGAATCAGAAAGCTACAGTTAGCATCTTGCAGGTTTGACTATATTGGTAATGGCAGAAAGTGCTGAAACAGCAGCCTAAGCTCTGACCTCTTATGATGTTTGCAAGAGTTCCCAGAGTTCATAGAAGATACTATGGTGCCAGAGCAGAACCGATGACACAGTCATACTACATGTCCCTGCTAGAGAGCTACTGCTTGACAGAGCAGCTCCTCAGAGTATAAAACCAATAAATAGACAAGTGATTCCTAAGAACCACTCCCATCTATTGCCATGGGAAGCTGTAGACAAACATTTTCCAAACAAATGAATTTTAAGCCCACAAAACAACAGGTCTGCTCTCCCAAGGACTCGGTTATTAAGAGCATGCTCAACCTGGAGAGAAAGAAAGGGTAACTGTGATGAAGTCCAAAGCTTGTGTTATCAAAAATGCAGCACAATTTGTCATAGTGAAATCCTGAAAACAACTCAAATGCCCATCAACTGAGAAATGGATTTTAAAAAATGTGGTGTTTTTACACAGTGGAGTATTACTCAGCTATAGAAAGATAAGCTTGAGGCTTTTATAAGTAAGTGGATTCAACTGGAGACCATACTTACATGTGGAACAGATTGGACCCACATGTACAAATATCATATTGTCTCCCTAGTATAAGAACCTGAAAAAGTCAATAAACGCCAAAGGTACAATACATACTGTGAAAAGGAAAAAAACTGCTGAAAGGGAAGGGACAACTGGGATGAAGGAAAGAAGAAAAGAAAAAAGATATATCCCAGATATACATATCCAGGATAATTGTTCTGCTTTGTAACACTTGTCTTTTTTTTTCTTTTTCTTTTTTGTCTTTACCAATTTTTTTACTAATTTTCATGCTTATAGCTGGTAATCTGAACAACTAATCTGAAGACAACAATATACAATATAACAGCCATTGTTGAATTCCCATCATTTTGGGTTTATTTTATTTTATTTTATTTAGAAACAAATATCAATGAGACAGTTTCAAAACTGATTAATATGACATTTTCAATAATTAATACTTTCTACATTGTTATCTTCTTAGTGGTTATCCATAGTACAAGAGGCAGACAGGGTATCCTGTCCAAACACTATTACTACAAATCTTTCTTCTCATTGAAAGCTGTATATCTATCCTAACTAAAATGGGTAATAAATGAAAAAAAAAAAGACACAAGAAAAAAAAATGTCACAGGACTATCCTGCTACAATGCTGTATACGGTTAGATTTCTAAATTTCTGTGTAAAAATATGTGTTTACTCCTTTTTTAAAATTATTTTTTTCTTCATATTCTGTAAGGCCTTAAAGTTCAACACATCAATACTTGATGGAAGATACCTGTTCCACGTAATGCCTAAGATGCTTGATATTTAGACAGACAGGGTAAACCAAACTTCATATGTTGCAGGGTAATAATAACCTTCTCTTCTGGAGAGTGAACAACCTAAGTTAGCAGATCAAAATTGGAGAAAAGGAAGGGCTGCAAGGTCAGCCAACATTTTGGCCCTAGCCTTTCAAGGTCAGTGAAGACTGAGGACATAGGAGAACCTGTACTGTAACATCATGAATTTCTATCATTTTGTTTAGCAAAATTCTCTATCATTTCTAAGGGGGTTTTTTAACTATTTTTTATTCTCTTTAAAAAAATTAAAAAGTGATTCAGGCCAGAAGCTTCCCAAAAGATGAGGAAAAGAATGATGATCCCTGTGGAGGAGGGAGGAAAAGGAATTGGAGGGGAAAAACTAGCTTTTGGATAGTCTATGTCCTGGTACAGAAGCTGAAGCTGAGGAAAAGATGAAGAAGATCAGGCCTTGGCTGAGTGAAGCTTTCCCTAAACTCAGCGTCACACAGGACACTGATCACCCACACTCCCTGGTGTGCTCACCTCAGAATTCTCAGGTCACCAATTGATTATGCAAAGGACAAGGGGAAAATTATTTTTGTCCTCAAATGAGCTAAATGAATAGCCACTTCCTACATCCCTGAAGACCATGGAAAACAGACTCACAGGTCCCTGGGCAAAGAGGTGAAGCCAGTGGTCAAGGAAGGAGGGGACTCCAGGTAGGGGTAGAAGCAGAGCAGCACTGACAACTCACATGTGTGACATAAGAGGGCGGGGCCCCTAGTTCAAAACGTCTAGAACTTCAATCTGCAGCAGTGAGCGTGGGTATTAAGTCAGGTGTGGGCTCCTTCCATGCACAGTGCCCTCTGCACCTTCAAGGTGGCCCCCCATAACCTCACCCCAGATTACACAGGCTGTGTCACTTACTGCTTGGGTAGTACCATTAGGTTCTACCTTGAAATAAAGAAAAATTAGAGAATTTGTGAGCATTTCAAAACTTCCACAGCTGACTTCCAGTTGGAAATTATTGCACAGTGGACTTGCCTTCCAACGCCTTGAAAAGTCATCACTCTATGGGACCCACTCAACATCTACAGCCTCGATATCAAAGGAAAGCACAAATGCACAAAACCAAAAATGTTTAATGGTCTATGGATACAAATTGCCTTGAAGTTCAGTGGTTTAAAACAATAAACATTTGCCGTCGCAGTTTCCATGGTCATAAATTCAAGAGCAGCTTCAGCATGTGTTCGGGCTCAAGAATCCTCAGGAGAGCAGAGTGAAGCTGTGAGCCAGGCCGCGCCACCTGCAGGCTTCACTGCAGGGGAAAGTTCACCACTGTGAGCACGCAGCATGCACTACTGCCACGAGACCTCAGGGCCTTCGCAGCTGCTGCAGAGAAGCCTTCATACCTGGTCAAACCAGTTTTTCCAAAGTGCTGCTTCAATACCAAAATTACTCTGTGAGTGATCCAGGGAAGAGAAGAACAGAAAGACACAGCACGTTCTGTCCTAATCTCAGACATATCACTTCACCGCTTCTGTCGTGTCATGTTTATTACAAGGAAGCCATGAAGTTCACTCCACTTCAGGGGAGGATGAACGAGCAGAGCATCCAAGATGCGAAGACCTAATTTAAAACCACCACAGTAGCTTGCACACAGCACTGTTCCACTCAAGAACACATTCCCAGAAGAGTCATAGTCTTAGTTCCATAAAAGGCAATAGAAAAAACACCTGCTGACCAGGCAGGATCCCAAAAGCCTCTACTGGTGAAAAGAAGAAGCTCCTTGACTTTCTGGGAGCTTAAAACCCGTCATGACTGATGCTGCTCTACCCATGTGACACTGGACAAAAAAACTCACTTTTAATATCTGCCCTAATTTTCTCACTGTTCTAAATAGTAAATAACACGTGGACATTAAGCTACCTACATGCCATGAATCTTCAAACAAGAGGGCTATATATCTAAGAGGAGGGAAGGGCCTCTGGGAAAATAAAATTATAGCTTTACTTTTTTTCCCATAATTTTATTGATAAACAAATAGCAATGAGACAGTTTCAATCCAAATTGGTAGGACAGTTTCAATAATTAACACATTGCATACATTCTTCCTAGTGGTTAATTACTATACAAGATGCGGACTTGATATCCTATTTACAAACACCAGTAGAACAAATCCCTCTATTCATTAAGAGAATGTAACTAGGGGCCGGGGAGATGGCTCAGTGGAATAAG
>NW_004524681.1:8719196-8733174 GCF_000260255.1 Octodon degus
TTGAATATTATAGGTGTGTAAACTCAGCAAAATATTCTAAAAGAGTCCAGTAGCCCATAATAGTATTGGGTCTTCCGCTTCACTGGCAATGTCAGAAATTGTTGACCTGAGTCCCCTACAGCTCAACATAACACCATGGCTTTACTTCTCATATTTCGTTTTTATACTTTTCTTCTGGATGGTTAAGACCAAGGTAAAGCAGGACTTATGCAACAAGAGTTGTAGCTTTTGGTACTGATAAGATCAGTGAAATCCCCTCAGGATTTATCCTGAGATCCTGTACCTAGATTGTAGAACCTTTGCCAGTGTCAGCCATGTGGATGAGTCACGGCCATTGCTTGGCCAATGTGCTCTCTGTGAAAGCCTGAGAGAATGTCTTCTCTCCATGCGACTCTCCTTAGGCACACTCTACATCATCGATCACTTTCCTCTTTAGCCCCATAATCTCCTTGATATTCAGACAGATAGTGAGGTTAAGCTTAACAGCCTAAGTTGCATGGTAATAACAATAAGCTTCTCTTCTGGAGGGTCAACAACCTAAGTTTGCAGACCAAAAATAGAGAAAAAGGAGGGCCACAAGGAAAGGCAACATTTTGGCCCTAGCCTTCCAAGGTCAATTAAGACTCAGGACCTATGAGAACTTGTACTGTAACGTCATGTAACTCAGTAGTGTCCCAAATTTTCTGATCAAGGAGATTATATAGCTTTACTTTTTAGAATATTTTTATGTTTTAGAAAGTACAGAATAGTATTAAAACATAAAAAATTACAAGTGATGCAGAATTTCCCCAAACAAAACCATATGAATTCAACAGTATTTGTTGCATTGCAGTGTTGTCCTTAAACTAAGTGCTCATATTACCAGATATATACATGCAAAATTGGAAGAATGAAAAATGTAAGAAATTAAGAGACAAAAAGGAAAAAAAAAGTTATCAGACAAACAAAATAAGCATTAACTGCTTCCTCCCATAGACAGAAATCCCCCAGCAGAAACCCACAGTACCATTATCCAGGCCATCCTGCTTCCACACACAGATACACTCCCTCTCCTGGCCTCCTCCTCTCAGCAACTCCTTCCTTTGGAACAGGTCCATTCCCTTTTCCCAGCATCCATTGTTCCCTTCATTTCATTTTCTGTTTGATGTCCTTACACTAAGGAGACAATACAGTGTTTGCACATGTGGGACTCATTTATTTCACTTAAGAGTATGGTCTCTCTGGTCACATCCATTTACAAAAGCTTCAAATTACCCTTTTGATAGGTGACTAATACTCCATTGCATAAAAAAATACCACATCTTCTTTTTCCATTCCTCGGTTGATGGGCATTTGGGTTGTTGCCAAGATTTAGCTATGACAAGTTGCGCTGCTATAAACATGAGGCCCATAAATCACGGTGGTGTGATGTTTTCACTTCTTCTGAAAAAATACCCAGTATGGAAATAACTAGGTTGAATGGGACCTTCAATCTGAGCTTTTTAGGGGGGAAAAAAATGAAACCTCAGGCAAAGTAAAAAGCTGAGGTCAGAGCCAGGGAGATAGCTCAGTGGCTTAAGTGTCTGCTTGGCAAGTGTAAGGTCCTGAGTTCAAACCCTGGTACAAAAAAAAAAAAAAAATCAAAAGCTGAGGTCACTGTAGGAAACTGAAAATATGAAGTTGCTCCACTCTCTGCCCAGGCTTCCAAGAAAAATGCAAGAATGTTGCCTCCCATCAAAGCTGACTGCAGACAGGACGAAGCTACTGATCACAATGGAGGCAAAGTCGGTGAGAAGTAGGAAAAGGGCGGAAAAGAAGGGCCTCCAGCGCCAGAAGGCAGCCACAGGTTTCAAGAACCCCTGCAGCCAGCCAGGTGGGGCGGCACTGAGGGTCCCCATGTGGCTCTCCATCTGTGTTCAGGGACACAGATGGTTCACTGGTAGCCGCTGGAGGGCGGAACAGAATTTGTTAACGTTGATTAAGGCCTCAGTTCTATTGCCTAGGTTGTCACTGCTTGGGAAGCACTCAACACTGAAATAATAATGCCAGGGAGCTAAACAGATTAAAAGTATCAATTTTAAAAGTGAGAGAAAACATGTATCGAGGGAGGCAAGAGGAAAGCAACATGTACAGAGCCACAAGCATGCCCTTGCTCTGGAATAAGAGTTCCCCTAGGGTCTTCCTTGAATCTTCAGGAGCTCGGCCTGAGTGCCCCCTGGGGGGCTTCTGGAAATTGGGTCACTGCTGCCCCTCTGTCACTGAGAACAACGCCTGTCGCCCAGACAACACCTGCGAAATACTGACTGGGGATAAATAAATAAATAATAGAATTACTTTCATTTCTCAGATGATAAAACTGAGATATAGATCAAGTAATGAAATGGCTGCAAGTGGCACAACTAGCCAAGATCTTAAAACCTAACATCGACAACTACTTCCCCCCAAGTCATTTTCTACCAAAAGCAGAACTCACATAAATACCTGGCTCCGGTTATTATTTAAACCCTGCACACTGCCAGAAAGAAAGAGAAGGACTTGCCTTGCACACACCATCTCACGGAAGTGGAGGAAGCAGGGCTGCATATCCAGATCAATCAGAAAGTAGTAATCAGACGGGATTCCTGTAGAAAGCTTAAGAACCATTCATGCGCCATCACAAGAGGTGAGAACTGGGGGCTAACCATGTAAAACTGAAATCCCACAGCTGGATGATCCGAAAGGGAAGATTGTTTTCCAGGTTTGGTGGCTTTCAGGAGGAAAATGCTACCAACTCAAATTGAAGAAAAATTAAAGAGTGAGGAAATACCTATCTTTTAAAAGCATGGTCCCCTGCCCTAGCCATGAGCAAACAGGAGCTGCCCATGTGGAATAAAGAATGGCAGTTTACCTGAGAAACCCCTTAACAGCACAGACACACACAGATCTGAGGGTGGGGACAGTGGCAGGGAGCCTGAGGACGTCTTATGACAGCCATGGGACCCGTGAGGGCTCTTTGGAACAGAAGAGCAGAATGCAGGGGACTGGAGGACCAGGCAACAGCAACAGCAAAACACAGCAGACTACTGGCCAGGTTCCCCCAGCCACCCCACACTCATGGAAGACTGTAATTTCTCATAAGAGAGGAGGATGGGGTGTGGCCATCCCTAGGCCCAAATGCTATGGGTCTCAGTCACTGAGTACATGTAGTGTCCAGAATCTGACTTTAAAAAAAAAAACATTATGAGTCACACAAAAGCATACATAGTCACACAGTGTTAAAAGACAGAGCAATCAACAGAGCCAGGCTGAGTGAGGCCAGCTGGTGTAATTATCAAATGTGGTTTAAAATAACAATGAAATTGTGCTGAAATATCTGGTGGGAAATATGGACATTATGCATGAACAAACGAGGAATCTCAGTTGAAAGGTGGAAACTAGCTTTAAAAATCAAGTAAAAATGCAAATATATAAAAACATTGAGATGAGGACTTCTTTCAACAAAGAAAATCTATGAAAGCCTGGAAATATTGAAATGTGTGAACTTGAATATAAAGGAAAAAATGGCCATCTTGAAAAAAAAAACTGAGAAAAAAAAGAACAAAATAGAGCACAGGCCCTCAAGAACTGCAGGAAAATATTTAACCAAACATATGTAAATCTGCATTTCCAAGAAGCAGGGGAAAGAGAGAATGAAAGACTTGAAGAATAATAGCTGAAATTTTTTCAAAATGAATGAAAGACAGCACAGATGAAAAAATCCTCAGAGAAATCAAAGCAGCATCACCTTTTAAAAATACATACATGGTAGTCAGCCAGATAGAAACTAAAGAGAAAGAGAAAATCTTAAAGACAGCTAGAAAAAAAAAGAAACATTACACATACAAAGAAGATAATTATAGAGGCTCATCAGAAATTGTATAAGCCATAAGACAAAGGAACACCATTAAATAAAGGAAAAAAATAAATAAAAATTGGTTATCCCAGACTTTTATGCCCAGTGAAATTGTCTTTCAAAATGTAGAAGCCAGCTTGGGAGATAGCTCAGCCCCAGAACCAGGAGTGCACCATACTGGCTCTGAAACTGGGCATGATAGCACACGCCTGTATGCCCAGCACTGGGGAGGCTGAGACAGGAAGACCACTGTGAGACTGAACTGTATAGTGAGACCCTGTATCCAATAAATTTTAAAAAACAGACAAAAGGAAGGAACAAAAAAGCTATTTTCAGACAAACAAGATATAATTCAGGGCCAGTAATCTGCACTACAATAACGCCAAACTACATTCTTAGGCAGACAGAGTGTGATACCTGATGAAAACATAAATATACCACACACTCAACAGGTGCAAGAGAGCTGGTGTGACTACATTAACATCAGACAAACATTTTTGCTTGAGAGAGAGGATAGCAGTAACTGATATGACATTAGAAGCAGTACGCTTTGAGAAGACCAGAATGACAGGCATTCCACGCATGGCGCCAGTATTACACATTGCTACCCTCAGCCAGCAAACTGGTCAAGCAGTGGCCGTGGCTCATCCACAGGGCTGACACTAACAAAAAAAATCTACAAACTGTTGTACAGGGTCTCAGGGTAAATCCTGAGGGGATTTGACTGATCTTGTCAGATACAAAAGTTACATTTTTTGTTATATAGGTCTTGCTTTATCTTAGTCTTAACCATCCAGCAGAAAAGTATAAAAAGGAGGTATAAAAAGTAAAGCCATATTAATATGCTGCACTATAAAAGGTTCAAGTCAACAACTTCTGACATTACCGTCAGAAAGAGGCTGCAGAGTGAGGACTCCCCAGGACATTACCTAATGGCAAAGGGTCAGCTCAAGAATCCCCCCCTCACATCCTTTACACCATTGTCACACATTTTATTTCTATATGTGTGACAAGCCTTGCAGTGCATTAATATCTACCTAGCTTTTCTTATATGAATAATATCACTGAGTAAACAAACTGTAGGGGGCCTGCCCCTTAGCTCAGTTCTTTAACTGGCTGCTTAAACAAAGCAGTCAGGCTCAGATTGCTGTGGTTCAATCCCCAGAACTCAAGCCAGCCAAACCTGCCCTGAAGGCATTCTGAGCCAGAAAAAATAAATAAATAAATAAATAAAAATTCCTTCTCCCCGATTCCAGGAAACAAAAAAATTTTTTAAAAAAATTGAACATGAGGGAAGTATCTCTTTGTAAAAATATATTAACTAAAAAGTAAAGATTGAGCGTAACTATCTTACTACTCCCAATAAATTAGTGGATCTGTGTATTGGCTACTGACCACCACTAGTATCACACAAAGCTAAACAGCTAGACACTACATGCCTCACAGAGAAAATCCATATGACATCTATCGTTATACCAAAGGGCTTAATGATCAATCTGATGAATGCTTGCATCAGCTGCCACCTTGAAGGAAAGGGACCAACACACTCAGTGGAAGAAAGATAGTGAAAATTTCACCATTAGCCAATGAAAAACTGGCTCTCTACATGCTGAAAACAAAAACTAGATCCATGTCTATCACCATGCACTAAACTAAAGTCAAAATGGATTCAAGATCTAAACATTAAAGCAGAAACACTAAATCTACTGGAAGAGAATGTAGGTAGATTTCTTGAAGACATAGGGCTAGGCAGAGTGCATGAACAAAAACCAAACTGCACAGGAAACACTTCAAAGAATCAACAACTGGGATCCATCTTATTGAAAAGTTTTGGCACATCAAAAGAAATCAACAATATGAAAAAGAAAACCCACAAATTGGGAAAAATCCTAACCAACAGTCACTCAGACAAATTCTATCTAGAATATATAAGAATTTTGGAGGCCAGCCAAATAGCTCAGAGGATTAAAATGCCTGCAAGCAGGTGCAGGAGCCAGGGGTTCAATCCCCAGGCCTGCTGTGCCAGCCCTGCCCCAGCACATGCTGAGATGGCAATTGAGACTGGGTGTGGTGGCACATGCCTGTAATCCCAGCACTTGGGAGACCGTAAACAGGAGGATCACTATGAGTCTGATCTAGTAGTGAGACCCTGAACATTCTGTAGACCCTTCCCTAAAATACACACACACACACACACACACACACACACACACACACAGATTTTTTGTTTCAAATCAAGCTTTCAAACTTCAAAGAACAAATCCAAAAATGGGCATCTGAATGAATACGCACTTCTCACAGGAAGAAATACAAATGACAAATATATATATGAAAAATATTCAACAGCACTAATCATTTGAGAAATGTAAATTAAAACAACAATGAGATTCCATCTCACCCCAGAAAGAACGGCTAACACAAAGAAATCAACCAACAACAAATGTTGGAGAAGGCTGTGGGGAAAAGGGGCCCTTCCCCATTGTTGGTGGGAGTGTAGATTGGTACAACCTCTGTGGAAATCCCTCAAAAAACTAGGATAAGAAATCCCATTCAAGCCAGTTATTCCCCTTCTGGGTATTTTCTCAGAAGAACTGAAAGCATCATACCACAACTATATATGTGCACCCATGTTTATAGTAGCAGAATTTGTCATAACCAAATCTTGGAAACAATCCAAATGTCTATCAACTGTGGAATGGATTAAAAAGATTTGGTATTTTTATACAGTGGAGTGCTACTCAGCTATAAAGAAAGACAAGCTTGAGGCTTTTATAGGTAAATTGATGAAACTAGAGGCTGTAACCATAAATGAAATAAATGAGACCCACATATGTAAATATCATATTATCTCCCTAGTGTAAAAACCTGAAAGGTACAAGAGGTACAAAAAAGGGAAAGAAACTCCTGAAAAGGAATGAACAATTGGGATGAAGGAAAGCAGAAAATGAAGGGGAAAAAAGGAAGGAGAGAATTCCTTATCTTCCCAAATTTTCTCCGTGCGCTCTAAGACAATGAAGTCCCTTTTCCTTTATAATAAAGCCCCTTTCCCTTTAAAAAAAAAAAAAAAGGAAGGAAGACGAGAAAAGCAAGTGTGTATATGCACAGCACAGTTAATAAGATTGTACTGTGAATTTCTATCGGTGTTTTGAAGGGAGCTGCTAATGCTTAAAATTTTCATTTTGCCCAATTTTACATGCTTGTATCCATTAATCCAAGCAACTACACTGAAGACAACTTATGTCCAATATAGCAACTACTGCCAATTTTCTATCATTTTTTAAAAATTGTGTATCATTTCTAATGTCTTATCTATTATTTTTTATTCTCTTTAAAATAAAAAATATGTAAAATACAGTATGTGGGGATGGCAGAAGAGATGACTGACCATAAGCATCTAGTGAGTTGCTACTTTGGCAAGTAGGAAGCAAGACAGACACCATAACAGGCAGGTGGAGGACTTTCCAAGGTGGCTGACGAAGCTTCTTAGCCTGGGTGACAATGACAGGTGTGCTTGCATCATAAATAACACCTTAAGCCAACCATTTGCTTTGTGTGACTTTTATGATCTGTGCTTTAGTAGGCAATAGAAGAGTTTTAAAACTCAATGTAGCTTTTGCATACTGCCCAGGCAGGGTCCATACGGTGTTGTTCTTGATTCCTACTATAACTTAAAGGGAAACTTCACAATGTCCGGAGCCCTTGATGTCCTGCAAATGAAGGAGAAGGATGTCTTCAAGTTCCTTGCTGCAGGAACCCACTTGGGTGGCATCAACCTGGATTTCCAGATGGAGCAGTATATCTATAAAAGGAAAAGTGATGGAATCTACATCATAAATCTAAAGCAGACTTGGGAGAAGCTCCTCCTGGCAGCTCGAGCCACAGTGGCCATTGAAAACCCTGCTGACGTCAGCATCATGTCCTCCAGGAGCACCGACCAGAGGGCTGTGCTGAAGTTTGCTGCTGCCACTGGAGCTAATCCTATCGCTGGCCACTTCACTCCTGAAACCTTCACTAACCAGGTCCAGGCAGCCTTCCGAGAGCCACGTCTTCTGGTGGTTACTGACCCCAGGGCTGACCACCAGCCCCTAACGGAGGCATCTTACATCAATCTGCCAACCATTGCTCTGTGCAACACAGATTCTCCTCTGCGCTATGTGGACATTGCCATCCCGTGCAACAATAAGGGAGCTCACTCTGTGGGTCTGATGTGCTGGACGCTGGCCCGGGAAGTGCTGCGCATGCGTGGCACCATCTCCCGTGAACACCCGTGGGAAGTCATGCCTGATCTCTACTTCTACCGGGATCCTGAAGAGATTGAAAAGCAAAAGCAGGCTGCTGCTGCAAAGGCTGTGACCAAGGAGGAATTTCAGGGTGAATGGATGCACCAGCTCCGGAGTTCACTGCTGCTCAGCCTGAGGTCGCAGACTGGTCCAAGGGTGTGCAGGTGCCCTCTGTGCCCAGTCAGCAGTTTCCTACTGAAGACTGGAGTGCTCAGCCGGCCACAGAAGATTGGTCTGCAGCCCCCACCGCACAGGCCACTGAGTGGGCAGGAAACACCACCGAGTGGTCTCGAGCTGTTCTGCCAACACTTAAGCAAAATGGAAATGAGGCTGATGAAAAATAAAACCATTTCTAAGAAAAAATAAAATAAAACTCAGTGTAATCTCAGAGCTCAAAGCTCAGAACACAAACAATTTACACCGAAGTGAGAACATGAGGGCACCTTCATGGAAGCCCACAATCTGACAGAAAAGTGCAAAATACATTTTGAATGTATAAGTGAGAAAAAGATTCATAACTCGGTGGGGGGAATGAAGGTTATCAGGTTCCTGTGATGGCAGAGATGAGAGGTTCGAACGCCCATCTTCACTTAACAAATGGGGCCTGCGGTCTCCTTAACCAACTGCGGTACAGAACTGAGATGCCAGCTACTCCCTAGAGGTGCTGATTTGCATACAATATTTAAATAAATTCCCTCTTAGGCATAGGGCTGATGCAATGAAAGCAAAGCTGTGAGGGGCACTGAAGTGCAGCCCTCCCCATCTATGGCTGTTTGGAGTCACATTATTAGGTTCAATAGGAAATTACAAAGGCCTTTGGACAACTATGGAAACTACTTGCGCCTCTAAATTACCATTAATATGCATTTGCATATGCATAGTAACTACACAAAATGTTTCTTGTCAAAAAGCCATGATTTTCCCCCAAGTGATGCTGGTCCAACGTGTTTATCTTTTCTTTTGTTACAGCCACCATATTTGATTCAATGCATGCTACGTGGTAACATGAACATATAAATTGTTATTCTTCAAATGTGAACATTCGGGGCTTTTAGCTTCATTTGCTGTATTACTTAAGTGCTTGATGATTACACAAGGTTTGCTAACGCCAACATTTCAAGCTGTAATTACAGCAAAGTAACTGCTATTTATCTGCTCATGGTCTAACACACTAGGTCAAAAGTCAGAAAACCTGATTTAATCTGAACTCTGTGCTACCTACTTCTGTGAGCCAGGGGAGCTCCACTCTATGAAAGAATTTATTTGTCTCATTTGTTACACATAGATGCTGGTTATGTCTAAAGGTCAAAGAGAATACTTTTCATGCTATGGAAGGCTCTGGATTTTAAACTATGCCCTGATTTCAAAAGAAACCTCTAACAGTGTTGTTCTGGGTATGTTTTCAGAGCTGCAATTGACCATTTGGTCTGCAAACCACACTCAGCTTGCGTTTTCCCATGAATTCACAGCTTCGCACCTGACTCCTCACACAGGATAGATTCCACCACAGACCCAACAAGGGAAGGCTTTAAAGAATCATGGATATTAGAACTTCTCTTTTAAATTGACTTTTTAAGGGATAGCCAAATAGCTCAGTGGATTAAAGCTCCTACAAGCAGGCAAAGGGGCCAGGGGTTCGATTCCCATCCCCAGGGCACACTGGTCCCACCCCCAGGGCATGCTGAGACAGCAATTGGGACTAGGTGTGGTGGTGTGCACCTGCAATCCCAGCATTTGGGAGGCTGTAAACAGGAGAATCACTATGAATCCAATCTAGTAGTGAGACCCTGAACACACTACAGACCCTTCCCTAAAACTATAGAAAAAAATTTGGCTTTTTAAAATCTATATGCAATGTTTTACTCACCACATTGGCAAAATGACAAAGAATGACAATACCCAGTGGCTTAAAGTACACAGTCATATGTCATTGGTGGAAGAACAAATCAGTAAAACCATGTCAGAGCTACTTGGGCGGTATCTATGGAAACTCAGTGCATCAGGCTCTTTGACTCAACAATTTCAACTATAGGAATTGACTCTACTTAAAGCTATACATGTACATAAGGACACCCACATCAGCGCATGCGTGATTGTGCTCGAGACTGGATCTTCAATGCCCCCAAAGACTTCTATATTAAAAACACTGACCTAATCCATGGCGGTCTCAGAAGATGAAGGGCCTCATGGGAGGAGTCAGGCAAGAGGGGGTGCACTGCTTTCACTCCACAGCTGCCAGGAGCAGCCTCCTCCTCCACCACGTCCTCCCACATGGTCCTCCCACCACATTCCAGAAGCATCAGAGGCCAGGAAACATAGACTGACACCTCAGAAACCATAAGCCTAAATAAACTTTCCCTTTATTAAATTAATTTTCTTGGGTATTTTGTCACAGTGACAGAAAGCTGATAATACAGATAATCCTACCTGTAATGGTTTTTTAAAAATTGGAAGAAACTCAAATACTAATCAACCAAGGATTGCTTGAAAAACTTCAGCACAAGTTGTGGGAGGCTATTAACTGGTATCCACTTTATAATAGTGTCAGCCGTTTTCTTAAGTTTCTATTCCCCTGCTGAGTTGTTTATGGTCCATCTCAACTTGCCCAGTCCCCGTGAATCACGTGCTATGCCCCAGGGGTTGCACCTTCCCCTGTTGCCTAGATACCTGCTGACCCCTAGAGCCAAGACTTCCTCATTCCTACACCCCCTATATATACCCAACACCTCCCCTGAATAAACTGAGACTTGATGAGAATCCTGTCTTGTCTCCATTCTTCGCGTCTCCTGTCCTTTGTCCCCTCTTCAATTCCCCGCCTTTCCCCCAGGTGACCTTCGTTGACTGACCCCTTGGTTCGGGACAAGTGGAGAAATTCCATTCAGCCATGTAAGAGGAGAGAGATATCCTATGTGCTAAGATGTTCGTGAGAAATAGTGATTATACAAAACAGCCAAGTGTGAAAAAAAACTATAGAGGGTGGCTTTATCCATGGAGATGTAAATGTTCAGACAGGTCTCCATATCCAGATGCACATGTGTGCAGTACGTCTCTTGGAATAGGAGGGAAAGTTTACACCACTGTGCACAGCAGCCATGACAATATACCTGCTGACTTTTCTGCTGCAGAGTATGGAAGTGACAGATGAGCCATGGGCCTGGGCTCCGAAGCTCACTGAGGCACTCACACCAAGTGCAATTGCCGCAGACTAATGCCTGCCAGTGACTAAACGCAGCACAGAGGCAAAGACAGGCACGCCCTGATGGGAGGCTTGGTCTTAAAGACTGCCTGTTTCCTGGTCTAAGTCTGCACTGTCCTGGAGATGTTCCTTCCTTCCATCCTCTCCCCCAACCCCCAGGTGTCAGATCTGAAGATTTTTTCCTCTAGTAGTATCTTTCACTATTACTTTTTCAAGATCCAAATATAACAATGTACTTTTTAAAAACATGGACTTAGGGTGAGCCCTTCCCTGTATGAGCACAAGGAGCATGTGTGCAGACATACACAGGTCGTCTGGTCTCTCCATTCACAGGGCAGGTGAGGACTCCTACTCCCATCTCTCCATCCACAGGGCAGAAGAGAACTCCTACTCCCATCTCTCCATCCACAGGGCAGGTGAGGACTCCTACTCCCATTGATTTGGTGCGGTTCCCCCAGATTGGATAATACTGTATTCTCTAACTTGGTTAGCATGGCAAGCACTTGGTGCTTTGAAAAGCCAAGGTCAGTCTGGAGGAGGCTACTCTGTAGCCTCAGCAATGGAGCCTTGCCCACCTGTGACCCTCCTCTGTAGGCTTATGTTGGGACATTTCCTAACATATGCACTTAAAATGTGGCTGCTTCTCCAGCCCAACCCAGGCAGCCCCAACACCCCGCCACACCTGAAAGGCTCTTCCTTTCCCTCCCTCTCCCCACATGCCTTCAGCATGACTGCCCTTTCATGCAGTGGCCCAGCTAGTCCACTACTTTCTTGACTGTGGTAGTTTCCAGGATAGTCACCATTTCAAATGTTTGGTTGTTCCTAGAATTCTGAAAAGTATACTGAAAATCCCATTATTGCCGCATTAGGTCTTTCATAAAACCAGAAACAACATTTAAAAATCCTCTTGCCAGACTTTCTGTTCCAATTTTTATTCAAAAGCACCCATCCATTGCCAAATATCTAGGAGTTGCATAGCCAAAAATGATTCTGAATACTATACTTTCCTCCCATGACAGACACTGTTAGGAGAACACAGAGCTCCCTGCCATTGAAGCCTTCTTCTACTTAGGACCTTCAAGCAATAGAGTCTTTGAGTCATTGTCAGCCAATGACACATTTGTTCTAAGCTCAGGAAACTAATTTGTATTAAGAGCTCACTGTCTAACAGATTAATGCAGTGACCCTCTATTACCTATCTTTATTCCAAGGTATCTGTATTTTAAATCTCATCCTGCACAGTAATGTGTTTTAAAAGGAGACATCTCTGTAGGTATCTTCTTTATCCAAGAAACTCACCTCTAATTATGTGACCTGAGGAGTTCAAGGAGATGGGAAAAAATAGGCCCTCCAGAGCCGTAAATAGAATCAAGTAGGAGAACTATACATAAGATAAACTGAGTGCAAAAATTAAAAGTTTTCATCAAACTAGGACACTGTGATCTCATAGAAATGAAATTACATCCCAAATGCATCTCATCTACATTAAAATATTAAAGGTTCAAGGCCCTCTACATTCACCCAAGTTCTCTCTGGTGACCAGGGAAGTCCAGGGAAAGTGGAAATGTGTTCTTCTTCCCTACATCTTATCTCACTGTCAAGAAATGTATGCACACATGAATCATGCTCATAAAAGATGATCTGCAGATGTATTTATTATAACAGAGCTATTTCAGAAAATGTTTGGTGTCTGGGGGATTATTTTAAGGATGATAATTAGCATTCATGGGCCACCTCCAGAAGTAGCTCTGTATTAGCAATGCTGTTTAATTCCTGAATTTATAATGTCACATTTTATGAGTTCAAATAAAGTTGGAGACAAGACCCAATGTTGGTTGCCACTTCTAAATAGCATCGTTGAACTGTCTGAGAGAAGTTTACAGGGATAAAAATAAGAATCGGAAACTTTTGGGCTTATCGCTATGGTTTCCCATCACAGCCCCAACTCTATCTTTTATTCTGGAGATAAAGACTTTTAATTCATACGTCCCACTCTGCTATCTGTGGTAGGGGAGAGAGGAGGTCACCCTGAAATTCCCTGAGAAGAGTGGAGACTCGGCTTTTTGTGGAGGGTGGTGGTTAGAATGGACTGTACCAAAAGAACCCTCCCTCCCCATCCAAAAAGCACCAAGGAGTCCTGAGCTCTGAGTCTAAATCCTACCTTTTTTGGTTAGACCTTGAGCTCCTTTCTAGACTTGGGTTCTGCAGTTTGCACACCCTCGGATCCACTCATCCCAGACCTGCCCACTGTGAGCTCAGAATTTCATATGGGCTGGCAAGGAGCACCACAGCCCCAGATTTCTGCAGGCTGATGACCTCCAGAAGGCGAGCTTCAGATCTACAGCAGCCCAGCTATAGAGGACGAGGCTTCCTGGATTCTAAACTCACAGCCATTATGTGTATGGCCCCAACTTCGAACAGCAAATTCCAGATTACAAAATGAAGCTTAGTTCCTCAATAAACTTGTATAGAGTGAGAATAATTTTTTGGAATTTGAGTTAAAAAGACACAAAGCTATTTTCCTTTGCATATAAAAGACAGTTTGCCAATTTGGGACTATATTGAATGACCATAAACCATCAGGGAGAATATTCATAAAGCTTTGCTTTTTCAAGTTAACTCTATCATAATGAGCTATAGCCAGCACCAAAA
>NW_004524681.1:8733274-8739603 GCF_000260255.1 Octodon degus
AAAAATGTACATCAAAGTCTTCTCTTGTGCTCTAATTCCCAGATGAGGTACTTGGAGAAATGGGATAAAGATCTCAGATTTGCCCTCATGTTTTTTAAGGGTACACTATAATAAACATTAGAAACAATCCACATGACCATCAAAGTGTCACCATTGGCTTACAGGAGTAACAGGAAGCCATCCCTAGGGTTGACTCTGAAGAAAGTCTAATAAGCTGTCCCTGATGGCTCATGCTTGTAATCCCAGTACTCCGGGAGGCCAACGCAGAAAGTGTGCAAGTTTAAGCCCAGCCTGGACAATTTAGCAAGACCCTGCCTGTCTCAAAACAAAAAATGAAAAGGGCTAAGGATGGAGGTCAGTATGAAGCCTGTGGATGTTTTAAAGGGCTTAAATCTCCAGTAGTGAAAAAAGAAAATTAAAAAAAAAGAATGTGTGAGTAAGTAGGAAAATATAAGGAAACACATGAACATTTCCTGGGGAGGAAATCCGAAAACACAAGTGGGAAAAAATGTATCATTATACTACCAGAATTTCTTATCAGTATTTAAGTATTTTCATCTAAAAAGCAGTAATCTATGCAGTATCATTGTAATTCTGAATGAAGAAATAATCTCTGCACTTCACCACACTTTTCTGTATTTTCCATGTTACCTTTAAAAAGTGAAAATATACATCATTTTTAACATGCCATGGCAATCCTTTCAAAAACTCATTTTGATCAAGTAAAAAATCATGGAGAAAGACGTGTGGATCTTGCTAAGAAAAAGACACAAACTGCACCCCTGTAAGCACCAGATAGTGGTATAACGGGCCCAAGCAGCAAGTGCCCAGGGTTAATGCTCAGACCTCAGCCTACACGGAGGCCTGCTCTTTCCTGACACTGAACGCCCAGGGGCTGCAGAACTTGGGGAAAGAACATTTTAATAAATTGTTTTCATTATGAAAAATAAGGTGACACAAGGCTAAAACTGAAGGCAGTTTTTTTCATCCTTTAAAAGGATAAAGAGGGCTGGGGAAATGGCTCAGTAGAATAAGCACTTGCCTGGCAAGCGCAAGTGCCTGAGTTCAATCCCCGGTTCTATAAAAACAAAAGGATAAAGACAAGCCAGGTGCAGGAGTGTATGCCTGTACAGTAATTCTGGCTACTTGGGAGGCTGAGAGAGGAAGATCATGAGTTTCACACCAGCCTCAAAAACTTTTCAAAAGCTGTGTCTCAAAAAAAAATGGGCTGCCTGTCCTTCCTCTCTTGCTCTTTGCCACAGCCATGAAAGGTTGCTGTCTGCCTTGTGTCGCTCTCCCTTGGAGCCAGCTGACTACGGACTAAAACCTCCAGGAAATGTGAGCTAAATAAACCTTTCCTTCCTTTAAAAAATGTTTAAAGGAAAAAGACAAATCCTAGCATGTCTAAAATAAAGGTTTATGCTACACATTACCTGGAAAGTAATTTAAAATATAGCTGGTGGCTGAATTACACCAGATTGCCCAGATGTTCTTTTGTAAAGACAACAAAACGCAACCTACGATAGTTACGTAGGAAGACACTGAGAAACCCTGCTGAGAGAACTAGCGATGTAATTCCATGTGCAGTAGGAGTGCGCCAAATGGGTGCAGAGGTGGAAGGCTGACAGACAGAGAGAGATGACGGATGGGTGGGCAGGCGTGTGAATGGATATGAGGCGGGCAGGTAAAACATGCACGGTGAGTGGGTGAACAGATAAATGGGCAAAAGAATGAAAATGAAAAACAAAAAGAAAAAAGGTGTTTACAAACTTGTAGGTGTTTTTCTGAGAGGTGAGACGGTGAGCCCCCTTTTGCTCCCAGGCATTTCTAATTCTTCTGTATTAAAGAGGATTTCTTTAAACTTCTAAGTTAAATTGTTGCTTAGTGAAGGAATTCCAGAGAAAGTCAGTAACTTGCTGAAGTTCACCCAGCTGCCTAGAGTAGAACTTAGACTTCAGTCCTGGCTAGTGAATCTTAAAAGATCCTTGGTCTGTAGTCTTGGGCAAGAGGTTTCAATTATTCCCCTCTTATCAAGAAGGCATTCTTGGGCTGGCCAAATAGCTCAGCAGATTAAAGCACCTACAAGCAAGTGCAGAGGCCAGGGGTTCAATCCCCAAGCCTGTCATGCTGGCCCCACCCCTAGGGCATGCTGAGATGGCAATTGAGACTGGGCATGGTGGCACGCACCTTGGGAGACTGCAAACAGGTGGATCACTACGAGTTGGATCTAGTAGTGAGACCCTGAACACCCTGCAGGCGCTTCCCTAAAATACAAAAAAGAAAAAAAAAAAGGAGGAGGAGGAGGAAGAGGAAGAAGAGGCATTCTTCGGGTGTCCTAAGGAATCTCCACCATCAAGTCCCAGATCTAATGGCCTCCATCAATCAAGAATAAACTCATATCCTTGGTACAAAGATCATTTCTGTTCTTCTCGAAGAGAAAGCACTGAGTCTGGTTTGGGCTTTTTTTATGCCTTCAAAAAAATGAGCTTGAAGAACACATCCCCAGAAAGTAGGAACTAGACAGACCCTTGTTTAAAATACTGCTGTGTTTAAGATGAAGCTGGGAGCTACTGGCTGTCTGAAACTTATGCTTCTCCAAAATATATGTTCAATTCGCAGAGTTCAGCTCACCGGCTTTCTGGTGCTCTCACTGGGAAAAGTGACTACTTATGGGCCATTGCTGCAAACACGTCTGAGTCGTCCTGATTGTTCATTGTCAAGAATTCCTTGGAGTCAGCTGGGGAAGCATTTGATGCCTGCTACGGTTTGTGTCTAGTTGTCCCCCGAAGCCTGATGAGGTCATGGGGTGGCTTCTGGAGTTTGTGATGGATTCTTGATCCAATGCTGGGATTATGGGTGTGACTGCCTGGGGCAGACACTCTGCATCACAACGTAAGGAGGGGAGAGAGGCTGGCTGGCTGCCTGAGCTGCTGCTACTCCTCCCTTGCTCTCTGCTCTTTGCCACCACCATGAACGGCTGCCCTCTGCCATGTGCCGCTCTGCCTTGGAGCCAGCTGAGTATGGACTGAAACCCCCAGTAACTGTGAGCTAAATAAACCTTTCCTTCCCCAATTTTGAGTGTCAGGTATTCGGTCCAGCAACAAGAGAAGAGTAACTGAGACACTGCCAGCACAGCCCCACAGGGCACCCACACCACTATCTCTGAGCATGGGCACAGAAGTCATCTGCACTACTGTTGGAGCTGAAAAGCAAGGCTCCACGCTGTCTCAGCTGTCCCTGCTGTGGATGCTATTTACATGCCTATTCCTCTTCCATTAATCCTGAAATACTGAAGCAGAGTGTCAGTGGGCCATGTGGTCGGGCCTGCAGGTCCATGTTGGATTAGCTGAGCAAGCAAAATGCCCAGGAAAACATAAAACTGACCTTCCTTCCCTGAAAACAATTGTAACAAAAAAGATGGTTAGAGGAAGAAAAAAGTTATGAGATTACCAGAAGCTGTTGCTCAGAAAGGCTCTGTTCTTTGAGCAGCTGAAGACTACATCTCAGCTGAAATGAGCAGAAATATTTCAGAGCCTGGAACATGTGCAAAAAATGCACCCAAGACTTTTTGGGGAGGCAGAGAAGAATAAAGACCACAGACAGACTAAGCCCCACACCCAGAATTCAGATTTGTGTCTAAATCCCACTCTGCATCTGGTGCGTGCTTGTGTCCATGTACGCTTGTCCTCAGCCTTGTCACAGAGGATGTCACCTCGTTCCATTGTATGTCCACAAGCTGGGAGGTTGTGCTGTGCTCCACAGCTGGACTTGAGGATGCATTGCTTTGCTTAGGACTTCGAAAGGGGAAGCACTCGGCTCCCAGGCTCGAGCTGCAGAGAAAATGTGACTCACTGGGAGGCAGCAGATGGGGGCTCTAACCTGTGTCTTACCCGCTATACTGACCATATTTCCAGCATCTGAGAACTTACTCTACTACGTGTCCTTGCAGTCTTAAGTCAGACCTACCCTGTTCTAAACAACTCAATGATACATCTGAGTCACCTCACTTTGGCCTCTTACCTGCCTGTCCCTCAGCTGCCCATCCTCAGGGCACACAGACCGACTAATCCAGAGCTCATGCCTCCTCCCACCACCCTATGAGGGCCCTCACACCCCAGCCCCTGGACTGCTGCCCTATTTACCTTACAGCCAGGTGCCAGGCAACCAATGCCAGCCCTTACACCTCCAAACCCACTGAACTATTTCCATCTCACGAACCCTTAGCCTGCTTACCCTGCCTTGCCTGGCCCTTGGGCAGAGACCACAGTAAAGGTTCAGTTCCCTCCAAGAAAAGAAAATTTTAAAACCTACAAATCCCCTTTTGGATGTATTTGAGTTAGAAATTCTGCCTACTTGCGATTTACATGGATGGGTTGAAATAAATCTAAAGAAATAAGGGAGAACATGTTCCTTGGTAACTCACAGAAGGTAAGAGAGAGTGATGGCTGGATATACGTCAGGTTTCAGGAAGGCAATAAGTGGGGTCAGGGAGGTCCTCCTCCTGTTCCCCGGAGGATTCAGGCCATCTGCAGACCAAACCAAAATGTGGACACCAGCATGCATGCCAGCTCAGAAGCCCAGAAGGGCCAGAACCAAGCCTCGAATTCAGGTAACTACCAAAGGCATTATCTTAAAAGATCACAACTGAAGGTAATGCCACATGGCATGAGATGGGAAACAGGAGATGAACAAAAGCCAGGCGGGGTGCATAGCCTGTCACCCCAGCCCTCAGCAGGCTGAGAAAGGAGTAGCGCCATGAGTTCGAGGGAAGCCTGGACTACACAATGAGTTCGAGGCCAGCCTATATAACACGAATGCCTCAAAAGAAAACTTCAGTGCGTAAAATAAAACCAAACAAAGGTGAAAGATCTTTGCCTACTCTCTGACCCTAGATAATCAGAGATGTGTCCTTTTGTCAGGAGAATGAAAGTACTGTCAAGCCCAAGGAGGACATCTGGCTGCAAAACTCCAGTACAGAATGAGGCAAATTTGTAAATCATAGCTTTGTTTCAAGGCAGTTTACAAAAATGAAACACTGAGATCCCATCATATCTAACCTGATGCCTCATTTAGAGGGGTGGTACTGGTGAGAAAATGCTTTCCTTGCACCAGGCATGTAGGCACTGGATGCCAGCTTTATCTCAACTCAGATACTCATTGTAAAGATGTAAACATATGGCTAGAATTTCTGTGGAGCTGTTCAGGAGACTTTTGTGGATCAAATCCTTAGTCCTGACATCCCAGCCAGGCTTGGAGTTTCTTAAAGCTGCTACAGAGTTCTTTACTTTCCAAAGGCTCATTTATAAGAGGAATTGGCTCGAGAAGTGTTTATACACTCTTTGGTGCTGTCTTTAATTACTTTCTCAACTGAAGTGGTGGTAGGAATGGGGAGACGTTGACTAAAAAGATGAGGAAAATCTGAATAAATAAATACAAATGTCTTATGGGGAATCTCTTTCATCTCTCTGATCTTGCAATTGTCTTTTTTTTTTCTCCCCAATTATAATTGAAAAAAGTAAATGCCCAAGCTCTGTCAAGGATATTAAAAAGAAACACCACTGGGTTTTGTTATGTGGGCCTCCAGACTTGGGGTTCACACAGCTGCTGCGTTGTTGAACACAGAGAAGATAGTGGGGAGGTGACAAGTGGGTTTCATCTCCACGGGGGTCTTGGCAGCTTGAGAAAACCACATTCATGTCCCTGGAGGATATGAACACTGAGGGCGTATTTGGTGTGCCTGAGTCCGAGGTATGGTGCCTGAAAGTACAACGGCTACTGGGAGGCTCCAGAGCTCATACTCAAGGCCTGCACGGGCTCGAGCACTTGCAGCGCCTTGACAGAGACACTGAGCTGTTAGATCTGGAGTGCACAACACCTGACATCAGATTTCAGTTTAAAAAACAAAATCAACAAAGACCAGAACAAGGGAGTCCTTCCCCTTCAGCCCACTTCTCAGGAGGCACCCCATTTAGCGCTCACTCCTCTTACTACATCTTCTTCCTCAATGCACTGTGTGTACTACGGGGAGCAAAGCCTCGGGGAACCCAGGACAGTGAGGGGCAGAAGGAACTCACCCGGGAGTAACTTCCAGAGGGACGCTGCACTGGCGTGTGGCCGTGTGCACAGTAAAGACGGCAGCATCTGTCCACTCATTCACCCGAGATCTCACAAAGCTGCATTAACATTTTTAATCAGGTTGGCCCTCTGTACCGCGGGTTCCATGTCTGTGAGTCAAATCAGTGTGGTGTGGCACTTCTTAGATTTTGATATCCATGGGGGAATTCTAGAAATGATCCTCCACAAATCGGGAGGGATGACTCTGTGCATAG
>NW_004524681.1:8739703-8741004 GCF_000260255.1 Octodon degus
TTTTGATTATAAAAGCAAGCTTATCAGATTGTGGCACTTGCTTGGAATCTCAGCACTTGGAAGGATAAGGCTTGGTGATCAAGTGTTTGAGGCCACCCAAGGCTTCATGGTGAGACCCTGTCTCAATAAAAGAAAAGATAGAGGGCAGAAGGGAATGGAAGAAGGGAAAAGGAGAGGGAGGAGAACAGAGGAAGAGAAGGGAGAGGGACTTGGTGCCCACTCCTCTTCTCAAGGACAGGCAGGTTTATCCCCAGACACCTCTCTGTGAACAGAGGGGAACCTGACTTCCTGGTGACATTTGGAGAAAAGCACTGGGCCCCAGGCCAGAGGCAGGAGGTGAGCAAGCTATGCAGAGCATGCTACTTTGTTCTGTCTTTACCTTGTATACGTAGATTAATAAACCAGAAATTAATGAAAAAGAAATAAAGCAATGATTTGCACACCTACTCTCAGAACACTGTTGCCTCCAAACAAGCATAGCTGATAGACAAAAAAAAATAATAATAATAATTCAAAAACCTCACACATACATTTGCTTCTCCGAGCCACTCAGAGAAGGCTTGCTTCCTCCCTGGACTGCCCTCTGCACTGCGGCTGCTCCAGGACCTTTCCTCCCTCTCCAGTGGAACACCACTTGCCAGCCCAGAGCCCTGTGTCCTTCCCCCTCTTCTTCCACACCCGTGCATGATAAAGTCCCAAGAAGCACAGCTGTGAACGTAGGACCTGCTCGCAGGCTCTGGGGTAGGAACAGATTGAACCGACACTGGCTGGGAAACCCCCTCCATGGGCCAGGAGGGAGACACTCGAAGTGCAGTTGAGCAGTTAATCTCTCACCACATGTTATGGAATTTATTGACCTACTGGGAAAACTGCAGGAAAGGGCACCGGGAAGCGGAGCCCAGGCGCAGGGCCCGGCCCACATCATCTTCCCATGAGGACTGGCCACGGGAGCGAGGCTAGGCAAAGGACCGGGAGAGCCTGTGCTCATAACAAACATAACCATAAAGGCCGAGGGTCAGCAGTGCAGAAACAGAAACAAATACCAGTAGATACACCTGTCACAAAATTGTGATTTACAGGAAGGGGTACAGAGTCCTAGCCCAGGTCCTGTGAGTGTGTGGAGAGCTTCCTGCTACCCTGCGCCGGCGGGACCAGTCCCAGCCCAGGCGCAGCACAGGCAGGACCCTCTCCCACCCCCTCGGGCCGCCCCCCACCACTCCACCTTACCTGCCCCACCCCTCCTGCCGAGTAGGAATTTCTGCCGAGTTCCAGGAACCCCCAGACCCAATCCTAGCCCAGGT
>NW_004524681.1:8741462-8752340 GCF_000260255.1 Octodon degus
AGATATAGAAGAAATCAGAGCGCAATTCTTTTCTGAAATTAAAAAAGAACTCTCAGAACTCGTAGCAGATGAAGTTAATAAGCAGCTGCAGAAATATAAGCAGGAAACCCAATCTGAAATACAGGAAGGGGTACATATTCCATTCTTTGTCCTCAGTTCTCCGAGGTTCTGAGTCTCTGTAACTGCCTGAGTGACTGTATGCTAAGGGCACCTCCTGTTCTCATATTTTGTCTCTGCTTCCTCGCCCAGAGCTGCCAATCAGTCACCTCTAATTTCCCAGGCTATAAGAACATCCGCTGCTCCAACAAGGTGACACTTAGCAGACTTCTGCGCGGGTCTGGTCACCAAAAAGATCAAGCCATAACCAGCCTAGAACCTCTCGGACCACAACCTGCCTCACTTCTGGGGAGGAGGGGTAGCCCGGAGGTTGAGCTAACAACCAAGTTAGGCTTTCACAGTGAAGCCCCCACAGGCCACCCTAAATTATGGGCTGTGAAGGGCTTCAGAGGCGGAATGAGACCGTGTCACACATGGGCTGCGCAATGTGTCAACTCCACAGAGATGGACACTCCAGTCCTTGGGGTTCTGTTGGACTCGTACACATGGATCTTTTCATCTGGCTGTTCATCTCTGCCCTGCACAATGTCCTTCATTAAATAACAATCTAATAAAAATAAGTCCCCTGCCTTCTGTGAGCTAGCATAGAAATGAACAGACTCAAGGACAGGATTATGGGAATTTACTTTATGGCCAGCTTGCTGGAAGCACCAAGGTCCTGGGGATGCAGGTGGCATCCCGGGAGAGAGGCAGACTGTGGAACTGAGCCCTTAACTGGGGATATCTGACTCTCACTCCAGGCAGGTCGTACCTGACTGAACTGACATATAGCACAATGTCCTGAGTACAAAATGTACAGCAGCAGTATTGAGTATAAGCAGTCAGTTTGTCCTTTGGTTTGTTCGTATCATATATGTGGACATGCCTGCATGAAGACTGTTGACTTACAGCCCACAAGAATAAGGGAACCCATGTCGCAGCTCAAATGCAAGCCTCTAGTCCCAGCCAGCTCCACTCTACGTGAACAACATCCCTCTTACCACACGTCCTGCCTGGGGAGCCTCCGGGGTCTTGGGACGTGGGCAGAGCCACAGACTGTGGTTCTGTGTGGATGTCTCTTCCTCTTGATTCTGCATTCTTTCCAAGCTACCCTGATTAGTTCATCTCACTTGAGAATGTGCCGGTATGTCAGAGCCAAGAGGAAGCCCATGCAGAACACTGACTAAATTAGAGAAAGGAAGTTACCATCACAGTGGTATCTAGCCAAGAACAAAAGCCTTTCTGACATGGTCAAAGCAAACTTTGGCAAATCCAGCTCAATTTCTAGCCATGTAAGAAGACTCTAGCTATCTAGGTCTGGTGGAAGATCGCCCCTGCCGCACACCACACTGCCTTAGGCAACGAAACCTGGATGCCACGAAATACAAATGTTATAATTCACTCAGTAGTATTTCTGATCTGCTGCTCATGAGGCAGTACTCTGTTTACAATCTACTTTCCACACAATGAACTAAAGAGGAAAAATAGATTGGTCAGAGGGCACATATGTCTTGTTGCCCACCCCCTCTGGTTCTCTTTCTCATTTAGACTAATTCACAGGTATTCTGGCTCTCTGCCTCAGTCTGTAAACCGAGTTATTGTTGAGTCTGCCGCTGAAATTTTATCTATGTTTTGTAAACCAGAAAAAGGTAGGGAGGGGAGTTGTGATCTGCACCCTGGGCTGTCATGAATTCTCACTTCGGAAGACCCCTGGGAAGGAAGCCTGTAAGGCATTTTAAAATGTACCATTTCTTTCAGGCCCAGGGATACACCCCTAAATCTCAGGACTTGGGAGACTGAGGCAGGAGGATCATGAGCTCAAGCCCAGCCTGGGACAACTACAGCCTTAGAGAGACTGCCTCAAAATTTGGATAGGGGGCTGGAGCCGAAACTGGTAAGCAAGCTCAGTGCAAAGGCCCTGGTTTCATTCCTCAATACAAAAAGAAAGTAAAAGTCGCCATTTGCAAAGCTGTACTTCAACCTTTCTTTAAATATATAATGAACTCTTGTGTAGAAACTTGAGAAAATGGGCCAGCCAGATAACTCAGCAGATTAAAGCACATGCTTAAACAGACGCAGGGACCAGGGATTTGATATTCTCACTCCTAGATCAGACTCATATTGATCCACCTGTTTACAGCTTCCCAAGAGCGGGATTACAGGCGCGTGCCACCACACCCAGTCTCAACTGCCACCTCAGTGTGCCCAGGGTGTGGGGCCAGCACAGCAGGCCCAGAGATCAAACCCCCGGCCCTGCATCTGCTCGTAGGCACTTTAATCCACTGAGCTATTTGGCCAGCCTTCATTAATATGCTTTGAAAATAACTTTGAATCAAACCCTTTCTGGATATTTAAGCTATTTTTTATATTTTATTAGAATAAAACACACCGTGATGAACATTTCAACTTCATATTTAGTTGTTGACTCACATTTCTGAGTATTCGTAGGGTAGGTTCGTAAAGGGAAAATACCAACCCAAAGGTCTGAGCATTTCTGTGCTCTCATTCATGTTGCCAGATTACACTCCAAATCCTGCCGACTGTAGACCTTCATGAACACCAGCAATTTTCCTGTTGGCAACAAAAAAAGAGTTTGCTAATCATTTACCAATAATAGAGGAACAACTGGCTCTTTATTTTTTTTACTGACTTGAAAGACAAACCTTTATATTTGCTTTGTAACAATTTGCACTTCCATACCTTATAAGTGTGAATATTTTTTCAAATCTCTGTGACCATTGTAGACCTTATTTTGTGACTTTCCTCACAGCATACTTTTCTTGACATGTTCTCCATTTTATGTATTAACTTCAAAATTATCTATGTCAAACTCATAATACATATTGAATTTTCTACCCAGTTCCTCTCATGCACATTGGCAATACTTATGGGAATTTTCAGCAGCTAGATAGAATTTTTTAATTTTTCTTTAGGGATATACACTGGCTGAAAAACCTCCTCTGAGGAACCAGTAGTGTGTGGCTCCTGCTGCCTAGACCCCTGCTTTAGACCCTTGGCCTTCCCTCTGGCCCAGTCACAGCTGTAGGGTGGAGGAAGGGCTGTCACACAACCCAGAGACAGCTTCCCCAGAGCAGCCTGCGACCTACACCTCCAGTGCAACTGACCTCACGGCCCAGGAGATTCTGTCCCTATGAACAGCAGGACAGAATTTGGAAGAAACACATTTCATGAGAAGAGCTGGCAAGCCAGGAGGTCAGAGCAGGCACAGAACAAAACAGAAGAAATGCATGAGTTGGCGAGAGGACAAGGACAGGTGTGAAGGCTGGGCAGTGCTGCTGGCCAGGGCCCCACGAGCCCCATGAGCCCCACAGGGAGCCAGATATTCTGGGGCCAGCCCTCAAGCAGCTTCTATTCCTTAGAATCTTACATGTCCATGATGAGGGTTTGTGCAAGCGTACAGTAAGTCTCCAAGATTAGAATTGGCCTTTGTTCTCCGCACATCTAAAAGAAAAACTCGAGGACAGGAGTTCCCAGCTAGTGGGGATTTCTCCCTCTGAGGCGGGTCAGTTGGCACCTCTGGAAACACCGCTGGTTGTCATAAGGGAGGGCAGAGAGGGCTCGGCCAGCACCTACCAAGTAGAGGCCGGTGTGCCGCCAAACATTCTGCGTGCGCGTCCCACGTGGCAAGGAATCGCCCAGCCCGAAAAGTGAACAGGTGAGAAACAGCGTCCTAGAACCAATCCGATGTTTCAAATTTCTTCCTTTGCATTTATGCTGAGAAAATGCTAAAAGTAATACTGACCCACATTACCTTCTATCTCTACAATTTCATTTTTATACGTCATTATTCTTAGAAATATCTAGGAACAAGACGGTCATGTTAATGTCCAGACCAGGAAACTCAGCACGCTCATTGGGCAGGCCTCAATGTCTTTTCTACTCTGACTAGCACACATCATGAGACAATGAGGCCAGAGTTCTTACAACTTAACTGAATCTACTCCTCCATGAAGGTGAACTGCAAAGTGTGAAAATCCATATCCCTTCTACACGAGAGAAGCAAATGTTAACAAATCCACTCCACAACTGTACTGAAAATCCAGAGCCACCTGGCTGCCACACCGATAGCACTCAGGGCACCAGAGTCCCTTGATGGAACAAATGCTCAAAAGGGCCAGGCTGGGGTTGGCTTCACCAGGTGGAGCCCTCGATGCTAGGACCAACACAACGGCCATCAGGCTTACGGCAGATCGCGACGGCAGATGTCTCTTAATCAGTGAGATTTTTAGAGCTGACATGAGTGAGTGAAACCAAGAAGATACTCTGAAATTATGGCATGAAGTGGAAAAGCTGCTTACATCAATCTTGGTGAACGTTTGCTCTCTCGAGCCAGTCTTCAGATGTCACATCCTCTGCTCCTTTATTACCGCCAGCATTATGGGGTCCATAAAGGTTCCTGAGGTGCTGCGAGGCAGATGGTTCCTGTCCTCACGTCACTGTAGCAACCCGCAATCCACAGTAAATAATAAGCATGATTAGGAAGGACAGATGGAAGGAGCACGCTAATGCAGAATATGCCCCTCCGTTTAGTATTCTCTCTCTCTAGGGAGAGGTTCTCATCTGGAAATTTAGTTGTCTTCTGGTAGATTCCTGACAGCTTGTGACAAACACAGCACTCACGAGCTAGCCTTGCTCCCCCGCAACACAGACTCCCCTCCCTAGCTGGCTTCTACCCGGAAGCAAAGATTAATGCCTTCTGTCTTCCCGTGGTGTGGGAAGGGAAAGCAGGAGAGATTTTCTGCACAGTCTCTTCAGCTTCTCTCCCTACTGTCGTGTTAACTGCAACCCTAGCAGTTCCCTGCAATTTCAAATAGCAGCATCTCGCTGGTCTGCACTTATCAGCAAATTATCATCATGCCTCTATTAAGGACTTCTGTCTCTTTCCTCCTGCCCCTTAGACCTTGGCATCCCTGTGTTCCATCTTTCTTCTATGCACTCACACCTCAAATGCCAATATCTTTAAAGCCTATCCACACCCACTTCCTTGGAACCAATGAGCTAAATTATCACACACAAATCTGGCTTTGTGCAAAATATCCAAGAGGAGAAAAATAAATAACTAGTAAAAAGATATGACATTTCATCATAAAAATAGCAAAGATCGATGCAATAAATGGAAAACGTGCCACTAAACAAAAAGAAGAGGAAAGAAAAATGTTTAAAGCCCACTCTGGGCTTATCTATGAAACAAAATGTACAATAACACTACCCCAAAAAGAATACTGGCATAAATATTCACTAGTTAAGCAGTCATAATTCAACAAGACTACTTATGAAAAGCAGAGACTCTTAACCTTTTCTCTTGTGCAGTGGTACTGCATACACCAAAGCTAGAAAGTTCTTACTGTAGAGGGGCCACTTAGTAAATGTTTTAGCTTTCAAAGATAATAAGGTTTCTTTTCCACCATTCAGCACTACTATCATGGAAAAAAAAAACAGCTGTAGACAATGCCAAAATGAGTGAGTATGACTGTGTTCTCATGAAACTTTTTTGAAGAACACTAGAACTTGGATTTTATATAATTTTCACAATGCATGACATTTTTTTCTTTGGATTTTTTTTTCAGTGGCTTAAGAATCATTCTCAGCTCAGGCATCATAGAGGACAGATGGGAAGGTAGGTACACTCATGTGCTATAGGTTGCCACGGTTTGATGTAGACTAATGCTTATCCTCGAAGTGATCCCTGAAACACTTCACTGGGAGCCACAGCTTAATAACGCCCAATTCTCTCCCACTGTTTGCTGAATAACCAGTTCCTGAGCTAGAATCTAACCATTTACAGGTGTGCTTCCTTCTGATAAGGGGCTTCAAATCAGAAAGTCAAAGAGCAGATTCTAAGAAAAGAATGCTATCTTGTGACGCATGAATTAGCTGATTTTCAGATACAAACTGGCCTTAGGAGTTTGTCCCTTGTTCCCTCAAGTTCATAAAACCATGCAAAACTCAAGTATCTCATGGCTGAAGGAACAAAGGCAATATGGGGATAATAGCAGCTATTACGTCCCCAGGCAGAGCAGAACCATCCAACATCATTATTACCAATTCTAGCACATCATTACCAACTCAATAGAAGGCCAAACTAAAACAAGTTAAGAGTTGAATCAATTGCTAGTCTAGCCAACAACGATAATAAATGCATAAATTAGAATCATGAAATTTGAGAATTCCCAAACATGTAAGTAGATGCACACAGACTCAAAATGTGCCAAGAATTTACCAGAAACAGAGAAGTCTCACAACCACATGCCCATGGGCAGAGAAGAGTGAAAAATACCATCTAATAAGCAAATAGCTAAGGGTAGAAATATATAAGGTTAAACCTCATAAAATTAATGAAAGCCTTGTTAGTCCCAAAAGAATTGTTTAATAAATAAAAAACTAATCTACCGCAAATTATTCCTACTATATAGTTGAATAACAGCGAAATAATAGAAAGCAATGATTCCCCAGATCTCACTTACTGGATAGCAAAAATAGATTTCATTATGAATTTCTCTCATTCTTGTCCTGTACACTGTTAAACCAAACTTACATGAGTCTCATTTATTTCAGATGAAGTTTTTTTCATGGATTTCTTGGGCCCTCATTGCAATAAATGTCCAATTTATCTGTCCCTTCAGTCCTTTAGTAGGCAGCATGCTGGAATCCTGACCCTGTGGGATCAATAAATAAAATGATAAAATTCTGACTGTGGTGGCACCGCTGAGATTCATGCTTGGACCACTGAATCCAGTTAATTCTGTGTGCTAAGGATAAATCATTTTGCTTCCCTGTGCCAGTGAGCAATAGAGAGACCAAAAGCTTATGCAGTTTTCCAGCCCCTCTGTGTGTGTGACATTTGTTTAGCCAGGAGTGGTAGTGCACACCTATGATGTCAGTACTCAGGAAGCCATAGTGTGAGGTTCCCCATGAACTTGAGACCAGAATGTGATACATAGTGAGAACCCTATTTCAAAAAGAAAAAAAAGCCTTTGTTTAAAATGTAGTTTGGCATGAAACCCCAAAACATAAAGCTGGAAAGGCACAACCGCCCGTTTGAGGTGACCTAGACCTCAGAGGAGCCGTGTGAAACTGCCACATTCATGCAACCCTCTCGCTTTACCAGAGAAGCTACTGAGAAAATTCAGTGTCCAACAGCCAAAGAGTGACGCTGCCAATCAAAAGCAGACAGTGAATATTGACAATGTTCAGATGAAACCACACTGCTACCACCTCAACGATGACAAAATACCTCTTCAAATGCAAGTGGATGCGGTCCCTCATCTACCTGCAGCTTCTGAACTGGCTTTAGTCCACTAGAATCTTTGATAAAATTTGTTAACACAGTGGGTCATCAAATGGTCCCAGCTCCTTGATAACATCCAATCGACACCTGGCCACTGCTGTCCTCATTCCTTCTGAAAATCATCCAACATTAACTTGAATCCTCACTTTGCTTTCGCTGGCACAAATTATCCAATACCTTCAACTTAAAAGAAAGCAGGTTTGTTTTTGTTCATGGCTTCAGGAGGTTCGGTCCAAGGTTGGCTGGCTCCAAGGTGGAGACAACAGGCTGCAAGGGGATGGCAGAACAGCTTCTGAACTCACGGAGTTCAGGAAGGAGAGAAACAAGTGAGGACACAGGGGGCAAAAATATGCCCCCCAGACTCAAAGTTCAACATATCAATCCTTGATGGAAAATACCTGTTCCATGTTATGCCTAAAATGTTTGATATTCAGACAGATAGTGAGGTAAGCTCAATTGCCTATGTTATAGGGTAATAACAACATTAAGTTTCTCTTCTAGAGGGTTAACAATATAAGTTTGCAGACCAAAAATTAGAGAAAAAGAAGGGCTACAAGTAGAGCCAACATTTTGGCCCTAGCTTTTAAAGGTCAGTGAGGACTCAGGACCCAGGAGAACCTGTACTGTAACATCCTGTAACTCAATTGGGTCCCAAATTTTCTGACCAAAGAGATTTTGGGGCCACAAAGGAAAGTGATTGATGATGTAGAGTGTAAGGAGAGTCACAGGGAGAGAAAACATTCTCTCAAGCTTTCACAGAGAGCAAATTGGTCCAAAAATGGCCATGACTTATCCATATGGCTGACACTGACAAAGGATCTGCAAACTGTGGCACAGGGTTACAGGATAAATCCTGAAGGTATTTGACTGACCTTATCAGATATAAAAGTTATATTCTTGTTATATAGGTCTTAATTTTTGTTGGTCTTAACCATCCAGTGGAAAAGTATGAAAATGAAGTATAAAAAGTAAAGCCATATGAATATGCTGAGCTGTGAAAGGCTCAAGTCAAAAACTTCGGACATTGACAGTCTTATGGAAAAACTCACTACCATTATGGACTATTGGACTATATTGGGATATTTTGCTGAATTCATGCACTTATAGTACTTAAAAGACAATGGAATGCCCTTCTTTGACAAAACTAACCAAAAAAGGGGGAAACAAATAAGCAACCATTTTGTATCTGTAAACTCAAAATAGTTAGGACAGATATACAGCTCCATTTTCTTAATTCAATGAATAAAGAGGTTTGTTCTAACACTGTTTGAGACAGGATATCATGTCTGCATCTTGTACAATGAATAACCACTAAGACAATAATATGCAATGTATTAATTATTGAAAATGTACTAGTAATTGGTTGTGAAACCATCTCATTGCTATTTATTTCTCAATAAAAATATTTTTTAAAAACCTATGCCCCTCCAAGCCATGCCCCCATAACCTGCATCTTCAGTGCCACCTTTTCAAATTCTTCATTCAGCTGCAGACTCATCCATGGATTACCTCACTACTGAGTGTGGCACCATCATGACCCAGTCACCTTCAAAAACTCCCACTTCTGAATGTAACTTTTGGGTGACATTATAGATCTAAGCCTTATCATTCTGCTCTTGATATCCAAAACGCGCTTGTTCATCTCATTTTTTTTCCATAATTTTCTTGAGAAACAAATAGCAATGACACACTTTCAAACCAAACTGGTAAGACAATTTCAATAATTAACATATTGCATACATGCTTCCTAGTGGCTAATAGCTGTACAAGATGCAGACATGATATCCTATTTACAAACACCATTAGAACAAATCCCTCTATTCATTAAGAGAATGTAACTATATATCCATCCTAACTACTTTGAATACACAGATACAAAATGGACATTCATCTGTATCAACTTTTTTTGTTAAGTTCCATCATTTAAATATTATAGGTGTCTAAACTCAGCAAAATATTCTAAAAGAGTTCAGAGGTCCATAATAGTATTGAGTCTTCCACTTGATTGCCAATGTCAGAAATTGTTGACCTGAGTCCCCTACAGCTCAACATAACAACATGGCTTTATGTTTTATACATTGTCTTTATACTTTTCTGCTGTATGGTTAAGACCAAGGTAAAGCAGGACCTATGCAACAAGAGTTGTAGCTTTTGGGTCTGATAAGATCAGTGAAATCCCCTCAGGATTTATTCTGAGATCCTGTACCTCAGATTATAGAACCTTTGTCAGTGTCAGCCATGAGGAGGAGTCACGGCCATTGCTTGGCCAATGTGCTCTCTGTGAAAGCTTGAGAGAATGTTTTCTCTCCATGTGACTCTCCTTAGGCACACTCTACATCATCAATCACTTTCCTCTTTGGCCCCATAATCTCTTTGATCGGAAAATTTGGGACACTACTGAGTTACATGACATTACAGTACAAGTTCTCATATGTCCTGAGTCTTAAGTGACCTTGGAAGGCTAGGGATAAGATGTTGGCTTTCCTTGCAGCCCTCCTTTTTCTCTAATTTTGGACTGCAAACTTAGCTTGTTAACCCTGCAGAAGACAAGCTTATTGGTATTAACATACAACCAAGGCTGTTAAGTTTAACCTCACTACCTGTCTGAATATCAAACATCTTAGGCATGACATGGAACAGGTATTTTTCATCAAGTATAGATATGATGAACTTTAAACCCTATAAAATATGATGAAAAAACTTTTACAAAATAGAATATGTTTTTAAAAATAGACATAAAGAATTACATAATTCTTACGTTTACACATAAGTCCAAAAATCTAACCATATACAGCCTTGAAGAAAGACAGTCCCACAATATTCCTTTTCCTAACTCTTGCCTTCATTCACCACACCCTTCTTTTTGAACAATCATCTAACTGGGAGACAGCACAGCTGCAACTAGCATGTCATGACAAGCAGCCCATATTCAGAACACCAGAATGACAGGCACTCCAAACATGAAACTACTATTACAGATTACCATCTTCAGTGCAGTTGCTTAGTTCACAGGTATCAGTATATATAGTTAGTCAGGGTGAGAATCTGTCCAATTAACTGCTAGGTTAAAAAATCTTCTGGAGATTCTCAGGATTATTGCCTTGCCCATCTTCTACATGTAACCATGTGGCTTGACATTGTCATTTTCCTAGCTCTTCTCGTTTCCCTCTCTTGATTAGTTAGTCCTCGAGATTCTGCTTTCCTTTTACTTGTATTATACTTTCTATTTCTATTTCTTCTTTTGAGTTCTTATACTAGGAAAAGCATATGGTATTTACACATGTGTCTGGTTTATTTCACTTATGAGTATATGTTCAAGTGGCATCCACTTCAATATAGTCTTCGAGTTTATCATTCTTTATAGCTGAGTAAAACTCCATTGTGTAAAAATACCACATCTTTTTCAACCATTCCTCAGGTGATGGGCATCTTGGTTGTTTCCAAGATTTGGCTATCACAAATTGTGCTGCTAT
>NW_004524681.1:8756880-8758381 GCF_000260255.1 Octodon degus
TATATCTTGTTGATTCAGTTGTGGTAATTTGTACCTTTCTAGGAATCTGTCCATTTCTTCTGTGTCTTCTATTCTGTGAGAGTAAAGATTCTCAAAATAGCTATTGTTAATCTTCTGAATGCCAGGTCTAAGCTGAGTCTGGATGGACAAGGTGGAGTAGCGGGGAGAGGCAGCTCTCCCACACAGTCACCAGGCTTGGGCTAGGACTGGAGCTGGGAATCCCTGAACATGGCAGAAATTCCCACGCGGCGGGAAGGGTGGAGGGGTGGTGCAGAGTGAAGGGTGGTGTCCCAATGGGCTGAAAGAGGGTTTCACCCACACTGCTCCTGTGATTGGACCAGTAGTTCCTGCCAGTGCAGGGTAACTGGAAGCTCTTCCACAAACTCATCGGGCTTGGGGTAGTACTGAATCTTATCCAGCTTTCTGAATTTTTTACAAGAGGTCATGGCTAGGAGTTTACCTTGAGTCCCAGAGACTTTAGACTTGGAGTGTCCAGCAGTGATGGAGCTGTTAAGACTTTGGGAAATCTTAGAGATGTAAAATGTGTTTTACAAAATATATTTGGTAAAATGAGATGGACAAAACCCAGTCCTAGCTCCGGCCCGATGAGTGTGTGGGAGAGCTTCTGGCTACACTGCGCCGGTGGGACCTACTGATTCCAGCCCAGGCACGATGTGGGTGAGACCCTATTCCACCCCCTTGGGATGCCCCCACCACTCCGCAGCACCTCCTCTCCCCCGCCCACTGGGTAGGAATTTCTGTTGCTTTCTGGGAACCCCCAGACCCAGTCCTAGCCCAGGCCCAATGACATAATACTTTACTTGGAAGACCCAAAAAACTCCACCAAGAAGCTACTAAAATTAATACAGAAATTCAGTAGCAGAGCAGGTTATAAAGTCAATACCCAAAAGTCAATAGCATTCTTCTACACAGACAACAAAAACCCTGAGAGGGAAATTATAGAAACAAAACCGTTTACAATAGCACCAAGGAAAATGAAATACCTTGGAATAAGCCTAACTAAAGAAGTCAAAGATCTTTTCAAGGAAAATTACAGTACTCTGAAAAAAGAGATCATAGAGGATTTAGGAAAATGGAAAGATATTCCATGCTCCTGGATAGGAAGAACCAACATTGTGAAGATGGCCATACTCCCAAAATTGCTGTACAGATTTAATGCAATCCCTATCAGACTACCACCGACATACCTCACAGACATAGAGAAATCATTCCTAAAATTTATCTGAAGCCAAAAAAGACCTAGAATGGCAAAGGCAGTCCTGGGCAATACAGACAAGGCAGGAGGCATTACAATTCCTGACTTGAAATTATACCACAAGAAAGAAATCACCCAACAACAAATGTTGGAGAGGCTGTGGGGAAAAAGGAAACCTTCTCCACTGCTGGTGGGAAGGTAGACTGGTGCAACCATTATGGAAATCAGTATGGAGACTCCTTAGAAAAGTTGGTCTGGAAATCCCCTTTAAACCAGCTATTCCTC
>NW_004524681.1:8759396-8784489 GCF_000260255.1 Octodon degus
CAAAATTAGAGAAAAAGGAGGGCTGCAAGGAAAGCCAACATTTTGGCCCTAGCTTTCCAAGGTCAATTAAGACTCAGGACATATGAGAACTTGTACTATAACGTCATGTAACTCAGTACTGTCCCAAATTTTCTGATCAAGCAGATTATGGGGTCAAAGAGGAAAATGATCGATCATGTAGAGTGTGCCTAAGGAGAGTCACATGGAGAGAAAACATTCTCTCAGGCTTTCACAGAGAGCACATTGGCCAAGCAATGGCCGTGACTCCTCCTCATGGCTGACACTGACAAAAGATCTACAATCTGACGTATGGGATCTTGGGAAAAATCCTGAGGGGATTTCACTGACCTTATCATATCCAAAAGCTACAGCTCTTGTTGCATAGGTCCTGCTTTACCTTGGTCTTAACCATACAGCAGAAAAGTATAAAGACAATGTATAAGAAGTAAAGCCATGCTGTTATGTTGAGCTGTAGGGGACTCAGGTCAACAATTTCTGACATTGCCAGTCAAGTGGAAGACCCAATACTATTATGGACTTGGACTCTTTTAGAACATTTTGCTGAGTTTACACAACTATAATATTCAAATAAAGGAGCTAAACAAAAAAGGGGATACAGATGAATGTCCATTTTGTATCAGTGTGTTCAAAATGGTTAGAATAGATAAGAATAGATATATAGTTACATTCTCTTAATGAATAGAGGGATTAGTTGTAATAGTGTTTGTAAATGTGATATCATGTCTGCATCTTGTATAGCCAATAACCACTAGGAAGAATGCATGCAATGTGTTAATTATTGAAACTGTCCTACCAATTCGGTTTGAAACTGTCTCATTGCTATTTGTTTCTCAATAAAATTATGGAAAAAAAGAAAGCTGGCTACTTCCAAAGTACAATGCACAGAGTAAATACTCCCATTCCAAAAGGCCAGAATAGAGGGATAGAGAGGAATCACACTAAACAAGACCCCAAACCCATGGAATAAGCAGTAAGTCCTGCAGATCTATGCCCTGCATTGTTGTAGTCAAGGTTTATAAAGAACAATTTAATATTGGACACATAATTTATAGGAGAGGTATGCAAGAGATCTGCCCATGCACTAGAGACCCAAAGAATCCAGCTAAAGCTCTGGACCCCACAGCAATATCCTGTGCAAGTCCAGTTGAAGATCTAGAGCCCATGGCAGTGTCCTCTATGAGTCCAGCTGGAGGCCTAGGGATGATAATAATGTCTCATGCAAGTCAGTATCAAGGATCTGCATTAGAAAGATCTAAAGGTCAGTGGTTGTCAGTGGGATAAAGGATCTGTGCTAACAAGGTGGGGGATCTGTACTAGAACCAGGAAGCAATGCTTAAGGTACAGACAAGAGCTCCCCTAAAGAGAAAGAAAGGCAGTGATCCTCAGTGACAGTGAGGACCAGAGCTCTTCTTCATATCAAGAAAATCAGCACAACAATCTTCTCCAGCAACAGGATATCATATTCACCTCTGGTTTTGCTTTTATGCTGTTGGCAACAATCCGCATGCAGGCCCTGAACCACACAGACTCAGTTCAGCCAGGTGTTGCAAGTTGACCATTAGCTGACCCTCCACCAGCCTCCAGGGCAGGCTTTGGTAAGATGAGAGCGCCAAAGTGCTCGGGAAGGCCCTCCCATATGGCCTGGCCAGTTGCAGCCCGCCCAGCCTCTTTCCTGGGCAGGCTGTCCTCACTGCCCTCAGCTTTCCCCAGCAGATGTTCCCCTTCTCTGGCATCTCCAACATTCTGTACCTCTTAACTCACTCTCACAGCATCATATACTGCCCCCTTGGGGCATATTTCCTGGCCTTCTAGAGCTTCCATCCCTAGGCCTCCAGCTGGACTCATAGAGGACACTGCCATGGGCTCTAGATCTTCAACTGGACTTGCACAGGATATTGCTGTGGGGTCTGCAGAGATATAAAACCAGCACCATGGCAATGATATCAAGGTCTCCTGCAAGCTAGAGCAGTAGCTGAAAACCCTTGGAGCATGGCTGCAGAGGCCTGTGTGCACCTGGATGCCTCAGTGTGGGAAACACTTCCTAGGCAGCCCTAAATAAGCAGCATACTCGAGAGTCCTTATCTCAAAACAAACTTTCTTGAAGACCTGTAACCTTTTCCACCCTCAGACCTGTGATGGGTGGGGTCTGTCATTTCCTTCAAGGCATCTTTCCTTGTCCTGATACAAAGTACTGATCTTTTTAATGGCACTAACTTTTTCAGAAACCCAGCTCTCCTTGGCCTCAACTTGACAGACACTTCCTTTCTTTTTTTTTTTTTTTTTTTTTTTCAGAACTCAGGCCCTTGCACTTGCCAGGGAAGTGCTTATTCTACTGAGCCATCTCACCAGGCCCCAACACTTTCTTCTCTTGCCAAGCTGCAAAACTTTTCATATCTTTCTACTCTGCTCTTTGATCCCAGTGATCATTGCAAATCTGTCTGGAAACAGCCAGTGGTCTCCATGCCACAAGCCTGAACTCTGAGCTGCCATGAAATTCCCTCCACCAATTAGTGCACCAGTGTAAGCTCAGCTTCATGTGTCATCTTAGGAAGGACAAAACGTCAACAAAGTACTCGCCAGAGTTAAACATTCATGTTCTCTAGTCCAGTTTCTGACAGAGTCATCATTCCCAGCTGAAACTTTACAAGTCTGCCTTTACTATCTGCTTTCCTATCAGCATTCTGGGCTTTTAAATACCAACTAGAAAAATCCATCAAGCTCTGATTACACAATTCTAGGGTATTCCTATTATGCATCTCCAAACCTTTTTAAACTCTTCCTACAAGCCAGTCCAGACACCTCTCCACTCCATGGTCTTGAATAGTCACAGCAGTGACCTTGCTTCTCCAATGCTGGTTCGCAATATCAGTTACTTTTCCATGGAGAGAACAACATGCCTGACACCCACAACTTAAAGAAGGAGAGGTCTACATTGGTTCATGGCTTCAGAAGGTTCACTCCATAGTTGGCAGGCTCCAAGGCTGAAATGGTGGGTGGAAAGCGTAGCAGGACAAAGCTGGTCAACCCTTATGAGCCAAGGAACAGAAAGAGAAGGAAGGAGTCGAAAGCAAAACTACATCCTTTCAGGTCATTGCCCCAGTACCCACCTCTTCTGTCCAGGCCCCACCTCCTAAAAGCACCTTTTCTAGCTATGCACTCATCAATGGATATAGCCCCTGTGATCCGATCGCCTCCTTAAACCCCTGCCTTTTATCACAGGAGATACAGGATGTGAGAATTTCAGCTACGAATCACAGCAAACCTTCCCCTTAATTTTACTTTGTTTCCTTTCAAACACGTTCCTTGTGGCCTCTGGTTGTAATATACCATCATCAGCATTCTAAATAATGTTCTCAAGCTAAACAGACCAGTACTACAGATCGATTGAGAGAAAAACAAATAGCAGAGCTGCTGGAGTAGTAAATAAACATAATAGGAACAAATGGGGGCTAATTTCAACCTCTGAACCTTTATTTGACAAAATGCTGCTGACCCCTGGATATTTAGCATGGTGCTACAGGGCACATGAGCTACTATTGAGAGAAATCAGAGGTCACTGCTTGACGGTGACCCTGAGATAGAAAGGAGACCCACCACTAGCTCTCCCTGAATGTTTTATGCTACTTGTAGCATTCCAGAACAGGACCTAGTATGGATGGAATCCTCCGAAAACAGCTTGGCACACGGGAGAGGCCAATCACACACCTCCACTGAGCTCTCTGTGTTTAGCGTCATTCTGGGCTGGATGCTAACACAAGCTTACTCAGAATGACCAAAGCATGAAGTCATAGCAGCTTTCATGATGGGCCTGCAAGGAAGCAGCTGATTTTCTCTGGTCTTTGCAGATTCGACAAACAATTCTGAGTTGGGTTTCAACGAGCAGAATCCTCCCTAAATAACAACAGGAGAGCTTAAACCATCTTTGAGTTCTATGTGGAGTGCCCGTGGGCTAAGAGGGCAGGGTTCACCTGGGCATGGCTACCTCTCTCCTACAGTACCCAAGCCCTATGGTCCAGCCATGCCCACATGCAGTTCCCCACCCTGGGAATCTTTGCATACTTGCTGTGGCTACTACCAGCTCTATGGCCTGTGCATGGCCAGCCAGTGTCAGGGTTTATCAGGCCCCCTGCATTCCGAGTGTGGTCTGTGGGCCCCTCACATTGATATCTCCAAGGAAACTATTAGTGCTGAGTAATTTCAGAATCTGGGCAGACACGCTGAATCAGAATTTGCCTTTTAAAATGGTGATTGGTCCTTATATTACAGTCTGAGAAGCACCAAACTCTGTGCGCATAACAATTACATTGATTCCCCAAACAATTAAAATCTGCAGTCGGGTCTGGGCACTTGGGTGCCCATGTGCATTCTAATGTGCATCTGGAGGTGAGAAGCTCTGAACATCTGCACAAAGTGGACCCTCTCTGTGTAGAATGGGAGGCAGAAATGGGCTGTCCAGTGCAGAGGCCACTCCTGTCCCTAGGGCAGGGACGGCTGGGCCTGGCGGAAGTCTCGTGCAGTGCACGGTGCCCCAGGCCCTTCATCCATGTCTAGGACATAAACATTATAACCCTGTGTGCTGTATAAACACAGTGGTGTTTGCTGCCACTAGACAGCCATGCTGAAGTCAAACACCTTATTAAGTCATGGGGGAGGGAGGGAAGGACTATCAAACTCATCTGTTCTCTATCAAGAAAAGTTTTTGGCCAGACAAGAGAACCAGTGAGGATTATGTCATATTGCCTAGTGGTTAAGACAGATCTGAGGCTCTCATTTACCTTGAGAGATGTGCTTAACTTTACTAATCCTCAGTGCTCTTCTCACCTAAAAAGGGAGACAGCAAGTAACATCCTATGAGGGTTGGCTGCTGTAGGGATGAAATGTCTCCAGGACACTGCAGTTAAATAATAATTGCTCAACTGCAGCACTGCAATACACTGAATGTTATGGCCTCAGCCCATATTGAAATCCTAACCAGCACCCAAGCTGCCAGAATCAGGAGGGGCCTCTTGGAGATGGTCAGGCCACCAAGGCCAGCCCCCATGAGTGGGATCTGAGATCTTAAGAGATGCCAAGGGATCTGATCTCTCCCACCTGAGGACGCAGCAGAAGGGATTCATCTACAGACCAGGAAATGCGCCCTCACAGGACAGCAAAACTGCCAGGCCTTGGATGTTGCCGCCTCCAGAAACTATTACAAGCAAGTTTCTGTTGCTTATAAATGAGCCCGTTCCCAATATTTTGTTATGGCATCCAAAAAGATCACGACAATGGAGAAAGCCTCCAGGTCAATTTGTAGCAGCACGATTAATTCCAACAGCAAAGTCTGTGGCCACAATCTATATTTCAGATTACTTTCCTTGTTTGAGTATGCAAAAACTAAGAAGTCATCTTCTTCTTGTTTGTTTGGGGTTTTGTTTTTGTTTTCACTTTGCCTTTTCAATCTTTAAAAAGAGGAGATTTATGATTTCAATGTAATTCTCTTAATCAAATTTCATTTTTCTTCCACCTGAGTGTACAGAATGGGTAAGTGATAGGTGAGCTAGACATTTGAGAGGTGACAGTTTCTTTGGATTTTAAATCAAAGGCAGTTGATTAGGGGCAGCTTCCGGGGCCACGGTGTTAAGATGAATTTTGTTGCTAAATCCAAGCTTAGTGAAAGAGAGCTTTGATTAATAACTCCGCGGGCATTTGTCCTGCCTCATCTCATCCCACAAGTGGAAGAATGGCGTATAACAACACCCAGGTAAGGCCAGAGCAGAAGGCAGGCAGGAATGGATGCTGGAGAGGCCTGAGGCAGAGCGGCACTGGCCCCCACCCTTGCCCTACACACCCACTCCCTCCCTGTCCACGCCGCTGCCTGGCAGAGGCCTGTGGGTGCATACACATCAGCAGAGCCCCAGGCTGCCTGGCTCTGCCTGGCTTTGTCCTCAGGGATGCCTTACTGGACACCAAGTGAGGACACAGCGGGGCAAGGTCAGAGTTCCCACATGTCACCCTGCAGGGTCACCCCAGGCCAAATCTGTCCTTCCAGGAAACATCATTTGACCCTCTCCTTTCCCGACCCCCAAAACCATCCTTCTCCCCGCTCCTTTAGAAATAGAGGTGATGACAGCTTCAGTGCCACACACTCTGGGATACTGCCCCACCCCTACCGTGTCCTCTCAGCCACGCTTTTATAAAGATGCCTCTTTGCAGTACTATTTCGAAAGGACCACCCATGCCTGATTGGAACTCTGAGTGGCAGACCGCACTTTCCAGCTGTGGGCTGAACATCCTAGGACGAGCGCCCGCAGAAGGTGGGTGATGTCCTTGTTCAGAGAGGAAGTGGGGAGGGGGCTACAAAGGGCTGAGGCCGCCAGATGCGTACCACACCCAACAGCAAAGAACTAGGATAAAGTGGACAATGTGGCCTTATTCTGCCTGTCATATGCCTGTCCCACCAGGCCTGCCTATGCCCCAGGGCCAATTACAAAATGTCTCTGTGCTTAGGGAATCAGTATCTCTGATCCATACAATGCAGGACAGGAGAAAGAAGACAGGGAAAATAAATAAATATACTATAATATAGTATATTATATATCATATATAGATATTATATATCTATGTGATCTATAAATACATACTATATGTTATGTCAATATATTATGAAAAACAAAAATTATATATCTTGCATATATAAATATATAAGATAGTTATACTACTAACTGCTATTGATTCATTGAAAAGAAAGCTTTATGCCTATATTGTATTCATGATTAATTTTTCATGCATATATCTTGTAATATGAGTAACTACTTGGAAGATAACCATCTGCAATGTACTAGGCATTGTTACTCTCCTGAAATCTTGTTTTGAAATTTTATACCTTTTTATTACTTACTTTTCTTTAAAATACAAAAGGAAAATTAAAAGGCTGCACTACTCACCACCTCTGCAGCGATATGAGACCCCACGGGGTAGAGTGCAACCAGGAGAGACAGGAGCCTGCAGTGCGCCCCCTGCCGGCAGTGTGAAAGGACCTGTCCGAGCTGTGAGCAATCGCACCCGGACACTCACCTGGACCAAGGCGGCCCCGTGCTTCAAGGAGGGACCCTTTCAGAGCTCCTGCACGTCTTCCCAGTGTCCACACTCAGAAGCAGGCGCTTGCAGCCTGCGCAGGAGAGGGAAAGAGCCGCCCCTATGAGCTCTGCTGGAAGAAAGATGATAAAACGGCCAACGAGGAGAAGGCAGCACAGAGCGCCAGGCTCAGGCGCAGCAGGCGGGGGCAGAGCAATGAAACACCATTTAGGGGGACAACGGGAACAGGAATTAGGCTGCAGGCCCCTGGCCCTTAAGCAGGAAGCACGGTAAAGCTCACCCCAATTCCATTTCAGTAAGACTCTTTTTAAGCTTCTCCAACTCTTCAGTTCACTGCCTTCAATAGCCTTTTCCTCTCTCGAGGTCCAGATCAAATGGCTTCTCTTGGGTGGAGGATTCCCACTCCCCCAAAAAATTAACTGTTCCCTTCTCTGCAGCCGTCAAGCACATGAACCCTCTCTTCTGCACTTGTACTTTATAAGATGTGTACACCTTTGCCTCCCCCAGATGGTTGTGAGCTTACCAGTGTAAGGACTCTGCCTTGGCGATCCCTGGATAAAAACAGGCCCTGGGCCAGGGAGATAGCTTAGTGGTCTAAGTGCCTGCCTGGCAAGTGCAAGGACCCGGGTTCAATCCCCTGTACAGCATGCTGTGCCAGCCTCACCCCGGCGCGCTGAGCTGACCACCAAGAGCAGGTGTGGTAGTGCACATCTGTAATCCCAGAGCTGCGGAGGTTGAGACAGGAGGATCACTACAAGTTTGGGCTGAGTAGTGAGATCAAATAAATAAATGTTGAAAGAAAGAATGAAAAAAGAAAGAAGCAAGCAAGCAGGCCCTACATTAAAGTAGAAGGGGTATGAAGTGTCACCGAGTTTGACAATGAGAGATTTCTGCTACCCACTGGACACTGGATAGCATGTTCCCTGCCCCACCCTAAGGTATGTCACTGGTGGAAGCGGGTGTGCAGCGACTGAAGAAGTGACTTTCACCTTGTCTTATCTTGGACTCCCCGAGGGCGTGGCCCCTTAGACAAGAGCCTATGGGAACAGGAGCAAGGAGGAGTGCTGAGAAGAAGAGGTGGGAGAGCCCAGCTGTGCTACCAAGCAGCTTCCCTTGCAGGCACTTGCATTCACCCTCACTGGGGACACCACAAAACTAGGTAGAAATTACTCCAGAACTTCCCACCGCCTCCAGAGAAGGTGAGAGGTGAGTTGCCCCTATGTTCCCACGACCCGTGGGTGAAGGGCTGGGGACTCACCCTCAGCTTTCTTGCTCTTGGGTGTGTGGCTAGGCACGGCCAAGCGTACTTCACCAGGTGTCCTGGGGATGGTGACAAAGAAGCCACAGAACAGAATGCAGGTGATGAATGTGCAGTGGAAAGGAGGAGCAGTCAGGTGGCACACAGCTGGTTGCCATGGTAACACCTAGATTGGAGGGGACAAAAAATGTGAGGCAGGGCACAAGCAACACCTGATCCAGGCATCTGCCCCTGGGGATAATTTTTACCAGCCCCTGTAATTTTACCCACCTTCTAGAATAAGCCTCACTAATCCTAGGATTATACTTGTTAAACTGTTTTTTAAAAAAAAAAAAAAGCGTTGGGTGACATCACTGTAATTTTCTTAAGCCTCATCAGACGGTGACACAGAGTCATAATTAACACACAATTTCAGTGGCCCTGACCCTTAACTTTGAGTTCTAGACCAATGGTTTCCATTGAACTTCACTCAGGCTCGGAAATTCCCTGCCATCTGTGGTCACCGGGGACACTCGCCACGCACTTCCTCTTCAGTGGGTCCTTCAGAAAGCTGCCTCCAGCCGCCTCTGCTGCTCGTGCCCACCACGAGAGCGCATGGGGACAGCTTCTTTCCTGCTCCCAGTCCCATGGATGTCAGAGCCATGCTGGGGCTCTGAGAAATGGGAAGCTGCACCCTTTCCCTGCCCACACTTTGAGTGGAGTGCACAGCTGTGCTACTGGGGGCCAGCGACTCAGCCACGAAGGTGGCTTCTGCACCATGGGCCTGGAGCTTGGAACTGTCCTCCTTCTCCTGGCGCCCACCCCTGGCCTCCGCCTCCAGCAACACAGCTCACACAGAGTGGCCTCCTTCCTCCTTCAGTCCAGAGCAGATGCCTCGGTGCAAATTAACTCGAAAGAGCCAGCTGCTCGCAGCTCACCCCAGTGGGCCCTGGATGTGCCTAGACGCCGAAACTCAGCCTGGTGCCCACAGCCTGGCCAGGCCCTGCCTCACCACCATGTGACTGCCGGCGAGCAGCTACGTGCAGCAGCTGTGCCCACTGAATCCAAAGACGCAGCTTAGCACCAAAGCCTCCCAAGGAAAATCAAATTTAACAAATAAAAGAACTCCCAAGGACTTTTGTTTGTCTTTCCCTACTGCAACCAAATTAAATCCTATGAGATGTCCTGAGGAGGGTTTTATCCTGATATTCTTTCACATTGCTTCCTTTTAAAGAGACACAGCTTGGTTGGTGGGCAGAGGTCCCCAGCCTCCAAGTCACCTAACCTCTAAAACCCACGCACAATAAGCAACTTGCAGGTGCAGAATGTTCCACTGACTATGCTGTTAAATGACTGAGTTCCCCAGAAATGAATTTAGTGGATTTGCAACATCAGTCTTAATTGTGGATATAGAAAAACAAAATGTGTTCGCAGTGTGGGACAGCTTGACCCAGCTATGTGAAGAACAGTAGCTGGTGGAAATCAATAACAATACAATAAGGTGGCCAAGATCCTGTGTGACATCTGGGGGTGGATCCATGGCTCCCAGATTAGATGGCTCAAAGGGACAGCTGCAAACACCATCAATCTGCAACTCAGCCGCACACACGCAGTGCGTTACTGCCACCCCCACCTCAGAAGACGCCCTTAAAGACGATACGAAGCAAACAACACCTGGACCACGCAAATTCTAGCGAAAGCGACGTTTCTCTCCTTGATGTACAAATGGGGCTTGGATTTTTCTCCAACATTTGCTGTGCCTCGCTTTTATAAAAGAATTCAATTTATTATTCTCCTTGGACTTCTAATAAAAAGGGAACATCAAAGTCTAACTGAAAATGAAAGCTCTGGTTCAGACATCATTTTGTTTTCCTCTCCAAAGCAAATATTTGCGCTTGCTAGAGGAGCTTATGCTGATGGGTCTGGAAATTGAATACGATTTTTTATGAAAAGGTAAGTAGCTGGCCACCGAAGGGTACAAACCAGAGCTCCCCCATGCTTTCTTCCAAGTGGCCTCTGGCCACACATAGATGACACATTTAAAAAGTAGATTATTTGGTCTCCATGGAAGCCCAGTTTGTGGGCTCCACTTTGGCAGATTGACAGCTATGCCAAATGATGCTGAAATTACACGTAATAGATTTGAGATTGTGACTATTGTCCTCTAGGGAATGAAAAGCCCCACGTGGGGAGAGCGGGCTCTGGCTGTCCTCTGAAACTTCATTCCGGAGTAAAAAGTCATAGGATCTCTTTATTACAACTTGATCTTTCTGTTTGTTGGGAAATGGGTAAGTGCCAAAGTAGTTGAACTAATTAATTAGAAGTTACAGGTTGAAAATAAGCGCTGTCACTTTTTCCTACTATCAAACCCAGTTATGATCAATATGGTTCTGGGTAAACTCTTCCTCCAAGCTAAAGCTAGGAATAAATGAAATGCTTTTTTCTAATGCCACAATAACAAATTAGCAAAAAAAAAAAAAAAATTAGCACAGAAATTGCCCGGATTTGCCAATTTCAAAGAATGAAATTGCTGTTTCATTCTTTGCAGGGCTAGGGACCTCCTTGTTATACCTTGGGTCTATATGTTTCCTGGAAGCCAAAGCCTCATATGCTTGTGGGTGGGGTTTTTTGGAGCTGGTTGGACAGGCTGTGTGATTAAGGTACTAAACCAGTCCACTTGTTATATTAGCATAGTTCAGGGCAGGGCTGAGTGGATGTGCTGAAGACAGAAGCCCCAACCCAGGTGTGGACGGCACCACCCAAAAGGTTCATGGCCTAGGTGGGGCCGCAGGGAACGGGAGGCTGCCTGCTGCTGCCTGCCTGCCCTGCCACAGACTGCTTCTCCTCCGCCAGGCCCTTCTGTCATGCCTACTGCCTTGGAGCCAGCCAGCAATGGACAGAAACCTCTACACACCGTGAGACAAAATAAACTTCTCCTTTAACTTCAAGCATTAGGTATTCTGTCCCCGCAATGAGAAAACTAACTGAGATGTTCCTCTAGGAGTAAATTATGGTTTGCATGATTCACACATGCTCTGTTTGGGAGAAGGAGAGGGAGACACCGGTATGTGTGGAGATGTCCATGAGAGGACAGCAATGGGAAGGGTGCAGCTGCCAACCCCACAAAAAAGAGCACACAGCAAGGTTAGAGTTGGACCTAAGCTCCACAAGATGGACTCTGGGACACACAGCAATGCCCAGGAGGACCCGATGAGGCGCTGAGCCCTGCAAAGGCACAAGTGAGACATCTGCAAGCTTCAACTGAAAACATCACCGCACTGATGCCCAGAGTCTAAGACGCAGGTGACAATGGCCTAAGTACCTGAGTTCAAACAGCACTTTCTCTTCCTTTTAGGGAGAGTGGGAGTGCTTGCTCAATAATTACCACTACCACAAATGACTTGGTGTCTTCACAGGAAACCGGCATCCTATGGGGCAGAGACTGAAGAAACAAGAGGAGAAAATAAGTGAGAAAGATATTTTACACTTCATCAAAGCGTGCAGCAGCATTTCGTGTTTATTTCCTCCAAGACCACCACCAGCCCCAGAAGAAAGCATGGTTTGTAGGACACAGTCTCCTTTCCTAACCATACAAAGAAGTTTAGAGAAGGACGAGGGTGGGCTCCAAGCAGACACCTTGGGAGCTGAGGTCCTGGGTTGGTCCGGAGCCAAGGAGGATGCCCAGGACACAGGCCCGCTACAGCAGGTGTGAGCCTAGGGCAGTGCAGCCGCCCCACCCCTGGAGGCTGCCACATCAGCCTTTGCCCTGGTGAACGTGAAAATGCACAAACCGCGAGGGGAGCAGTGCCCGCCCTTTCAATGCGCCAGTCAGAAGCAAAAGGCAGAAATCGAAACAGAGCAGAACCCTGAAAACACTCCAGGTGACATCTCGGCCTTCATTTCCTGCCTCCCCATGGAGAGAGAGGTGTTCTGGTCTGGGGTGCTGGCACACACCTGTAATCCCAGCACGCTGGGAGGCTGAGGCAGGAGGATGGCAAGTTCAAGTCCAGACCAGGCAAAAAGGCATATTTGTATAAAAAGGAAAATGAAGTGCATGCATATAGCCGTTTCTCTTTTATATTAAGGAACACACGAGACAGATCAGAAGAAATAAATCTAGTTACCCACAAGACATGAGTGGAGGCCACAGCCTGAGGGACACAGAGGGGCCAGCCCTTCTCTGAGGAGACTTGTTAGTGTCCTTGTGCCTTTATGTTCTGCGTATTCCAGAAGTAAGTCAACAGGGACAGGAAGAGGAAAGGATGACCTGAAGGCCTAAAACCAACGAAAACAAGGGAACCAACTGCATTTCAGGCAGATACCACAGCCGCAGTAAGCAGAAAAGCGGACTAAAGCGCTCACGCCAGCACTCCACAGGCACAATGATGTGTTTCAGCCTCGTGTTCGGCAAGACCGAGGCTGGATGCACCAGGGACACACCCATACTCTTAGAGCATTTGTCTCCCATACAGCTGTTGGCAGAACAAATCTGACATTACTTGAAATGTTTTCGGTAACTAAACAAATGAGTGAATGCGTTGATTTGCTGGGGACAAGGGCCAGCGACAATGGCCAGGTCGTTCCCCAAGCCCAGCATCAGTTACAACTTGGGCAGGAAGAGCCAGACAGGAGCTCCAGACAGACACACAGAGAAGGAGGGGAAGAGAGGGTGGAGGCCAAGACTGGAGCAAGCCAAAGGGCCAGAGAGACACCTGAGGCCACCACACCCGAAGAGGCCCAGAATCCGTGCTCCACAGACCCTGGAGCCTAGCCCTCTAGCTGCTGCGCTGGGACAGCATAAACTCTGTTACTTTAAGCCAAGTTTGTGGTGAGCTGTTCCAAGGAAACCTGCAAAGTAGGCGTGTTGCTGGCATCACTTTCCAGATGAGGAAACTGAGGCAGGAAGTGGCCAAGCATTGGGTCCAAGGGCTGGAACCGAGAAACTGGAGAGATGGTTGAGTCTAGGAAGCCAGATTCTGATGAAGACCTTTACAAGCTCTGCTTCATTCTCTTCCTAACACACAGGCCCTGAAGCTCACAGCTGTGCAGCATGGCGGGGATCCTGCTGTGTGGAAATGCGGCGACGGAGAAAAGCAAGTCACAGCACTAGATGTAGGAGTACTTCCAAACCTCCACTCGGTAAAAGCTCTTAGAGGGGTAAAGAATTAAAACAAATAAATACCTAACTCAAACGCTCAAAAGAGAGAAAAATCCCCGTATCCATTGTTACCGAAGAAGCAACAGAAAGCCCAGCTGATATGCTTATAATTCTGGGTTAAGAAGCAACATCCTTATGACAGCAAGAAGCACAGTGACGAACATCTATAATTCAGGCTCTGGGCAAGTCGAGTCAGGGGATCACAAGTTCAAGTCCCACCTGGCCCACTTAGTGAGACCCTGTCTCAAAAAATATAAAAAGAGGTAGGAACATAAATCAATACAAAGGTCCAAGGTTCAAGTCCTAGTACCACACAAATAAAGAAATAGACTCAATTCCGAAGGAGAAATTAGAAATTAAGGTTAAGCCAATAATTAATACTTAGTGATAAGGCCTGAGAATTTATCACTAAGGGATATGAGCATCTGTCGGGGGTCTGGGTAAAAAGGCAGCATATGCAGATACGATACAAGGTGAAAGCTTAATAAAGAATTATTTTAAAGGCAAAAGTAGGGTGGAGGGAAAGAATCAAGAGATGGAGGAGCTATCAAGAGCCAGGAGTCAAGCCTGGTGTGGTGGTGCACACACCTGTTATCCCAGAAGCAGGCGCCTGAGACAGGACAATGGTCATGAGTTTGAGGCCAGCATGGGCTGCGGGCTGCATAGTGAAACCCTGTCTCAAAAAAATAAAAAATAAAAAAAAGCTGGGAGTCAGAGGGCAAAGCCTGCCAGCCCAGCCCTGCTAACCTGAACGGCAGGGCTTGGGGCTCGCCACAGACCTCAGGCATCTCCGCCTGCAGCGCTCCTCCTAGCATCTCCGACTGAAGAGGCCGCACGAGCCAAAGCCCCATCCTCAGGATCTTCTTTGGGTCTCCACCACAGCGACTTATTCTCTCAGTTTCCCTAAAGCCTGACCAGCCTCTGCAAGGAGACCTCTGCTTCCTGCTGGGCCAAGGTAGGTTCTCTGGTGGATATGGGCGTGTGCGTGAGTGTGAGAGTGTGTGTGTGTGTGTGTGTGTGTGTGTGTGTGTGTGTGTTACATAAGTGCATAAGAGAAAAAGAGAGACAAAGGCAGAAAATCTACAAGTAATTATATCAAAACTACCATTTTGGTTCATTTGATTTTTTTTTTCTTTTTGCTTATATTTTCTAACGTGTCTATAGTAAGCATGGAGTATAATGGCCGGAATGACTTATCTTTTATTAATATTCATCATCTGCACAAAAACGGGGACTTTTAATCAATTCATTCATTCCGAGACTGCCACCACCCTAACCCATAATCCCCATCAGAGCTGTTATATCCCTAGACGTAACGATATTGCTGGGGGGAAAAAAATTGAGAATGGGAATTCAAACCAGGTATTAGGCAATGGTTTATAAGCAGCAAATAATCCCATAAGACCACAGATGTTCTTGCTTGAGCTCAGTAAAATATAATCTCCTAAATGCTGCGTGGCCAGGTTAATAGAGTTGACATCCAGGCCTGTGCAAAGCAACAGAAAGCCCTGAATCCAAGTTGTCCCTTAGGTTTCATGGATGCAGGAATAAGTTTCTAATTTAAGAAGACAGCAATGAAATGACAACTCTGACCCTCTGGAATAGAGAGGAACCTTCACCCTGGCCAGAACGGGAGCTTGGGGTCAAGCCCATCAGGGCTGGCTGCATTACTGGGATCTGTCCTCATGGCGGATCCTTACTTGAGCCCCAGATGTCCACATGACAGGGCTTGAGGTGAAGCCTGGCTTCCCATGGATTAGAAGGCGGCCCTCTCCTCCCCTGTTCCCAAGTGTTGCTTCCTGGATGGTGCCTGTCACTTCCAGACTAGGACAACCCAGTGGCCTGCAGCCAGAGGAAAGAGCGCCACCTACTGCAGCCCCACTCAGATCTAAGCGCTCTCAGTGCTGTCCCAAAAGGCCATTGCGGATGGTTTCTGCTCAGGCTTCCTTGTGAGAATTACCAGGATTCAGTAGCTAGGTGGAAAGACGGGAACCTCTGGCCACAGGCCAACACTTAACCGTATTAAAAACCCAGTCTTTGGTGAGAACTCTTTGTTATTAACATCATAATGCTATTAGGCAGGGATAATGATTGATGGAAGTCATTTCACCAGGCAGGCAAGCTCAAGTGTCAGTTTCTTGGCATTTATGTGAGAAATGACATCATCAGCCCAATTCCTTGGTGAAGAGTGGCGGGAGACGTAAAAGCCGGGCGCAGCGTGGCAGCCTCGCCTCCTGGCGCGGGAGCTGCGGCTCCCTCACACGCCTGCTCATTTCCCCCTGGGAAGTCCTCCAGGACTGGGAGGCCCCTGAGTGCTGCTTTCATCCTTCTGTGTGGCACAGAGTCTCAGGCTGCATCCAGGGACACAAAGGAGGCAGCGCCGCCTCAGGGGGTGATGGGGCCATGCAGGGAAGGCTGGAATTCTGAAAGCTATTATAATAAGCACAACACTGCCAAGAACAATGGGACAAGCGAGCTCGAAGCAAGGGAATATTTTGAAATTGATGCATGGTGCTGTGTCTTACTGTAATTTTCAAGTTAATCATTTTCTGTATTTTTAATTACACCTCACACACATACAGTGATCTTAGCTGTTGAAGAGAGGTAGACCTTTGCCACTCTCAAGCAGGGCAGGACCACGGGCTTAATTAAGCTCAGGCAATGACAGCTAAGCAAGGGGACTTGGTGAGCCAGGCAGGATCGCAAAAGGTTCCACCAACAATTGACAGAAAGCCTAGCAAGCCTCACTCAGTCTCTGATGAGACAACCTGAAAATGAAGCCATGGTTGGGTTCTTCTTGAATCCGGATATGGCCCTTGCAGCTGCAAGATTCCATGCCAGCTTGCACTCACATGAAACTGCTGCTAAAGCACAGCCCGGAGCAGCACTGAAACCAGGGCGCACTGGCTACACACACAAATTGTCCAATCCCACCCATCCCCCAAAAAGCTTGAGGAGTCTCTCACAGAGCTGCTGTGTCTTGGGGTTCATGGCATTGCCTGGTTGTGTCATTCCTCCTCTCACAGGATCCTTGTTATTGCAGAAATGAAAAAGTTGAGGTAGGAAGAGAAAGCACCACAGTGTCTCTGTGAGAAAATTGCAGTACCTATGAAGAATTAGAGAAGCCTCTCTCCACATCACCCACTGCTTTGCCTTCCATGCTTCCTTCCCAGCTTCCAGTAAGGGTCACCTGGTCACACACACTGTCAATGATGCACAGTGTGCCCCATTCAGTTGTTTCCGGATACCTGTGGTGAGTGTTTCCATCCGGTCGTCTTCCGGTGCATTGACTAGGTGCTACCTCCCCATTATGCCAGCAAAGTCTACCCACTGTGAGTTGAGCTGGCATCATACTTGGTACCTTTTCCAACTCCTGTTTGGAATTTTTACATAGGATTCTTCAAAAAAGACCTTTCTATAAGCCCAAAAAATCTCCAGGCAGCGCCAAGGCTATTGACCTCCTTTCCATTTTCATTACGGACCCATTAGATAGAATCACTACACAGTTGGAGGGCATAGAATCAAAGCTCTACGCTCTCTGCAGCACTCTGCCTTCCGTTCCTGTGTGCCCTCCATTCTGTATATCAGAACTCTCTAAACATTACTTGCTTCTCTAAGCATCTCCTCACCAGCACCCCGCTTCTACATATAGGGACAAATGGAGATATGAGGGATGAACTCCTTTGATTTTCTACCACCTCTTCCCAACTATCTCTACCTCCTTGCCTCCACTCCTAAGCCCACCTCTGTCCCTGGGGGAGGTCCCTCTTCTAACCCAGAGCTAATTCATTCCACTGAGCTTCCATCTCCAACTTCCTTCCTCCTCAGAGATGGAGCCCTGTCTCGCCGCCATCAACATCACCATCATCATCCTTCTTGACCCTCCATCTCTAGAATTTCTTCTTCAACCTCCTTCCTCCCTCCACAGGCCAATGACCCAGGACTCTGATTTCTGCTTTTGTCTCCACTCCCTCACCTGCCACTGCTCCATCTACCCTATCTGGGCTCCACCTGCACTGCTTCACTGATAGCAGACCAAGGTACATCCACGCCACCGTAGAGCGGTGCATCACTCGATGCCTGGCACCAAGTGAAAGCTCAACAAATGCTAACACAGACATGGCATTTCTCTGGCCTGTCTCCCCTGGATTGGTAAACCACATTCTTCACTTACTTGGCTTCTGTATCAGCAGTGGCCCCTTTGAAATCTTTCCCATTGGCTCCAAGTCTTTTCTCTTGCCTAGAGTTTCTTCTACCTCTGACCATTCTTTTTCAGGCTCCTAATCCTCAGTGTCTTATATAAGAACCACTTTTTGTCTTCATTGCTTGCATGTGCATCCACCAGGTGACTTCACTCACTCTCCTAAGAGTACGTACTATCTATATATAAATAATGAAGGCCATACAGTGCTGCAATGGCTGGCACATCTGTGCCTTGGTCCCAGAGCTCTCTGACAAGTGTGGAGCAACTCCCAGCTCCAGTCCTAGTCCAGCCCACAGAGCCTCTCCACCACAATGGTCCATAAGCATCTAATCTGAAGCCCAGCTTATATCAGCCAGGTAAGAAATTCAGTTAAAATCTCAAAATCTCTTTTCCCCCACCCCTGCATCCAAAGTATCATGGGGTCTCCCTCCTCAGTGCCCTGGCCCTGCCCCTCCTCCAGGGTCTGGCGCCTCTCCCCTGTCAGGCATCCCCCTGGTCTGCCTCTCACCCATCCTCCACTTCAGACCTGACCCCCATCAAGCCACTCTCCCATTGGTCTGTTCCAATAATAATGGTACCCTTCTGCCTTGAGGGAAGTCAGAGGGCCTCCACCGCCCCAGGATGGACTCCTGGGATCCAAAGTCCCTGAGCAGCCATGCTTCAGCCCCATCTGCCCAGCTGGCTCACTACTTCTCCACATGCCTCTCCCACCCACCCACATGACCTGAGCTTTCCTTGCTTGCTGCTGCTCCCCAGTGTGTACACCCCACCCCCCTCTCAGGACTCCCCCGCTTGCTCCGTCTGTTCAGGCTTGCTGGCCTCTTCAGACCCAGAACAATCATCTCCACTGAATAGCTTCCTGCCTCCCTTCTCTGCTCTGCAGAAACCTGAACCCATTGTACAAGAACCAGCCTCAAGGAACAAGGAGACCCAGAAAGAGACAGGTCCAGCACTGACAGACAGCAATGTACTGGGGACTTCCTGAGAGCAGTCAAGGGCAGAAGCCAGTCCAGGGGCCCCTGTGATGGGGTCAGAGGGAAGCATCTCTAAAGTGACTTCCATCTAAGCCAGCATGGATCTGGATCATCTCAAGCTAATGCCAAAGATGTCAGCCCATTCCTGGCCCCGACAATGCCCGGGCCCCATCGTGAAGCCACACACCACAGCAACACCCTTGTTTATTCACAGTATCTAGGGACACCATGTAAGGGTGCAGACCGGGGTTCCTCCGGGCAGCCACGGCACTCATGATGTGAGGTGCTGCAATCAGGGCCTGCCGGAGGTACACACCCTCACACCCCTTCTCTGAAGTAGACACTGCTTTCTTGGGAATCCCAAAGCATCCCAAGACACTTCCTCTGCCATGGTACTCACCACCTTTCACATGTTCTTATCCTGTATTCGTCACCTGCTTAAGGCCAAGGACCACTGCTATTCAGTAACTTCAGTGGCTCTCCCAGTGCCTAGAACACACAGATGTCCAACAAGTGTGTGTTGATTACATGTTTCTCCAACAAAAACATTCCAAAGGTCCCCCCACCGGGCCTCCTAGCAATGAGCACCAATGAGTCACATTGACAGTATCAGCCCCAACTTCCCTGGATGAATGGAGCACTATTTTTGTGTGTGTGTTAAATCTCAGACTCTGAAAATATACCGGGAGGGGAGATGGAGGGACAAGAAAGGGGGCAGAGGCAAGAACATGTTCAGAAGGCCAGTGAGATAGCTCAGCTGACTAAGCACTTGCTTAGGCAGGACAGGGACCAGGGTTCGATCCCCAGCACCACATGCCACAGTGGCCCACCCCTGGGAGAGCTGAGCCTGCGACCAAGCCGGGAGTGGTGGCACACACCTGTAACCCCAGCTCTGGGGAGGCTGGAGGATCACTATGAGTCCAAGCTGTGTAGTGAGATGCTGTACCAAATACATGAAAAATAAAAAATAAAAAAAGAATGTGCTCAGGAAACTGCACACACAGGAGCTCCCTCGCTCCTCGTGCTCACCACAGCCTCCATCAGTACCATCTCATCTGTCACCTGCACTGTCACCTGGCAGTGCTCAACATCAAGAAGGACATGAGGAAACAGCCATCTCCATCGTGAGGTGGCCCAAGCCACACAACCAGGCCTCAACTACACACTTGCGATGAGAGATCGCTGCCGCTAGCTTCCACACTGTTCCTCTGCTTGAGCCCCCGAACGGTCAGCTGGGTGGACGCCAGAGAAATCTGAGTGAAACACACTGAGCTGGCTCGCCTTTTCCTTGCCGTCACTCCAGTGAGCTTTGCAGACAAAGGCCTGCCTGCCTCTCCTCTCCCTCCACCCTGGTGTTCAGCCTACCCATGTGTTATAGTCTTGGGCTCTGCAGGGAAAAAATACAATAAAGAACACATATTTTAGGAGATTATTTTGTAATGAACCACCCAAAGAATCATATACAAAGAGTGTAGAACATCTGCCCATACACTAAAGACCCAAGACTCCAGCTGAGGTCCTGGATCACACATTAATGTCCCACCTGAGTCCAGCTGGAAGCCTCGAGCCCATGACAGTGTCTCATGCAGACCTGTTTCACAGATCTTGAAGACCCAAAGGTCAGTGGTAGAAGTGAAAAAGTCCATGCCAGCGGGATGAAGGATCTGTGCTGGCAGGCTGAGGGATCTACACAGGAGCCAGGAGGCAATGCTCAAGTAAAAACCAGAGCTCCCCCCAAAGTACCACAGCTGTCCCCAGCAACAGTGAGGCCCCGAGCTCCTCTGATGATGAGAACAGCCGAGTTCCCACCAGGAAAGCCAACGTGGCCAGCTTCTCCATGAGGCTGAGCAGTGCACCGTCTTCCCCTCTGGAGCCAAGAAGCGATGCTCCACATGAGGACCAGAGCTCCCCCAAGTGAACTGCAGCCATTCACAACAACAAGGTCCTGAGCTCCTCCCCAACAAGAACAGCCAAGTTCATCAGGAAAGCCAGCATGACAAGGTCCTCCAAGAGAACCAACAGCAGCCCCAGGAAAAGCAACAGCTTCCCAACAGCTCTGAAATGTCTTCCTCTCCAGTTCTGCCTCTTATGCCACTGGCAACACTCTTCAGGTGCACCTCCCACACCCCATACCACACTGATTCAACCCAGCTGGGTGTAACAAGTTGACCACCAGTTGTCATCCACCACACCACAGCACCTGCTCCTGGTTCACTAGACCTGCCTCACTGTCACTTAAACCAGACAGGGATGCCTGTCCCTGCCACATCAGGCCTCAGAGGTGACACTGGCACTGGGCACAGTGATAGGCGAGGAAGACATCACTGTGGGGAAGCCACAGAGATCAGATGGGAAAAACGAGGTGCTGGAGCTAGGACCAGGGTCACTGTCACATGGTCATCGCAAGTACCCCAGAAAAGTTAGCTACTATGAGAGTCTAATGGGACATAAACATGCAAATAAACAAAGGAGCAAAGTGATTACTCATTGATATAGATAGATAGATAGATAGATAGATAGATAGATAGATAGATAGATATCACAATAATAGGAGCAAGGGGGTGGTTATTTTAGACAAAGCCAGGGAAGACCCCTCAAGGGGCTCTGTTAAGAACCTCTTTGGTCTGAAAGGTTGTGAAGGCGCTGGCTCTGCACACAGGTGGGAAGAGATGATTCGAGGCAGGAGAACAGAAGGAAAAGCAAGGGCAGAGCCCTTGCAGCAGAAAGGGGTCTGGTGAGCCCCGCCCCAAGGCAGGCCCCTGAGCTGAGCAGAAAGAGTAGCAGAAGCAGAGAGGGGGTGGGCTGCACAGAGCTACAGGCCCTCACGGGAAGGCTGCTGCACTCGAGGTTAAGCAGTAAAGGGAAAGCCACTGGAGGATTTTAAACCAGAGCGTGACGTTATCTAATCTACACGCTCGAGATTACTCTAATGGACTGATGGCACCGCAATAGCAGGACCCAAGAGATGATTAGGCTCCTGCAGCCAGCCAGGGGGGAAATGATGGTGGGTGACACCAGGGGGCCGGGGGATGTAACAGTCGGGTTGCCTGAGCTTTGGCTGCAGATAAAAACAAATGCAGCCACCATCTACACGCAAGAGGACAGAACTGGCTGGACAGGAAAGGTGAACAGCAGGTAAATCAAGCCCCTTACTCCACCCTGGAAAGGAGAGATGCCTTGATTTGTAAACGTGGTTCCTATGGAAGGCAGGCTGTCACTGCTGTCCACAGCGCAGCATGTGATTCCCTGAGCGCCCACCCTGGTCCGGCTGGGCTCTGGAGGGGCTGCAACGACCGTGCTCCAGGACGGATGCTCGGATGCCTCTGTTTCCCCCTCACACAAGTCCCTGCAGCCGCTGTCTTTCAAGTCATCAAGACTGTCTTTACAAATCTGCTAAATAAAACTGAGCAAACAAAATGAGCACTAGGTACAATGACCACGGAAAAATGAACAGGCACAGGTTAGGCCACCTCTACTGCAACAGATTTCACGGATTCTGTTGTTTCATAGCATTCTCTAAATGTTCTTTTCTTAATCATTTGTTTATTTATTTGCTTATTTGGTGCAGAGTCTCACCGCACAGCTCAGACTCATAGTGGTCCTCCTATCTCAGCCTCCACAGCACTGGATTACAGGCGTGCGTCACCACACCCAGGTTCAGGGGCCGGCCGGTCACTCCCGGGGTTCAGGGGCTGGCAAGGCATTCCGCAGCGGGGATCAAGCCAGGATCCCTGCGCTTGCCAGTCAGGCACTTAGAGCGCCAAGCTAGCTCCCCAAACCTCTCTAAGCTTCTTCCAGTGAATATATGTAGTCTGCTTATGAGTGATTTAAAGAATTGAAAGTCATTTTATTCTAAACGATCAGATTAATTGTGTGCTACTGCTGCTTCATCAGTGCTGAGGGTCATGAACGTGAGGTGTTGAGGGCACACACTTAGTCCCTAAGAACGGAGCACCAAAGAAATGAAGCTTCCCTCACCAGGCTTTGGAAACGCCGGTGAAACGAGGCCACCTGGAGTCTTGCTTTGTTCTTGCTCAGGCTTACACAGGGTGGATTTTTATGTCACCTGTCCTCTGCTCCCAGAGAACTGCAGCTTTCCCACTGATAGTCTCTCTAGTTCCTAACAAGCGAGTTCCATCCAAGGAAAATACTACTAAAGCATTGCAAGGACAAGAAAAACAATCGGATAAACATGTAATTCTCAAACAACTTCAACTTTGTCCCGATGTACTCCACTCCCAAATTGTTTTTATGCCAACTAAAAATAACTGCAGGAGGGAAGGGGGCCAAGAGATAGAGGAAAGGAAAGGGGGGAGCAGACAGGGACTCTTTTAAAAAAATAATTGAGACATGTTATGTTCACGTCCTAATGCCCCACACTGAATATAACCATTGCACACTGCAGACATGCACTGATAAAAATAAAATGAAGGGAAAAAGCAAAGAGGATCAGGAGACGGATGGAGAGGAGGAAGGGAAGGAAACAGGGATGGGAAAAGGAATGAAGGTGTGACATGTTCATGCGCCAGCTCCATATAAGAACTGCAAACATTGTGTACTACAAACATGGACTAGCAAAGAGAAAGATCTGGAAAAAGTAAAGAAATGTGCTGCCTATGGAAGTAGTTGCTAAAATATGGAGAATGTAAGAGCTGTGGCCAGAGGAGAGAAGGGGGGAAGGGAGAGGGGAGGGAAGGGGAGGGAAGGGAGGGAGAGGAGGGGGAGGAATAGGGAGGGGAGAGGAGGGGAGAGGGGAGGGGAACTGAGTGAGCTTACTTGGGCCGTTCCAATCCTAACTCTGGAGTGTATTTTACATGTGAGGAAAGGCACTTCAGTGCCTGGTGAGACCATGTCGAGTTCTCAGTGGCCCCTCCCTGTTGCCCAGCCCCCCAAGTGTGAGTCAGTGAAGTCATGAACCTGCCCGTACGTCAACACAGCCTCTCTAACTCGCTGTCAACTGTAGAGGGCTGACGCAGCTCTACGAGGGGAGCTCCTGCACTCACCCTCAACGGGGTCACTTCAGGTGGCATCAGCAAAACTCAGTGTTCGACCCGACATCCAGCACCGCGTGGATTGGTGGGCCAAGCACTCACCCAGCACAAGCGCATAATGTGCCCCTAGAGACTAGGCCTGACAATGGGGAGCAGGGGGACCCAGAGTTTAGTATATCATTATGTAGGGGATCTCAAAGGCTTTCTCATCTTGAGGAATTCAGGACAAGAATAAGGATGTCTTAGATTAGGAATAATAAAAATCTCCACCAGTCAAATGTACTAGGTGAATCTCAATGAAAGCTTGAACCCAAACCAAGACAAAACATGTCTCCCAAGCCCCTGAAAAAAAAGGTAAACCGTATTAGGAGGACATGTGATTCATCATGACGAGGAAAGACACTTCCCTTGCCAAACAGTGGATGGAGGAAGGGGGCAAGCAGACAGGCAGGGGACGGAAAGAGATTACGATGCTGCACAGGCACCAGCTCCTCACAATGGGTGGACTCATGTACTAAAAACACAGACTAATAAAATAGAAATTTAAAGGTTAGAATGAGTGGAAAATATAAGTAATACAAGCTGTGCCTCTAGCGGACCCAAACTGACAGAAAAATCTTCAAAGAAACATCCAGAGAAAAGGTCAGCCCAGTCTCTGAGTACCAAGGCCCACCTCAGTTGACATCAAATGAATCATCGCAGCCTCCACGTGGCTCCTCACTGGGGGGCCAGTGGCTGAGCGCCGGGCAAAGAGCAACGCTCTCATGGTCAGGAAGACAGGCAAGTGAAACCAAGTCAGCATCCAAACAAACACTGAGGCTCCTGGTCACCCGAGCAGAAGCAACAGAGCCAGAGCCAGGAAGAACCCTGCAAAATTTCTTCACATAGTAAAATCATTTTACCGTTTCAACTTTCCTCAGGTTGGGTCAAGTAAATAATTACACGAGCAACACAAACCTTGTACTGAAAATAGCAACTGAAGTTCACGTGTAGCTGTACAGGAGCAGGTGAGGAGTCACTGCGTGTGGGGCTCGAGCCCCAGGCCAGCTGTGAGGACACACTGCAGTCCAGCGTGCTGGCTCACACTTGGGGCCGCAGACCTTGAGGGAGTGGACTCTGCAATGTGGTGGGCCAGGGCACTTGAAAGGCTTCAATGTCGAGGTCCACAAAGGAAGAGGGATTTCCACCTCCCGATGAGCTTCAGATGCAAGAAAGAAGCTTTCCTGCAGTCCTGCTGGAATCTGCAGCCTCTCAGCCTTGCTTGAAATACCATGAGCTGCCCAGTGGCCCACGAGGGCAAAAACTACGGGGTTCTCTAAGTGTCCTCTCTCTCTCTCTCTCTCTCTCTCTCTCTCTCTCTCTCTCTCTCTCTCTCCCCCCCATCTCTTTCTTTCCAGACAGCCTCACATGCGTCCTGTCAGTCCTGTTTCT
>NW_004524681.1:8784589-8802087 GCF_000260255.1 Octodon degus
GGGGAGGAGAAGAGGAGGGGAGGAGAGAGAAGGGGAGAAAGCCCAAGTTAAAGGCTCCTCAATCCCTGCCCACATCTCTCAGGATGGCTCAAGGAATTTAATGACTTGTTGAATATATAAATTTAGGGACTGCTAAACTGATGAGAAAGCTAATTAATTTCATAGCAAGGTCACGTTTCTCAGGGCTCAGAAAATAACTAACTGAATTCGGCAAGTGGGAGGACAGACAGGATGAAGACAAGAAGCAGACCCAGGACAGGGAGATAAGACACATTTTTTTTTCTAAAGAAGTCAAATCGATTATCGTTTGTTTAGTCCATGCACGGAAAGCCAGCCAAGCATTCAAGGTTAAAATACATTTAAAGAATACTTTAGCTGGTCTCAGATCTAGCTGGGAGCAGTGAAATCTTAGCACTGTGAGAGGCTGAGACGAGGGGACTGCAAGCTTTGAGCCCAGTCTGGGCAACTCACCAACTTAAAATGACCCTATCTCAAAATAAAACCATAAAAAAGACTGGGATGTAGCTCAGTGTGAAGGCCCTGGTTCTAATTCTTCAGTACTACAAAAGAAATGTTTTTTGAGTTGAACATTATTCAAACAAAAATTCACCCAAAATTGGTTGGGTGAGGAGGGCCTCAAATCCACAGGTGAGCTAGGATTTCTGAATACCACAGCAGGTTATGAGAAGTGCGAGTGGAACCACATCCTCCAAAGAGACTGTCCTTGGCAGCTTAGGGTACAAGGTGACATATCCCTGGGCTGGCTGAGGTTAGGACCAAGTTCTCCCATGTGGTCCATTCCAAGATGATAAGGCTATCTGATCATCTAAGAAATGGACTCCTAGGACAAGACTGAAAGCTGACACCCAAAGGCGGGGGAATTAAGACATCCCAATGAAATCGATTTAATGCAGTTGTTGTGCAGTGGGACACATAATGTTTGAGGCCCAAGACATAAATCAGTTTAAAGAAGGAGAACAAGAGCGCAGAGGAGTGGGCTGGCCAGGTAGCTCAGCAGATTAAGGCACCTGCTTAGGCAGACACAGGAACCGGGATTAGATCTTGGGTGTGGCATGCTGGCCCCGCCCCTGGGGCACAGTGAGACAGTGATTGAGACTGGAAGCGGTGGCGCACTCCTGTAACTGCAGCACTTAGGGGGCTGAAAACAGGAGAATCACTATAAGTCCGATCTATGCAGTAAGACCCTGTGGACCCTATACTAAATGCATACCAAAAAAAAAAAAAAAAAAAGTGCAGAGAGATGTGGAACCATCAGAAATCTCTACCAAAAGGCAGAACACCCTTCTCCTAAGGAACTGGAGGAAGACCTAGGGCGCTTTCTGCCTTTTTGTCCTTGTGCCCCTGTGAAGCCATTTGTTGACACAGAATCCAGACAATCCTATTGAACATAGATCACATCACACCCTTTGTGGCTTCTAATCCTTTTAATGATGTCTATCCTCTTTCAAAGTAATTCCTGAGTCCTGGGTGAGCCCCAGAGCAGAGCCTGCACAGACCCTCCCTTCTCACTGGGCTCCCAGCATCAATACATCCTTCCAGGTTGGCAGAAACCCCTTCTCTGGTGTGGATCCTAGCAGGAGATGGGACGTCCAGCCTGGAAGAGGAACCAAGCATTCCTGTCCCTGTCCCCACTCTACCTGTCAGGGCAGGGTCACATGACTCAGGCAAGGCTCCTCCTGCTTGTGTTTCTGACTGCTCCTTCAAGCCTCAGAGGCAAAATGCTTTTAGCTTTAAAGTCAAGGATACTGTGACTGCACACTGCGCACGAGGTGGCATCAGGACACGCCACCAAGTCTGTCTCCAGTGGTGCCCTCAGGAACATTCCAACCAGACTGCCCTTGTGGCCCAACCCCGGTGTTCCTCAGCACTGAGCTTCTTGGGCCCCTGCCCACTTTCTGGGCATGATGTGACAGCCTTTCCTTGATTCCAACCCTTTTCATAGCCTTCAGATAAGCTCCTGTCCCACTTAGGTTCACCAGAGTCATTTTCTGCTGTTCACATCAACAGTCACAGCCAGTAAGCTGAGCTCTGATGCACAGATGAGTCTTTAGATTAGGCAGGAAGGACTAGAGTCCCACAGGGCTCATCGAGCTGGCCTGCTACACACGATACAGGGGGCAGAATTGGACGTCCAAGGGGAGATGGCCTGGGGTGGGGTCCTGAAGCAGAGAGAGGTGTTTGCGGAACAGAGCAGGAGCCCATGGAAGAAAGGAATTGGGAAAGGACCCCAAATTACAGAGCAGGAGGGAAAGAGAGTGAAATGGTAAGGAAATATTGAGCTCAAAATCCTAATCCAAACTGCCTGATTATTCAGAAGCCCACCCCGGCCCGTGTCTTGTTGCTTGCGTTACTGGACCTGCTTGCCATAGGAGTGCACCTCAGATGCACTCATTTGCTAAAAAGAATAAAACAAAAGAAATTCAGGGTCTAGGTAAGTCTGACTTAATTTTTAAAACTCCAGTGGAATAAATGCATGCCCTCTGCTTATAGGACAATGCTCAGGCTTTGTCATTTGGTTGAACAAATAATGTATTTTATTGCTTTCTGGCTCTTTAATGAGACCTGAAGTTTTTATGAGATGTTTGAGGTTACTGTCACTAAGAATTCCAGAAACATCCAAGGAGGTCCCTGCATCCTTTCTGCTCAGCTCCTAGACTATTCTCCTTCCCGCTCTTTACCTCCCTCTTTTTTTTCTCCTCTTCTCCATGTTTCTGTTTGACCATTTCTTCTTTGTCAGTTCCTTGTCTCCTACTCAAAGGGGTTAGTTTACTTGCATTGCACAAAGTTTATCCAGGATGGCAAGACAGGTTAGATTCCACATGGGTGAGGGGGAAAGGAGCAACCAAAGGAAGACAGAAAATAAGCCTGGAAGGGAGATGAGGAGAGAAATGCAGGCTTGGAGGGCTCGCTTGCAGGCTCTGAGCACCATAAATTCTGCTCTGCTCTCTCCAGCAGTCATTCCAAAGATGGAAATACACTTCAGTGTCCATATGATAAAATCACACCAATTCCTTCAGCTCCCTAAATCTGCATAGTAACATAATTTATGAAAATGATGCATCACAATGACACAATTTGTCAGGAAATCTCTCCTCCTCACAAATGGCTCTGCCACACTTAATAAGCAGAAATAACTGGCAGAAAGTGCCGTCACCTTCCCTGCTGGAAGGGCTGGCTTCCCGGTGCAGTTGATGGGAGTATTATTTCAAACAGCGGGTAATAAATTTGTAGGATTCATTGCCCACAGGAGAGGATGCAGGCAGGAAACAGAAAGGGGCCCTAAGAGGGGTGGTCAGACTCCTAAACGCGAAAGCCATAATGGCTGTATTCCTTCTGTACTTAATGATAGTTTATGCTGTGACTGACCTGCCTCTTTGCCATTGGAATGTGCCTCTGCATGGCTCCTCCCTCTCCGATGAGGCATGTTTATTTCTAAATCTAAAAGTTACTTTTTTCAGCTGGGGAGATAGCACAGCAATCTAAGCATGTGCCATTCCCAAAACCAGGCCTGGTAGCACACGCCTGTATTCCCAGCATTGGGGAGGCTGAGACAGGAGGATCACTATAAGTCCAAGCTGCATAGCAAGACCCTGTATCAAAATAAATAAATAAATAAATAGGACATTTCTATTCTTTGTTACTCTAACATATTCAAATTTCACCAGCGTTGTTTAAATATAGATAAGATATTTTAACACAGTCACGTTTTCAGTCTATCGTATAACACCGGCCAACATGTTACCAAATTAGTACTTCTAACACTGTGGCCCTAACTTGCACACTACTTTACAATAAATTAGGTATGCTTCAGTAACCCAACTGAAGTAATCGTAGCCCAAGGAACACTGCAAAAACTTACGGCTCTAGGGAGAAAATGGGGTGGGTGAAGTAGGGGGCTTGGACTAAGCCCCAGCAGTAGCGCCCTGCATGTCAGCAGTGTGACGCAGCTCTGTGTGCAGTAGCAGCCGGGTCCTCTTGGTCCTGCGCTCCTGGCGCCAACCGCAGCGCCTGCTGAGCACCAGCCTGGCTGCTGCCGCTGCCCATCTCCTCGCCCGGCCACATCAGCATGCCTGTGGCAGGGCTGGGAACCAGCCGCTGTCTCAGCTCCACCTGCCCATGGAGACCCTTTCTAAACTTAGGACATCGCTGTGAGATGCAGGGCTCTGCTGGACTCCAGGGTCACTCTCAGTTGGAGGAAATTCTGGAGGAGATCCCACATCTCTGAGTGTGGGGAGAAAGATAGCCAAAAGACAAAAGCACCACTGGCTTTTCAGGAAAAAGAAAAAAATAAATAAAAAGCAGAATCTTGTAGGAAGCCAAAGGCATTGCTACTGGATCACTTAGTTTACCCAAGAGAAGACAAGGCTCTGTATGGTGGGGCTGCTTGGCCCCTTTGAATCCAGGACTTTTTCTTTGGGATGACATTCGAGATGAGGAGGATTGTTGTGAAAAGAGTTCTACAACTGTTTCTGCTGAGGTCAGGTCGTGATTTTGATAAATGTGACCAACAAAACAGCAGCAGGCAGCGAGGAGGACACAGACTAAGAAACAGAAGTACACTTGTCAGCCTTCCTGTCACTGGAACCCCGTGCCTGACACCTGCAATTGAAAGGCTGTTTCTAAGGAGCTCCAATCTAGGGTCATCTGGCTCCAAGGCAGAACTATCATAGGAAAAGGACATGCAAAGCAAAACTGGAGGCCCCAGGCCCAGAGGCTAACACTCCACCCTGACCACGACAACCCCTGTTAACTTCACACCCAAACCTGTCTCCTTGAACCACAGCAGTTCTCCAAAGAGAGATGAGAGCAAGCTCTCAGTTCACCTAAGACCATCAGCAATCCTGTGCACAGCAGTGGATACAACCATTCCTCCCCCAGTGCCTCAGCAGTTCCTGCAGTTTTCAAAAGTCCAACTCCAGGTTTCCTCTGAGAATCAAGGCAAACTCTTAACTGTGAGCCTCTGTAAAAATGAAACAAGTTGCCTAACTCCAAGGTGCAATGGCACAGGGAAAATATTCCTGTTTCAAAAGGGAGGAATCTGAAGACAGAAAAGGATCAAACCAAGCAAAAGATAAAGTTAACAGGCAAACATTAAGTCCTGTAGGTCTATATCTAGCATCCAAGGTGCACCATGGTAAGAAGTGTTTTCAAATGCTCAAATATTTGGCTCTTAACATTTGTGATCTTCACCCATGTATTGATGAGCTTCCTGGCTTCACAGACGGTACAGGAGCTCTGCAGATCGTGTGAAGAGGATCTGAAGGCTGTCTCTGCCACTTACAGCTGGTGACCCAGGACAGCTCCATGATCCGACCAGAGCTGAGCTTCCTCGTCTGTGAGGCTGGGGTGAGAGCCTACGTGCAAAGCACCTAGCGCATGGTGGGCATCAGCAGGCAGCGGCTTTCTTCCTGCCTGGGTGGGGGACGACCCTGAAGTTGACTCCAAGAAAGGGGCCTGGATGCAGCAGCTGGTAGAGGAAGTGATGCTCAGAAGCACAAGCGAAGAAGTGGAGACAGTGGGGAGAGGAGGTAGAACAGCCTCTGGAGGGTGTGTGTCCCCAATTAACCAGAGTGAGAAAGGAAGGCTCAACTCCGAGACTGTGAGATGAGACGGAGCTCAGAACATCCCAGCAGAGCCCGCTGGTGTCCATGGCAGAAGCTAGGGGGCTCCTCGAAACAGACCCATCCAAGAGCTTCCATGTCCACAGATCTGGGGTGGAGGAGGAAACAGATGAGGAAGTTTCATTTGCAACAAGTATTGGGGTGAGGCTACTGCTGCAGCTTTGGCCACATTTGAGGACCACGGCCCTTAAAGCTGGGGCTGGGTGCTTATCTGCCAGCCCATTCCGCCAGGTGAGACGGTCTCCTGTTTGAGAGTGACCCTGAGGAGTGTTAAGCCACAGGCACACGTCTGTACAGTTCTGGGTGGGCCTGTGGTGGTAAAACGAACTTGAGCAGCACCACGCTGAGCTTTAGGTCAGGGAGAAGAGAAGCAGGTGCTCAGCCTACGGTCAGATGGCTCCCCAACTGATGCACCAGGTGAACTGAGACAGGGACAGGGCATCGCCCAAGGGACAGATGCTTTCCCTTCTGTACCAGTGTGGCACCTGCGGCCATCGCTACTTAAGCTGAAGAGCTGTCATCTCAAGGTTGTCCACTGAGACATTTCTGAGCCAAGTCATTGTGAGTGTGGCAAACTCCCACAGTCTGAGGGTGACAGCTGTGATAAATGACACTTCTGTGTCAGTAATTCCTTCAACAAGTCCAAGGACCAAGTAGAAGAGGAATGAGTGAGACCAAACCCAGAACGGTGAACCCTGAACGACCCCAATGAGCTGCAGGCTGGTGACCCAGGGCCAGCTCTTGATGCCACTGATGTGTACGTACCCAAGCTATGAAGAGGACACATCTGCATGCAGAACACGCACAGCTCAGAGCCCACCCACATGCTTTTTGTGCCCTGTGGAGAAAACGCCTAACGCTGGTGGCAGAAGAGGACTGCTCCATCATTCGGTTCCACATGTACATTTAATTGTCAACATTACAATTGCTTTAACTGCAAATAACCACACTCTCATTGCCCATCAGTTGTCTGATGGGAGAGAAACAGGCAGTTTGGAGATGATTCTGAGATGAAAAACATCACTATTATCTTTTTATGTGGGGTTTTGTTTTCATTCTTCAGTTCCTTCACCCTCCCCTCAGTGACTGTATTTCACAAATACAACATGAACATACTACAAACCAACAAAAACTATTCCAGGATCCCCCTGAATCCTGAGGCAGCTCTCATGTGTCAATTCCAGGTATCTGCAGTCATTGGAGTTTTATTTTAATCTTTCTCACAGCGCTCTCACACCTCTTAATCCAGTCATCCTTTTACCAGTGCCTCAAGCATGGTGACTTGGAAAAAATATTTTTTACCAATGAGTAAACTGAGGCACAGCATAGCAAATTGACCTATGTAGAAACTGATAGCAGTGGTAAAGCCGGTTCCCACCATCCTACATGTTATGGTTTGTAGGTATTTGTCCCCTCAAAGCCTCAAGCAATCATGGGACGGACTTCTAGAGTTTGTGAGTAACTCATGACCCACTACTCCTGGCCTGGGGCGGACAGCCTGAACGCAACTTAAGGGAGACAGACGTGCTCTCTGTCGCCATTGCTGTTGCTCCTCCTCCCTTGCTCTCTGCTCCTCACCACCGCCATGAACTGCTAGCCTCTGCCCTGTGCCACTCGCCCTCGGAGCCCGCTGAGTGTGGACTGAAACCGCCAGTAACTGTGAGCTAAATAAACCTTTCCTTCCTTCATTTTGGGTGTCGGGTATTTGTCCCAGCAACGAGAGAAGAGTAACTGAGACACTACAGAAGGTCACACTTCACTGTATTTGAGCCATCCAAAACTTTAGGGAGTTACTAGTCAGTGAAGCTAATTTCCCATATTTCCTCTTTCCTTTATCCCAGCACGCAGCAGAGCTCTCCGCTCGGTTTACTGCCCCAGGGAAGGCGTGCAAGTAAAAACCTAAAATTATTTATATATCTCAAAATAGCTGAAAGAGAGGATTTTTTTTGTTTTTTTTTGTTGTTGTTGTTGTTTTTGTTTTGTTTTTTTTGTTTTTTTTGCAGAACCAGGGATTGAACTCAGGCCCTTGCACTTGCCAGGCAAGCGCTTATCCTACTGAGCTATTTCTCCGGCCTGAAAGAGAGGATTTTGAATGTTTCACCACAAAAAAAATGATAAATGTTTGACAGATATGCTAATTGCCCTGATGTCATCATTATAGAAAGTATATATGTACTGAAGCATCATTTTATTCCCCATAAATTTGTACTATTAATACAAAAAAAAAGTTTTTGGATATTTGAGGCAAAGTCATGTTGTGCAGTTCAAGTTGGTCTTGTAGTCACTACAGAACCCAGGCCGGCCTTAAACTTGTGATGATCCTCCTGCTTCACCTCCCAAGCACTGGGATCACTAGTGTACACTACCCAACACAAAAGTCTTAAAGTAATAATGAAATACAATGAGCCCTGGAGATGTCCGTGGGCTTCCAGGTAAGTAGGAAGGAAAGTGAAAGAGCAGAGAAGGAGTACTGGGCCAGGGCGTACCTTAGTCTCTGTTCCATCACTGAGACACTGTACCTGCTTCTGCAGTTCAAGGAGGCACAGGTTTATCTTGGCTTTGCTGTTTCAGAGCCTCAATCCACTTACAGCCAGCAAGAAGGGGGACACGGCATCAGAGTGGAAGGTCCTGGCAGAGGAAAGCTGCTCCCCTCACGGCGAACAGGAAGCAGGGAGAGCAGGGAGGAACAGGGAGCAGCGGGAGGAGCAGGGAGGAGCATGGAGGAGCAGGGAGGAGCAGGGAGCAGCGGGAGGGAGATGCACCCTCCCAGGTCACACTGAAGCGACTGCCTCTTCACGCCAGCCCCACCCCCCACAGCACACCTTGCATCTTCATTGTGCGCCTCCATGGCCTAATCACCATCTAAACATGTGAGGCTTTGCAGGGACGACTGAGATCTAAGCCCTTATCACACTGGAAAGGACCCACTAAGATTTGGCAGGAGCAGCAGCAGAGCGAGGTCCCACTAGCAGATTTCCAGATCCCACCTTCTGGGGTTACAGCCAGAGACAGACGACCAGGAGGAATTCTGGTGGGTACACAATGACAGAGGCATAAGACCTGGGACTCTAGAAAGATGTCAGGAGCTCCAGATGCCCAGGATGGAATCCATCAAAGGACCAGGGGACAAAGACAAAAGATGCCTCACTGGAGACGAAGGCGCTCTGTCACCAGAGGTTCCCAAGTCGCCCTTGTCTCAAACTTGACACATGCTATCAATGCCTAGAATCTTGAGAGGAAGCCTCAGAATGGCTGAGTGTTAATTACTTACCAGGTGTAAAGTGACTGGACTACAGGATGGGAAAGTAAATGATACTTCACACACTGGAGTTTGGAGCTAAAACGCAAAGCTACCATGGATAGCATGGTACTACCAGCATTCCTGAACTATCACCAGGGGCGGGGGGTGGAGAAACAGGGGAGCGGGAAAGATTTCCCTGGACTTCTCCCCCCTAAACTGTGGTGCCCCCTGCAGGTATTCCGTGAACTCTTTTTATTCTTAATAATTTTTTAAACTATAAAAATGATACAGAATTTCAAAACAATAGGAAATCAGCCATGGTGGTTATATTTCATATAGTTATTTTCAAGGTAGTTGCTCAGATTACCAGATACACATATGCAAACAATATAAGCACTTTTTTTCTCCTTTTTTCTTTTCTCTTTTCCCCCATCCCAGCTGTCCTTTCCTTTTGACCAGTTCCTTTCCCTTTCATGGCGTCTATTGTACCTTTTGGATCTTATTTGCTCTTTCAGTCTCTTCCAGTAGGGAGACACTATGATTTTTGTGCATGTGATTCTGGTTTGTTTCACTTACGAGCACAGTCTCAAGCTGCATCCGTTTAGCCATAAAAACCTTGAGTCTGTCTTTCTTTATAGCTGAGTAGTACTCCATTGTATAAAAATACCACATGGTTTTATCCATTCCTCAGTTGATGGGCATCTAGATTGTTTCCAAGATTCGGCTGCTGCAAACAGAGCTACTACAAACACGGATGCACGTCTATCACTGTGGTATGACGTTCTCAGTTCTCCTGGAACAAAAGCCACAAGGGGAGTAGATGGGTCACATGCGATCTCTAATCCCAGTTTCTTGAGGAATCTCCACACTGATTTCCACAGTAGGTGTAGCAGTCTACAATCCCACAAAAAGGGGAGACGCATACCTTTTTCCCCACAGTCATGCCAGCATTTCCTACTGGTTGATTTTTTTAATACAAAATGGTGATTTAAAAAAAAAAAAACAGCATTAGAGATGATACAAGATTTCACTAAACCAAGTAATAGGGACTCAGCAATCGCTGCTGCACTACACGACGCTATCTTCAGTTGTTCAGATTACCGGAGCTACATGTGTAAAATTCATTTAAAGAACAAAACAAAACAATAACAAAGAAGTTATAAGAAATTTAAAAGAGGGAAAAAATCGGTTTAAAAAAATTTAAGCATTAACTGCACCTTTCAAAAGACCAGCAGAAATCGGCAAAACAATTATCCGAGCTATTCTGCATATATACCTAAATATATCTTTTTCCCTTCTTTTTTATGTATCTGTTACAAGGTCTCACTCTGCAGGTCAGGGGTATAGTGGTCCTCCTGTTTTCATCCGCCTCTGCGCTGGGAGTACGCATGTGCACCACCATGCCTGGGCTCAGTGACCCGCGAGGCCGTCTCAGGGCCGCCCGCTCCGTGCCCCTGGGGGGCGGGGCCCGTGTGGAGTGCCGGGGATTGAACCCCATCCTAGAGCTTGCCTAAGCAGACATTTACTCTGCTGAACTATCTCACCAGCCCTTTTTGCTTATTTCATTTGTCCTCTTCCTCATCCCAGCTTTCCCTTCCCACTGAGCAATTTCTTTCCCTTTCATAGTGTCTGTTGTACCTTTTAGATTTTAATTACTCTTTCAGGTTCTCACCTCAGGGAGCTAGTACAACATCTGCACGTGTGGATCTCATTTATCTCACTTACCAATGTAAGCTGCATCCATTTATCTACAAAAGCCTCAAATTTATCTTTTTTATAGCTGAATAATATTCCATTGCGTAAAAATACCATATCTTTTCTTTCATCCCTCAGTTGACAGGTATTTGGTTGTTTTCAAGATTTAGCTGTGACAAATTGTGCTGCTATAAACACGGGGGCACATATATTGCTGTGGTATGATGATTTCAGTTCTTTTGTCAGTTTTTTGTTTTGTTTTGTTTTGTTTTTTGCAGAACCGGGGATTGAACTCAGGCCCTTGCGCTTGCTAGGGAAACACTTATTCCACTTAGCCATCTCCTTGGCTCCTGATTTCAGTTCTTTTGGAACAATAGCTACGAGGAGAATAACTGGCTTTAAAGGGACTGCAAATCCTGGCTTTCTGAGGAATATCCATACTGATTTCCATAATGATTTACCAGCCTGCACACTTGCCAACAGTGGAGAAGGGTTCCTTTTTCCCTGCAGCCTCGCTAGCATTTGTTGCTGGTTACTTCTTGCTGAGAGCCATTGTTTTTGGCGTATGATGGTATCTCAGCATTGTTTTATTTTACATCTCTTAAATGATCAGTGAGGTTGAACATTTTTTCATATATTGATTTGTTATTTGTATCTTTTCATTTATGAAGTATATATTCATCTCGAGATTTTTGGATTGGGTCTTTGAATTTTTATATCTTTTTTTAATTTTATTTATTTATTTGAGAGAGAGAGAGAGAGAGAGAGAGAGAGAGAGAGAGAGAGAGGCCAGCTCAGCCCACCAGGGGGCGGGCTGGCTGGCATGTGGTGCTGGGGGATTGAACCGCGGTCCCTGATGCTTTTTGCTAAGCTTGTTCTAAGTAGGTGCTTTAGACCACTGAGCCATCTCTCCAGCCCCGGGTCTTTGAATTTTGGAGGTCTGATTTTTTTTAATCCTGTACATGCTCCAGATAGGAGTCCTTTGTCTGAAGGACAGTCTGCTATAATTGCTTCCCACTTGGTGATTTCCGTTGATGTGCAGAGACTTTTTTAAATGATGAGATCCTAATTGTTGATTCTTTAACATATTTCCCTTGTAGCTTGATTCTTGTTCATAAACTCTTTAGCTACCCCATGTCCTTAAGATTACTACCAAAAAAAAAAAAATACTACCTACTTTCTCTTCCAGAAGATTTAGTGTTTCAGTTTTAATATTTAGTTTTTGATCCATCTTGGCTGTAGTTTTTTGCATGGTGATAGGCATGGGTCTATTTTAAGTCTTCGATTTGTGGAAGATCAGTTTTTCCAGCTCCATTTATTAAAGAGGCTATCTTTCGTCCAGTGAACGTGTTTGGCTCCTTTGTCAAAGATAAGGTGACTGAGTGTATTTTTAGTTGTATCAGCATCTTCTCATCTGTTCCATTGATCTTTAGGTCTGTTTTTTTGCCAGTGCTATTCTGATTTTATCACAGTAGCTTTGTAGTATGATTACAAGCCAGGTATCCTGCCTTGCCTTTGTTACTCAGGATTGCTTTTGCTATTCTTGGTTTCTTCTGATTCAAGATGAATCTTAGGAACATTTTTAACATGGTGCATTACATTTATTGATTTGTGTATCTTGAAACATCCCTTCATTCCTGGGATGAATCCCAGTTGGTCATGTTGTACAGTCTTCTTGATGATTTATTGCATTCTGTTTGCTAGTGTTTCACTGAGGATTTTTGCATCTATGTTCATTAGAGAGATCAGCCTGCAGTTCTCTTTTTTGATTACGTCTTTCTCTGGTTTTGGTATCAGGGTAATACTTGCCTCCAGGAATGAGTTGTGGAGAATTGCCTCCCTTTCTTTTTTTTTTTCTCCCAGTAGTGAGGATAGAACTCTGGACCTTGCACCTGCCAGGCAGTGCTTATGCCACTGAGCTATCTCCCCCAGCCCAACTGCCTCCCTTTCAACTTCATTAAACAGTTTGAGAAATATTAACATTAAGTCTTCTCTAAGTTTCTTGTAGAATTTGACTGTGAATCCATCAAGGACTGGGCTTTTCTTTCGTAGTAAATTTTTAATTATGTTTTCAATTTCATTGACTGATACTGGATTGTTCAGAGGGTTTTGTCTTCTTCAACAGCTTTGATGATTATATGTATCTAGTAATTTGTCCATTTCTTCTGTGTTTTCCATCCTATGAAAGTAAACATTTTCAAAGTAGATATTAACAATCTTCTGAATTTTCACAGGATCTATAGTGATTTTACCCTTTTAAATCCTTATTGCATGAATTTGAGTTTTTTATTCCTTTATCTGATAAGGTTGGATAGGGGCTTAGCAATTTTATCTACTCTTCCAAAGAATCAACTCTTCAATTCATTCATTCTTTGTATTATTTTCTTAGTCTACATTGTGTTGATTTTTGCTCTGGTCTTTATGATTTCCTCCCTCTTTGGACTTTGGGCTTGACTTGCTTTTCTTTTACTAGGATCTTGAGGTGCAGAACAAGGTTGTTTATCTGTGCTCATTCTCTCTTCCTTATTTTCTTCCTGAGAATTGACTGCCATAAATTTTCCACTGAGGACTACTTTCATTGCATCCCAGATTCCAGTAAGTTTTATTTTCATTTTCTTTTGATTGTAGATATTGGTTAATTTATTCTTTAATTTCATCTGTGACCCATTGGTTGTTCAGGAGAGTGTCATTTAATTACCATGTATTTGTGGAATTGTTGCAGTTTCTTTTGTCAATAATATCCAATTTTGTTGCACCCTGGTCAGATAATATATATTTCTTTGTATTTACCTAAGCATGTTCTATGGGCTAGTGCATGATCTATTTTAGATAACTTCCTATGTGCAGCTAAGAAGAATGTGTATGCTGATGTTCTTGGTGGAAGATTTGGTAAAGATCTACTAAGTCCATTTGTGGGCCCCCTTCAGTCCCAGCCCAGGCCTGGCATGTGTGTAGGTGTGTGGGAGAGCTCCTGCTCCACTGTGCCCACTGGATCCCTCCAGGCCCAGCCCAGGCCCAGCGTGTGAGTGAGACTGCCTACCCTGCTCTGGGGACCCCTCTAGACCCAGCCCAGGCCCAGCATGTGTGGCGGAGAGCTTCTGCTCTGCTGCACCTGCCAGATCCCTCTGGAATCATCCAAGGCCTGGTATATAGGCCTGGTGTGAAACTCTGCAGCTAAAGTCTCTGCAGAGAAGCTAGGGGCTAGAACCACCCAGCTAACCCAGGAGCAGAACATCTTGCCAGAGAGGCATAGAGAGTTCACTTCCATGAGCTGCAGCAGGAAGAAGCTGAGCACAGCAGCCAGACCCAAGCCAGACACATCAGGACAAATTCAAACTTCATAGATCCCCACACGGTAAGCTGAGACACTTTGCTAGACCCATATCTATAAGAGCATCCTTCCTCTTTCTCTCTTGAGTGAGAGAGGGGGCAACAGGTAACTAGGTTAAATTGGTCTGACAGGAAGACACCAGGTACATCAAGGGGAGGTGATCAGACAGAACTTAGCAGAACTAACTTAAATACAAATTCCCAATTTAATATCTGCTTAGCTATACAGACATAATGCTTGCTCTTACTGTCTAAAATACAAAATACAAACCTGTTACAAAAGTTTGTCAATGGCTAAATATCACTACCCATTATTAGTGTTCCTAATTGTAGTTCTGTAAATACAAAACTATAACTGCCTTGACCATATAATCTCTCTTGCATAAGAACTTCAGTAGGTGCTAAAGTTATAACTGCACCAAAGCTTTACACCAAAGGTCATAGGACAGTGTTATACTAAGTCCATTTGTTTACATTTGTTTCAGTTCTGTTCTTTGTTGATTTTTTGTCTAGTTGATCTCTTTGTGACAATACAGTGTTAAGGTCCTCCATTTATGGCTTTATTTTTGCTTATTTGATTTTTCCTATCTCTTAATATTTGTCTTATATAGTCAAATGCTACCATATTTGGTGCATATATGATTTTTATTTCTTCCTCTTGCAGTTTTCGCCTAACAAGTATGTAGTGATCTTCTCTCTTTTAACCATCATTGGTTTGAAGTTCACATTGTCAGCAACCATAATAACTACCCCTGCTTTTTTCTGGTTTCCTGTCACATGGAGTATTGTGTTACATCTTTTGACCTTCAGTCTATGAGTTTCCTTTTGAGTTAAATGTGTTTCTTATATACAGCATATTGCTAGATTTTGTTTCTTGATCCACTTTGCCAGTCTGTTTATTTTGATTGGTGAATTGAGGTTATTTACACTGATGGTTATAACTGAAATGTATTGGCTTATCTTTGTCATGTTATTTTCCTGATGCAGGTTCCCTGCTTTTCCCCCTCTGCTTAATTGCTTGCTTTACTTGGTGGTTCCTTTCTATTGTTCTCCTTGAAGTTATGGTCATTTTTGTCTACAGAATATCTGTCAGTATTCTTTGTAGGGTTTTTCTGGTGTTAATGAATTTCTTCAGTTATTCTTTGTTGCAGAAGTATCTTATTTCTCCATTAATTTTGAGGGATAATTTTGCAGCATTCATCAATCTGGATTGGAAGTTCTTTTCTTTGAGGACTTGAAATACTTCACTTGAAGCTGTTCTTGACTTGATGGTTTCTGCTAAGAAGTCTATGATAATGATGGGCTTTCCTTTGTAGGTGATCTGATTCTTTTCTCTAACAGGGTTCAATAGTTAGTTCTTGTGCTGAATTTCTGGGCCCTTAATTATTTTATATCTAATTGTAGATTTACTCTGGCTATGTCTAGTTGGAGTTCTATATGCCTCACTTACTGTGGTTCAGATTGATCTTCTGTGTGTAGGAGACGCTTGGCTTGTGTCTGTCCCAAGATCCTACCTTCCCAATTAATTGAGAGTGGAATGGTGCTTTCTGTGTGACTCTGTCCCCAGTCTTTTGGTGCAGGGCATGGTGAGGTTATTACCCCAGAGCTTCCCAATACTGTTATGCAATGAACAAGTGATTACAACAAATATGACATCCTAGCTACTGTAGTACAATTAGCAATGATAAGAGCATCAAGTACAATTTAGCAATAAACACACTGCAGTAAATATTGATTCTGTACTTTTGACCATATGAGCAAAGTTTATAAATTATATAAAAGAAGCCACCATAAATTAAGAGTTGTCATGCAAAGTGTTTCTTCCTCATGTTAGAGCAGATTCCCCTGGATGAGCTGCTTGGTGAGTCCCAGGCACTTCCCACACTGGCTGCCTGTCCCACAGTACAGGGGAATGAGCCAGTCACCCAGGTTCCTCTGGACTGAGGCTCCCTGCATGGTGAGAGGTGACCGGCAGGGTTCCTCCCCTCCACCCCTTCCTGTACTCTTCTTTGCTGCACAGCTGCACTTTCTAAGGACTAGCTCAGGACCACCTCTCATAGTCACTGTCAAAATACAACCTTTAAGCATAAGCCCAATTTTTAATAATCATCCTCAATCTTCTCCCCACCCCATTCCCTGGAGATATGGCACATAAAACACAAGTTCCATAAGAAATTATAGATCATTCCACAGAAATTCTTACATAAGAACACAGGAATGCTTGGTTAGCTACGTTTATATTTCAGGTTTACCCAGTATCTTGTGACATGTCTGTATTGTCAGCCACTGCCATAACAATACTACATGATAAGACCCAGTCCTAGCCCAGGCCCGGTGAGTGTGTGGGAGAGCTTCCAGCTACACCATGCCGGTGGGACATACTACTAGTCCCAGCCCAGGCACAGCATGGGTGAGACCCTCTTCTACCCCCTTGGAATGCCCCCCACCACTCTGCAGCACCTACACCAACCCGCCCCCTGAGTAGGAATTTCTGCTGCATTCTGGGATCTCCCAGACCCAGTCCTAGCCCAAGCCCGATCTGTACCTGAACTTCAGTACCTGCTAAGGTTATAACTACAACAAAGATCTATAACAAAGGTCAGAAGACAGTGCTACACAAAATGATGAGAAGGAACAAAATGCAACCTCAGAACCCAAGCCCACCCATAACAAGTGCAGAGGACACTAACACAGAACAAATTGGAATTCACACAGCTGAAAGCAATGAATCAACGGCTTCTGAAATAAAGAAACAGCTGCAGAAAGGTATAGAGGAAACTCAGATTGGAAATAAAAAAAGAAATCTCTGAATTAATAACATCTGCAGTAAAGAATCAAATGCAGAAACAGATGGAGGAAACCCAGTGCCCACCCAGAACAAGTGCAGAGGACACTAGCTTGGCTCAAATGCATGAATTAATAGTGTTGATACTAAATAAGCAACAGCAGAAAGTTATAGAGGAACTCAGAGCACAATTATTTTCTGAAATAAAAAAACAATTCTCAGAACTCATAGCATCTGAAGTAAAGAAGCGACTACAGAAACATAGGGAGGAAACCCAATCTGAAAAAAACACTGCAGTAAGAGAATTTATAACTGCTTCTAAAGAAGACACTGATAAACAATACTACATGACAAATCAACCCAAAATCCACGTGCTGAGAGTAAGCAGGTGTGGCACTACATCAGAAGACAGGAGGGGAGACCCAGTCCTAGCCCAGGTCCGGTGAGTGTGCGGAGACCTTCCTGCTACTCTGCGCCGGCGGGACCAGTCCCAGCCCCTTGGGCTGCCCCATACCACTCCACAGTGCCTCCCCTGCCTTGCCCGCCGAGTAGGAATTTTTGCCCCGTCCCGGAGCCCCCAGACCCAGTCCTAGCCCAGATCCCATGAGTGTGTGCATAGAGCTTCCTCTTCCCCCTACTTCACCTTGCTGCCTCCAGGCACAGCTCAGGCCTGGCATACACACCTGGGGTGTAATCCTGCAGCTGCAATCCCTGCAGAGAGTGTAGAGGATAGAACCACCCAGCTAGTCCAGGAGCAGAACATCTCGCCACAGGGGCACAACAGGTTCACCCTTAAGGGCAGCAG
>NW_004524681.1:8811144-8868042 GCF_000260255.1 Octodon degus
TGCAGTGTATTATTTGTTGAAACTGTACTTCCAATTTGATTTGAAACTGTCTCATTGCTGTTTATCAATAAAATTTTGGGAAAAAAAAAAAAAAAGAAGACAGGACGGGCTCAGGTCTGCTCCAGGTGCCTCTCATCCTCCCTCAACCAGAGATTATATGGACATATTTTTCTCATACACAGTGTTATTAGCACAAGACCACAAGCTGAAACACATGATGGCTCATGCAGGGTCAACCTAGGTAGAAATATCGCCACTTCCCCCTATATTCCATGGATCAAAACAAGCCATGTAAACAACGCAACACCAGTAGACTGGGCAAATATACTCACTCTCCTCCCTCCGCTGGTGGGACTACAAAGTCACATAATGAACGACATGGGTGTTGGTGAGTCTAAGAAGGAGATGTAGAGTATGATGTTCTCTCTCATGGCTCGAAGAAGGAATGCATTTCCATTTCCTCCCAAATCATAAGGGTGCTTGGCTTCTAGACAGGTGAGACTACAAGGGCCACTATTCATTTTATTGGGAAGGATTCTGTAGATGAAGGAAAAAGCATGAGTAACCTCTGACTTCAGGAAACTCCCATTTTGCATAATGAATTAGAATTCCAATACCAGGTCCAGCTTAGGGTCAAGATTGGCTTCAAATTTCTGATGATGTGTGCTTGTTCAGTCTTTTTCAGCCTGTGATGTCTATCAATTGTGTTATTTCCCTGGATGATTTTTTTCCGTTTTATTAGAAATGACAGCTCTTTTATTAAAAAGCAGAAAATATTATATTGAAGAAAAATACCAGCAACTGTAATCAGGTGCTAAAGGATATGAAAGTCCTATCTTTTGAGAGAAAGGAACTGGCTATATCTTGAAAGGATTTGTGGCTTGAGTGGTTTATTAAATCTGACACCAGACTGGCAATTACTACCAATTATTTGGTCATAGTGTCAGTTCCATTCAAAGTGAGAAAGTCAGTGATGGCAAGAGCTTATTTTTAATAACGGATTTCAGAGAAATTTTGTGTTCCATTGCTACTTTCTGACTTTCTAACCTCCAGATGAAACCTGTACCTGTGGGATGACTTGCATGAGCTCACACCAGGAGAGCAATTGCTGGATGCTATTATAGGCTGAAAAGGAGTTACATAGTCACTCAACCATCTTACCATTACTAATGCATGTGGAAGACCAGGTGCTACTGCTAGTCCTGGCTGAGAATGTCTTCTAAACACAGTGTACTCAGCCAAAATGCTGAACCTGAGCACTCCCATCCATGTTGCTAAGAGAACCATTATCTCTGAGAAGGAAGGTAAGTTACATCTGCTTCTGGTGATTATGTGTGAGCAACTGCTCCCTGTCTAGCCTAAGAATCCACCCTCTGTTTTCTTAAAGAGCTGAAAGTTTTTGTTTGTTGTTTGTATTTATGTTCCTTCAACTGAATTAAGTGGTTCTCAACCTCCAGGAATGTTTGTAGAACCAAGTTTCAGTCTTCACAGGTTAGCCCAGACCAGTGGAGGAGCAACTACAAATATGAAGATACCAGATTTAAATGAGTTAATTGTATGGTTCAGCTTTGCATCATTGGGGCAAAGTACCTGAAACGCACAGGACAACTCAAAAGAGAAAGGGCTTTCTTGGGCTCATAGTCTCAGAAGCTTCTGGCCATTGTTGTTCAGCTCCATGGCTGCAGATCTGTGTGGAGACAGAAGCACCATGGAAGATAGATGTGATGAAGGAAAGCTGCCTCAGGGCAGCCAGGAAGCAGTGAAATCAAGGAAGAGTCAGAGAGAGGGGAAGGGGCTGGAGACAGAATACAGCCCCTCAGGCTCCACCCTGTGACCGCCTCCCCTCAGCCAGGCCCTGTCTCCAAGCAACATATCCATCTATGAACCCATCAATTGGTTGGGGGGGGTTAATTTATGTATTTGGTATAGTGTCTCTCTATGCAGCTCAGACTTGCAGTGATCCTCCTGTTTTCAGCCTCCTCCGCACATTACAGATGCACACCACCACGACCGAACTCGGTGGCCAGCTCAGCACACCAGGGGGCGGAGCCGGCTCAGTGTGCCCAGGAATGTGACCAGCTTGCAGGTGGTGCTGGGCCCATCAATAGGTTAATCCACAACAGCTGAACATTTTTGGCCCCATCTACAGTGCTCACTTTAAAAATCCACATTGTGTTTCTCTTCCAAAGCACCATCTCCCACAAATTACATCAGATTTAGGTGATGAAGGCTATGTTTTATTTTTAATATCCCCCTCCTGCTTCTCGGTGCTTTGTTTCATATCATGTTAACTCCTTCCACTTGGGGTTGTTTCTTGCTGGACTAAACCTTATTTCTCTTTCCCTTTTAACTTACTATTATAACTCTACAATATAAAAAATAACCAAAATAATCCAGAAAGCATGGCATTAAGATATTTTAACAACCCGGCAAAGTGTCTGGATAAATAAGGTCCCCAGATTCAGCTTTCATATGAAGAATGACCACTAGCAAGAGACTAGTCCGAGGTCATCATTTTCAAATGCTGTCAGTTCTGATGGAGGAGGTAGAAGAGCCTGCTGGCAGAGGAGGCGGCTGGGAGTGTGGCGTTTATTCCTATTCAAACAGACAAGCGCACAGTGCTGAGGGGACCTTTACACCTTTGGGTAAAGGCTTCTAACTTGAGGCAACACATGTCACGCTCTGTCTCACATTCCGAATCTCACTTCAGCATGAACACAGCTGCTTCAGGAGACAGAGACAGAAATAGAAAAACCAGCCGCGGTGATGAACTGTGACAACTTGCTTCAGAAAGGACCCGTTTGATGTGTTTTTCCAACTAGATGTCTCTAAAATTTATGGCAGTTTCAGACAAGATTTCCAAAGAAAACCTCTCCCTTCCTCATTGCCAGTTCCTACGTCTATAATGCCCTTATCACTGCTGCGGAGCGGGACGCAGGCCTGAACTTCTTTCTGACACGATCACAAGTTACATCCTGCTCTCAGAAGAGGAGTCTGCTCTTAGGAAATTCAGGCGTCTGTCTCACACTTCTTTCCCACCTTCCCGTTAGGCTTTCTCTTTCTGTCATGAAATATTTGTCTCCTCAAGGCCTGGTTTTCTCATCTGCGTGAAGAGTTTCTTCCAAACAAACCTTAATGCCTCTGCAGGGTGCAGCGCTTAAGGATTCAGATTTTCAGCCAGCCTGAGCGCATTTGGAGGTGTACACTGCACCCTAATGGTGGGGGCAGGACATCCCAGAAACATGGAGGGGGGAGCGGGGAGGGGGGGGCAAAAAGGCTTTTTAAAACAAGGACGGTGCGCCAGTGAGACAGATCAAAGGACTAAGCACCTGCTTAGGCAAGCGCAGGGACCAGGCGTGCTGATCCGGCCACTGAGACCAGGCAGAGTGGCACACGCCTGTAATCCCAGTGCTGGACAGGCTAAAAACAGGAGGATCACTGTGAGTCTGAGCTGTGTAGTGAAATGCTGTACCAAATACTTTAGATAAGTACATAAATAAAGAAAATAAAGTAAAACAAGGATGGCGCTCCAGTGACATCTAAAGACTCTACCAGAATAAGCCCTCCACAGGTAGCTGCTGTGAAACGTGTCCATTATAGGAGAGACAGCTACACTGAGAGCCAATGAGGAGAAGAGAAGTGGATTCCCTGAACCACGGAGGGACTTATGGGAGGTGGATGCTTTGTTCTGCTGCTTCTACCCAAGGGCAGGCTTGGCAGCCATGCACATTGAGAGAGGGAAGAAAAAAAAAAAAAAACAATTTTTCTGGCCTAGGGAATCAGAGTACTGATACCAGAGTAGCTGCAGTCAGGGAAATCATGGAAGAAAAAAATCCAGAGAGGACACCAAATGCTGTTTGTCCACATCGCAAGCCATATATGCACAGGGCAGACTGAAGGCACCTCAGCTATTGGTAGATTTGGCATAGGCTTAGAAGTGGCCAAGCCAGGTTTGGAGCTCGTATACAACCAAAGCAACTGTGTGCTAACCTAAAAAGAAACACAACTCATTGAAAGGTGCTAACAGAACCCACAATGTCCACAACACAAGTGTATCATGTGCATGACACAACCAGAAAGCATGCAAAACACAACAGCAGTGAAGGGGGAGCCCCCCTCCCCACCGCAGAGGGGAGGCTGTGATGCTGGCCCCGGCCCCTTCCAGTGAGGTCTGGCCGTGTAAGCTGTCCAGCAGTGTTTGATGTTTCCATCCTCCTCCTACTACTCCAAGAGACACCCAATTTCTCTAAAATGTGCACGGGTGCCTGCTCCTTTCCAGATGACTGCAGTGCTTGTTCACCACTACGTGGCCTGAGGGGCCAGAAGCCCCTTCTCTTCATCAGAGAAATTCTGTCTGACTTTGCTCCACCAGGGAAGCCTGGATGCCCCCAGCCCACCCCCAGGCTTTGCAGCTTGCATTCTGTTCCCAGCTCCGACACTGGGCCAGGCAAGATTCATGCTTGCAACTCTAGAGATGAACTTTAGCTGATTAAACAGAAAAGGCATTTACAAAAAAGAGCAAAACAGTTCATGAAAGTGACAGTAAGGTGAGTCCTGCTTTCAGCCATGGTAGGCTAACAAGAAATCCATTTTTGTCCAGTTTTATTGAGGTACAGCTCTATCTGAGTGCAAACAAAAATCACATATAAGGGCTGGCCAAATAGCTTAGCAGATTAAAGCACCTGCTTAGGCAGAGTGCAGAGGCTGGGATTCGATCCCTGGTGTGACATGCCAGCCCGCCCCCAGGGTGTGCTGAGATGGCAATTGAGACTGGGCATGGTGGCATGCACCTGTAATCCCAGTGCTTGGGAGGCTGAAAACAGGAGAATCGGTATGAGTCTGATCTACATAGTGAAACCCTGTAAACCCTGTACAGCCCATACTAAATATCAAAAACCAAAAAAGTCATATGTATTTCAAGTGTACTGCTTAATGATTGATATATGCATGCACTGGGACAGCTATACACAATTACAAACAAACAAACTATTTAACATAAGCAACATATAGTCACCATTTTCTTGTGTGTATGTAAGTGCAATCAGAAAAGTTTCAGTTATATAAAATGAGTAATTATAGAATTTTAATGTATAGTGATATAACTAAAAGAAGAAAAATTTTACTGCATACTTGAAATTCTCTGAGGATAGGTCTTGAGAAACCTCCTGTCACCAGGCATAGGGGTAAATAATAATGCCAGCACTCAGGAAGCTGAGGCAGGAGAACCTCTGTCAGTTGGAGGTAAGTATCAGCTACTTTGTAAATTCAAGACCAGCCTGAACAACATAGTTAAGAACCTGTCTCAACTAGTGTAATAACCTGGAAGAGTAAATAAAATCTGAAAGGCACTGTGGAGGACCACCTGAGCAGCTCCCCTTGAAGGAAGAGCAACTGTCTCCATTTTGACTGAGACTGAGCCTATTTCCTTGTATTGATAAGTACAGAGCTGGCTAGGACTTTTCCTTATCCTTTCGATTAGCCTTAAGCAATGTATATAGGTCTAGCCGAGGTCCTCATGACAGTCTTTGAAGACAACATGCATATTTCCCTGGTAACCCCCACCTGCTGCTTTCTAATAGCAGGTTGAGACAGGACAAAGAGTCAGCGCTCCATGCTGTTGGCTGGGATTGAGCCCCGAGAGAGGCTGTGACTTCCTGGGATTTGAAAGATTACATCAGAGCTGAATCACGGACCCCAAAACATTAGGTACTATCTCAATAGCATAATGCAAATTACTTATTCTGCACATCCTTCTCTCTGCACATGACAGAGGTGAATGCAGGCCTCCTGCCTAGCCCAGCTCACAGTACTCACCTACTTCTTGCCATTCCCAGTTATTCATCCTCAAGCCACTCCTCCTTCATGACTGAATAAAACCCAGGTACAGCCCTGGGTCAAGGCCTTTGTTCCAGATAGCCATCACCATGGATGGACCTAGGTCCCCTTGGCTCCCCATAACTACAAATATGCTTTAGTGTCTTTATTCTCACAGTGGGTTGCACTAGAAGTAGTAGATTGGAATTAACTTGACAGGATTCCACTAACTTATCCATAGGATTACAAATATAAGGTTCCCAGACAGACGAGGACCAGGAAGGACTCTCTATAGGTACAACAGATACTGTGAAAGGGAAAGAATCTGTTCAAAGGGAAAGAACAACTGGAATGAGGAAAAGGAGAAAGTAAAGATCCTAGGAAGGGGGCCAGCCAAATAGCTCTGTGGATTAAAGTGCCTGCAAGCAGGCACAGGGGTTGGGGGTTTGATTCCTGGGCCTGCCATGCTGGCCCCACCCCAGGGGTGCACTGAGACTGCAATTGAGACTGGGCGTGGTGGTGTGTGCCTATAATCCCAACTCTTGGAAGACTGTAAACAGGTGGATCACTATGAGTCCAATCTAGTAGTGAGACCCTGAACACCCTGTAGACCCTTCCCAAAAATACAAAAAAATAAAAAATTTTAAAAAGAAGCTGAAGAACCACATCCTAGAGCAGACAGGAACCAGGAGGGCCTTGAAAAGGGAAGGGACGAGTCAGCTGGGCAACCTGCCCGGGACACCCTAGTGCTGTGCCTTCTGCTCCTGTGGTGTCCACTGCCTCTGTACCTGCCACACTCCACCCCTCCCGCCATGCACAATCTCAAAGTGTCCCCCAGGTCTGTGCGGGACAAGCACACCATGCCAGGACCTGCTTCACATTCAACCACCTGTGGTGGGGAGAAGAAAGAGGATATGACTGCTTTCTCATTGGTAAAAGGAGGGGCACGACCCTACGTCTTACCAGGGCTCATGTGATTCCCTCGGCATGGAATGAAATTCCAGTACTGGCTTTTTAGCAACAAACATGAAATGATCACCTACAGGTACTGAGAGGCAGCTGACTTATGCTATTTTGTTTGCTTGTTTGTTTTCTGTACCAGGGGTCGAACTTGGGACCTTGCGCTTGCTAGACAGACACTTATGCTGCTGAGCTATTGTCATTTCCTTTTAACATCTGACCAAGTAATTTTGTTGTGAGATGTTATCTTTGGAAAAACAAGAACAGAAATTAACACCAGGATTTAAATGTAGATGCAACTGAAGCAGCGTTTATGTGTTTGCTTGTTTGTTTTAGTAACAGGGATTGAACTTGGGACTCATGCCAGTGAAACAGCATTTATAATGATGTAAATCAAGGAAAATAAACTTCCAGTTAAGTTCCCAACAGAAAAATGTGACATAATCAAAAGAGGAAATTTAAATAGCTATAAAAACGTGTGGGGCTGGGAGATAGTTTGGCGGTCTAAGCACCTGCCTGGCAGGCGCATCCTGAGTTCAGTCACCGCTACCACATGCTGTGCCACCCCAGAATCCCAGGTGCATCATGCCAGCCTCCAAAACTGGGCATGGACAATGGCTCTGGAAGGGCACATAGAAGACAGTATATCCTACTTGACTCAACCTCCACAGGCAGACTTTTAGAATGTTATAGAATAATTTAACGATGAAGTAAATATAGTGCCAAGTAGAAAATATGGTTCAAACTATCTAGAAATCATGATACCAAACCAAAAATAAATAAGTAAATAAATAAGCAGGATGGCAGAACAAGAAGGTGGCAGAGCAGCATCCTCTGGCCATCATTCCCCCGCTGTCACACCAGTTTCAACGATTAGTCACGTACCTAACAATCTTCACAAGAGCTAAGGAAGGTGAGAGATCACTGTTGCTGGTTTTGGTAGAACAAACGGTAGAGATGTGTTATAGAAGGCAGAGAAAAAGAGCTGTCTCCCCAACCCCATGGAGACTACATGGAGAGAGATGCCTCCCCGTGTGGGAACAGACAGAGAATTCAGTCCAGGCCCTAGACTTGAAGCAATTCGCTGTGAAGTGCTCTATGGTGAACCCCAGTGAAAGGCAGAGCTCACTGACTCCTATGCCGGCAAGTAACCATGGACTAAGCCAGTGAGCTACGTGAGCCAGCCCACTAATGGCCTCTATCATCCCTCCTCCAACCTCAAGGAGCAAGGAACAGAGAAAGCTCAGCCTACTGGAGAGTAGGGCAAGCGCCGAGGCTCAGCCCTGCCCACCACGGTAGAAAACAAGGCCATCACACCCAGGCTAGAGCTCACAGATGGCAACTCTAGACCCATCCTGGCATGGGCTGGAGATTGCAGGCCAGAGGCCAGATCCAGGTTTTGGCCTCCATCCTTGCTACCTTTAGAGCAGGTCTGTGAAATCTCCTGTGCAAGGAGATTCAAGTGTGAACCAGTTTAGAATCAGCCTTTAAGCCAACAGGCTGTCCCCTACCTGTTCCTTGGTGTTATCAGTACAGCAGTCCCCAGGCCAGTGCTGGCAGAAAAAGGCTCCAGCCCTGGCCCAGCGTTAGGCAGAGACCAGCACCTGGGGGACTGGCCTTGCAGCCTGCCTTGCTCCAGCTCTGCTGGGGGCCTGGGTGCACCCCAGCAGTGCCCAGGTCCTTGTAGCTGTGGCCCCACGTGCCATCAGCATTTCTGGGCAAAAGACTGCCTTCACTAACATCACCTATACCTCGGGCAGCACAGTATAGAGTGAGACGCCACTCACTAGGGGTGGGACAGAGTAGCAACTGCAGAATTTTGCTTTGGAACTTAGTACCAGTCTAGAGAAACTAACACTGGGTAGATCCTAAAGGACCTCAGGCCAAGCCTACCTCTGGACAGAGCCCCTGGTACAGAACCAACACCAGGAAAAGACATGATGTCCCCGACTAGGAGACGTCTCTTCCAGACAGCATCACTTGTGGCTATCCATGAGTGCGCCTCAGCAGGGGACAGCCCACGAAATGTGGGCCTTGGTCCTGCTGCAGTGCTGTGCTTCGCATGCAGGTTCTAAGTCAGGGTGTGATACGGCATTGCAGCTTTGGCGGCCACAGACAGAGGAGAAGAACCCGAGTCTGGCCCTGCCACAATAATCTCCCCAGAGATTATTGTAGGCTGGTGGCTGCGAGCAAGGCATCTGGGCCTAGCGCAAGCCAGGAAGACACCGTGAGTGCAGACTGCCTTTCCAAAGTCCCTGCCTGGTCCATTCTTCACCGCGCATCGACTGTAGACTGGGGACAAGCTGGAGCTTGGATTGTCCTCTAGTGCTAAATCAGTGGCAACACACCCAACAGAACACTTGTGACAAATTTAGGACCCCATCTAGTGCTGAAAGAGTGGACATAACAGGCTCCAAGGAGATAAGGAGCCTGTTCAGAATTTCGGGAAAGAAACTTCATGGTCAAAGGCAAATCATAAAGCCTTAAATCAATACCTAATAATTCAATATCCAGATTACACGGCACACCAAGCATCAGGAGTTCTCAGAAAAGCATGTATTCAACTAATGATAAACAACAGCCAGAAATTGACCTGGGAATCAGAAGAGAAAAAAGTCAGATGGAGAATTTAAAAGATTTTAACGAAACGTAACAAGTTTCAAGAAAACTCAAAGAAATGATTCAATAGCCTAAGAGAGACACTTAAAAGAGCTGGGAACAATTAAAATAAATAAACAACAGGAGTTGCTCTTCCTGTGCGATGCTGTTTTCATTTGCTTCCTAATTTCTGGCTTCCCAGAATACCTACCTTCAAAAGTACAGGTAACTAGGAAGACACCTCAACTAGTAAACTGGAAAAGAATTAGAACCAAGACTCATGAAAATTTGCATGCTTTTATGGCTCTGCCATATTAGACTCAACGAACAATTATTAACCCCTTGACACATGCCAGGCACACCATGGGTCCCAGGGGGCACCGTGTGGGGGAACTTTGTCCTTCAGGAGCTCACTTTCTCTAAGCTAGTATGAGTGGACACAGACAGGGATGTGTAGAGGCCGGAGCACTGTCCCGGTGGCCCTCTGTTACAGTTTGGGTCTAGTTGTCTCCACAAAACCTCGTGCAATCATGGGGAGGCTTCTAAGCTTGTGATTAATTCATGATCCAATGAGGGGATTACGGGTGTGAGTGCTCCAGCCATACTGGGGTGGGTAATCTGCAGTACAGTGTGCAGAGAGGGAGAGATGCTTGCTAGAAGCCCCAGCTGCTACTCCTCCCCTTGCTCTTCACTGTTTTCCACTGCCATGAATGGCTTCCCTCTTCCATGTGCCACTCTGCCTTGGAGCCAGCCAAGTACAGACTGAAACCTCCACAAACTGTGAGGTAAATCAACGTTCCCTACCCATACCCAGGATGGTACAGCAACAGCAACCGAAGCACCCTCCATGCACCTTAGCCACACTTGTGATGTGCTTCCATCTCACAGGGGGACGCACAGGGGCGGATGGGAGCCAGGACCAGGGCGTGAGCTGGAGCATGAGCTAAGACGCCGCCTCACGCTGCAGAGAAACATGAGGAAATGTCGGCAGTGATATTCCTGTTCTGGGATCTAAAGCAAACATGTTACACAGTGTGATCAATGGGAAACTCAAGTCTTCAACCAGAGATTCTTACAGAATGAGGGGCTGGAAGCTGGAGAAACAAGGAGGATGCAAATAGGATAACGAGTCCGTATTTCTCACACAGTAAGTGTTCAGTATATTTGGTATTGATAAAAACAAGAAATGAAGAAACTAGCCTGTCTTGCTTGTTTTTTAAAAATGGGCAGTAAAGGGGCTGGAGAGATGGCTCAGTGGTCTAAAGCACCTACTTGGAACAAGCTTGGCAAAGCACAGGGACCACGGTTCGATCCCCAGCACCACATGCCAGCCAGCCCCGCCCCCTGGTGGGCTGAGCTGGCCACACACACACACAATAAATAAATAAATTTAAAAAAAAAACAATTTAAAAAAAAAATGGGCAGTAAGTGTAAACACTATGCTGGGATTGAGACATCCCATAAATGTGATGACTCACTGGCAACCGTTTCTAACACCAGGAATGAGTATGTTTTGGGAAATAAAACTGTAGGCTACAGAACTTGTATGGCAAATGCATCAGAAAGAAGTTAGGTAACGAGGCACAGGACCATGTGAAGACCAGCGAGCAGAACCCATTTCCAGCTTCTGTTGGGGCTGTGTGTATGGTGGGTGGTAGCCGGGTCAGTCCTGTTAGAGCAGGGGCCACGCTCTGAGTCCTCATTACCATCCTTAGGTGCCTACTAGCAAGACACAGAGCAGGCTGCTGCTGGGGGGCTGTGTGATGGTGGCACAGCGCTGGTGCGGAGGAGCTCAGGGGTACAGAAGTGGGGTGGGCACTCGTGAGATGAAGGGCATCTGGTGCAGCATCCCTCCTGGGCGCCACACACCACTGGAGTCCGTCAGTCATGGGAACACCGGTGATACAAGGGATGCAGGTGCATCTGAAAAGATGCTTAAATCTCTCACCCACACCCAGCTTCACAGGTATCTTGGATGTGCTGCCTGAGGGTTGTTTGCAAACTAGGTATTCTGCTATTAATAAGAGCAAATTACTCACCAACCACATGGAATTTTTGAAAACCATTTGAGGGGATACATATCCCATAGAAGGCTCTAAACATTTTAAAAGCAAAATTAATTTTTTTTAATCTATGTTAATCAGAACACTGGACCTGGATTCTACTCTGTTCTGGGTTTCTTTTCTCTTCTCCCCCCTCCCTGCTCTGCTTCTCACCAGCCCTCACCTTCTCCCCTCTCCCTGCTTATAAAGGCAGTTAAATCATCCCAGGAAGGATGAGTGGATCTTTCAGTTATATAAAATCCTTGTTTTCTGAAAGGTCATGGCTCCATTCATATTTTTGTGTGATTCTTCCAATTGGGATATATAATGTTCAGAGCTCTTGTATTTGGAAGCTGGAAGAAGGGCCTGGACTTTGAAATAGCGTCTTGGCTTCATTGTTTTGGGATTTTTGTTTTTATTTTTGTTTTTTAAACTAAAGCTATATGAAGCTTGTGGATTAAACAATAAATTTCTAAATTTAATAAATAAATGTTAAGTAATTTTTTAATGGATTTACTACAGGGTCTCACTACGCAGATTGGACTTATAGTGAACCTCCTGTTTTCAGTCTCCCAAGTGCTGGGATTACAGGCTTGCGCCACCACACCCAATCTCAACTGCTGTCTCAGCAGGCCCGGAGGGCAGGGCCAGCACAGCACACCAGGGTTTGAACCCCAGTCCCCGCATCTGCCTAAGCAGGTGCTTTAATCCACTGAGTTATCTGGCTGGCCCAGTAATTTTAAAATATACAATAGGTCTGCCACATCTCTGGAGCCAAATTGATTGAAGTCAAAGTTCATTCAAAAGTTGCATTATGAGCTGCAGAGGTAGCTCAGCAGCATGAGTGCCTGCCTGGCAAAAGCAAGGCCTTGAATTTGATCTGCAGTACCAAAAAGAAGATGAAGAAGAAGAGGAAGAGGAGGAGGAGGAACAGGAAGAGGAAGAGGAAGAAGGAGGAGGAACAGGAGGAATGGGAAGAGGAAGAAGGAGGAGAAAGAGGAAGAGGAAGGAGGAGGAGGAAGAAGAGGAACAGGAAGACAAAGAGGAAGGAGGACAAAGAGGAAGAGGAAGGAGGAGGAGGAACAGGAAGAGGAAGGAGGTGGAGGAGGAGGAAGAAGAAGGAGGAGGAGGAAGAAGAAGGAGGAACAGGAGGAGGAGGAAGAGGAAGAGGAAGAAGGAGGAGGTAGAGGAAAAGGAAGGAGGAGAAGGAAGAGGAACAGGAAGAGGAAGGAGGAGGAAAAAAGAAAAGGAGGAAGGAGGAGGATGGAGGAGGAGGAGGAAGGAGGAAGGAGGAGGAAGAGGAAGGAGAAGGAGGAAGAGGAAGGAGGAGGAGGAACAGGAAGAGGAAGAGGAAGAAGGAGGAGGAAGAGGAAGGAGGAGGAGGAACAGGAAGAGGAAGAGGAAGAAGGAAGAGGAACAGGATGAACTGGAAGAGGAAGAAGGAGGAGAAAGAGGAAGAGGAAGGAGGAGGAGGAAGAAGAGGAACAGGAAGACAAAGAGGAAGGAGGAGGAAGAGGAAGAGGAAGGAGGAGGAGGAACAGGAAGAGGGAGGAGGAGGAACCGGAAGAGGAAGAAGGAGGAAGAAGAGGAGGAACAGGAAGAGGAAGAAGGAGGAGGAACAGGAAGGAGGAGGAATAAGAAGAGGAAGAGGAAGGAGGAGGAAGAGGAAGAACAGGAAGACAAAGAGGAAGGAGGAGGAAGAGGAAGAGGAAAGAGGAGGAGGAAGAGGAAGGAGGAGGAGTTGCGTTGAGAACTTGGGAAAATTATGACCTCTCTCTGCCTCAGTTTCCCCACTTATAAAATAGAAATGGGGACAATGACCTCCTATGATTAGGTTGGGAATACTAGCCAAGTAAATATACTAAGAGGACCTGGTATGTATTGGGCACTTTTTTCACATCAGCTATTACTATTATTATTTAAAAGTCACCCTGCAGAGAAATACATCGCATCAGTATCTTAAAAATCTATTCTGGTCTCTATATTGAAATGATTAGTGAATCATCTTAAAATATTTTCAAGGCTTCAGCACTCAGCCACGTTGAGGCTGGCTTTCACCATCATAACAAGCCCAGTAAATGATAATATTGTGGACCTACGTCCGGCTTGACTTAAAAACAATGGAGGTGCAAGTCTCCAGTGCACACTAAGAGACATGGGCACAGGTTCAATCTTAAGCATGCGGAAAGCCACTTTGCTCAACGTCATTTGGGGGTTTTTGTTTGCTTGCTTGTTTTTCTTTTAATCTTTTATTTATTTGGTAAGGGTCCTGCTACACAGCTCGGACTCATAGTGATCCTCCTGTCTCAGCCTCTCCAGTGCTGGGATTACGGGTGTATGCCATGATTCCCAGTTTCAAGGGCTGGCACAGCTTACCTGGGGCTCCAGGGCTGGCACAGCACGCAGTGCCAGGGATCAAGCCTGGGTCCTTGTGCTTGTCAGGCAGGCACTGCCAACCTATCACCCCAGCACCTCAACATCGTATGTTAAAGATCCTGTCTTTCCTCCAGCAGATGTGTTTGGCCCCTTTGTCAAAGATCAGATAGCTGACTTTCCCTGGAACTGTTTCCACACCCTTTATCTTGTGCCACTGATCCACATGTCTTTTTTTTTCCAAGTCCATGCTGTTTTTATTACTGTAACTTTGTAGTATAACTTGAAGTCTGATATTGTGATACCCCTGCTTTGACCTTGTTGCTCAAAATTGCTTTGCTATTCTGGTTCTCTAGATCTAAATCTTAAAACAGAAACAATCTTGTGGAAAATAAAATAGGTGAAACTCTTGAAGACATAGATTTAGGCAAAGACTTTATGAACAAAATTCCAGTTGCATGGGAAATATTATAAAGAATCAACAATAGGATCTCATCAAATTAAAAAGTTTCTACACAATAAAGAAAACAACCAACATAATAAAGAGGCCATCTATAGAATGGGAAAAATAATTGTGCCCACTACTCCTTAGGCAGAGGAGTAAAATCTAAACTATACAAAGAACTCAGAAACTTAGAGCTCCCTGCCTCAAGTTTAAAGGCCCATTCCAAAAATGGGCATCTGAAATGAACAGCTATTTCTGAGGAGGAAGTACAAATGGCCAATAGGTACATGGAGAAATGCTCGCCATCACTGAGCACTCAAGAAATAAATTAAAACAACACTGAGATTCCATCTCGCTTTCAAAAGGATGGCCATCATCAAGAAATAAACTATTAATTTTGTGTGTGTGTGTGTGTGTGTGTGTGTGTGTGTGTGTGGCAGAACTGGGGATTGAACTCAGGCCTTTATGCTTGCCAGGGAAGCTTTTATTCTACTGAGCCATCTCCCGGCCCCCCAAAAATTTTTTAATTTAAAAAAAGAAATAAACTAGTAACAAATGCTGGTGAGGCAGGGTTGGGGACAGGAAGGACACTTCTCCAATGGGAGAGATGTTGGTGAGAGTGTAAATTAATGCAACTTCTATAGAAATTCATATGGAGATTTCTTTAAAAAATAAAAATAAAAAAATACCACTTAACCCAGCAATTCCCCTTCTAGGTATCTTCCCAAAAGAACTAAAGTCAGCATATCACAACGATACACACATAACTGTGTCTACAGCAGCACAGTCTATAGCAGCTAAATCCTGGAGACAACCTACATGCCCATAAACACGTTACTGCATAAAGAAAGTATGGTGCTTACGCAAAACAGAGTACTACCCTGCTGTGTAGATGGACAGACTTAGTCATCTTTAGGTAAATGAATGTACTTTGCGACCATACTCTTGAGTAAAAGAGATCACGCACACAAGTTTGAATACTGCATTGCTTCACCTGTATGATAAACCCAAAATACAAACATCTTAAGAAGGAGAAAGGGGCCGGGGAGACGGCGCAGTGGAATAAGCGCTTCCCTGGCAAGCGCAAGGGCCTGAGTTCAATCCCCGGTTCCGGAAAAAAAAAAAAAAAAAGGAGAAAAATGTGAGACAGAAAATAGGAAGAAATGTTCAAAACAGGAATGGGGATGGTGGGGGAAAAGAAAGGAAAGGAAAGGTATTTAAAGAAAAATAGAATTGAAAGCAAAATGGAAAAAGATCTTTTGTAAATAAGGAAAGAAAAAAGGAAGGAGTGAAGGGAAAGGGATAAAAAATTAAGATATGTCATATATGCAGACACATCCCCCACAATGAATATAATCGTTATATACTGCAAGCATGTACTAATAAAAAATATAAAAAGAAAGTACAATTCTATATTTTAAAATAGATTTTAAATTGTTTAGTTTAGGACTAACCTAGTAGCTCAGCAGATTAAAGCACCTGCAAGCAGGCACAGGGGCTGGGTGCTCAATTCCTGGGCGTGCTGTGCCGCACTCCCCAGGGGCACACTGAGACAGCAATTGAGACTGGACATGGTGGCGCACGCCTGTAATCGCAGCTCTTGGGAGGCTGTAAGCAGGTGGATCACTATGAGTCCGATCTAGTAGTGAGACCCTGAACACCCTGTAGATCTGTCTGTAAAATACAAAAAAAAATAAATAAATAAAATAAATAGTTTAGTTTACGGAGAATTTTGAGTGACCTCCAAAGGCCACCTGCCCACAAAGTATGTCATGCATTTATTCAAAAATATTTATATAAAACTAAATATGATATAACTGTACCCTGGAGAAAATCATGAGCATGGGACCAATCCATAGCTAATTATATTAATTATGGTAATTATACTATTAATATGTTATCCTTATTAATAACAAAGAAAGGCAATCTATAAATTGTCCCTTATCATGTACTGATGCAATATACCAGGCATTTGAAACTTCTGGAAGAAAGAGGCAGCCACAAGGGAAAACAGATTTGATAATTACTGGCAAAGTATGTTGACACTTTTCTGAAATAAATGAGACACTGAAAACAAGAAATCAACAAGCATTGGAAACTAAGTGTAAAAGCCAGAGACCTTTTTGGTAACTTAACTGTCTTTATCTTCTACCGTGCAAAGACAGAGAAGACCGAGAGTCAGGCCCAGGATTTAGAGGTCCAAGTGGCTGAACTGCAAAGCAGGTCAAGTATCCAACGCAGAGGTCTGCTGGGCCCAGCTCAGGACCCTGACTGGATGCACAGCAGATACCTCCAGAAGCACGTGCTAAAGACTGTAAGTTTACAGACATGTCTGAGTGTTCTGGGCCTGTAAAGTAGCCCTCTGTTCTGTTCTGTCTCACCAAACCCATGGCTGCCATCACCCCAAAAGGCAGAGGAGTTGCTGTAGGGGATGCTCCAAACTGCCCTAGGATGGGGCCACTGGGAAGCCAAAAGAGGAAGCTGTGAATACCAGGGTGACAGGGCCAAAGTGCTTACTAGGAGAACCTGCTTGCCTAGCTTATCCTGTCATGCAGCACAGGGCAGACAAAGGGTGTTTAACCCAGAGGTATCTGCAGAGAGGGGTCAGAGTAGATGTCTACATGGGGGCTTACAGAATTCTGGATCGGGGCGAGAGCAGGTGTCCTGGGCAATGTCCTAAATATCTTTATTGGTGGCTGGGAATGTTCGTGGCTCTGGCTTGGGCTCAGTCAAGCCTGCTGCAGAAAACTTACAGCTGCCGGGGTTACAGGAGGTCAAGCTATGCTGCTTTTCAATCAGGACATAGAAAGAGCTGAGGGGGAGTCCCTGCTTCCCTATTACATGCTAGCACTTCCACTTCTACCTCATCCCAAAGGATGATACAAAGTGACCCCACAGGATCTGCCCCAACTTCCCTCCTGCCAGGTAGGCCTACAACTCAGGTTAGATAACCACAGAATCTAGAATATACTGGGCCTGATAAGACAAAAAGAAGTTACAAGCTGGAGGAGCTACAAACCTAACCAGCAAGTTCTGTCGCGTTCCAGCATGCACCAGGTTAGGCCACATGGGGCTGGATTCTGATGATGACTAGGTCACTGCAAGATAAACTGGCATGTGTTCATTGACTATGCAGTAGTTGCCCAAGAGACACAATTTCACATTTTGGCAGGGACCTCAAGACATGGTGCTACCTGCTACAAAATGACACCTGCAAGCATGAAAACAGTGAAGGTGCTCCCTTGTCAAAGTAATGATGCCAGAATTCCATGGCAACTGGTGGCAGAAGAGACTTAGAGACTCAAGCAAGTAGCTATGCCGGGGTACGTACAGCAAGTGCTCAGAGGCCAACGCAATTGTCAAGACTACAAAGAGTGTGCTGGAAAGAGGGCCCTGGCCCTGAGGTGTCCAGCTGTGATGTTCTTCAAGGCCAGAGACTGTGGTTCCCTAATAGTAATGGGGTGGTGGGAGTCCCAACACAAAGCAAACAAGTGTTGCAGGGAGGGGCCGGGGATATGGCTCAGGGTCACAGCACCTGCCTGGCAAACCCAAGGTCCTGAGTCTGATTCCCAGAACCCAAAATAAAAAAAAAAAAATTTTTAAATTAAAAAGTTAGCCATGAACAGCTTAAAGCCAAAAGTTTGTAGTAATGGTAATAAACGAAGAGGTTGAGGTGGCAGCCAAGGAAGGGAATATGAGAGAATTATGCACATAACTAAGGAAGCACCAAAGCCCCAGCAAAAATCCGATGAGTACCACTGAATTTGTACCAGTAGAAGAAATGAAAGATAGGTGATGAAGAGACCAGGGACAATCACTTCCTCTAAAAAACTACCATATCTTGTGCCGCTGCTATCCCTGAACCAGGTATCACTGACAACGGAGGTGGCCCAGGCCCCAGGAGAGATTCTACCATGTCAACCAATACACACTGCGATGACTGCACTAGTCCTTTCCACAAGGGCCATCTGCTGGCATCTATGTGGATGAATGAGCTCTGGGGAAACCATGGACAAGGTGATGGGAGCTGACAGCTGGCAATCTGAAGCACCACTGTGGCATCCTGCTAGAGACTGGACATCAGGGTGACCGGTAACAAATGGAAACACAGCCAAAGCGTGGCTTGCAGGGGTCCATTGGGCTCAGAGATTAACCCAGAGACCCTTTCCTCAGGGCTAGTGAGCAGCTGTGCTCCCCAGTACTGAGGGGGCTGGACAGGGAAGATGGAAATGAGTGCCACTCCTAAAGGTCTCCGCATCAAGGGGCACTTGCCCCACAGCCCCCATTTAATTCACCACTTTGTCCCTACAGAAACTAAATGGGTTCATGTAAACCAGAGGTCAGCAAACCTTTCTTATCAAGAACTAAACAGCAAATATTTTCTGCCTGTGGGCCAGAAGGTCTCTGTCATGGCAGTTCAGCCCTCCGCTGTACAGTCAGTGGTCAGAGACAGTGTGTAAGCAAACGGCCAATAAAATGGGGTTTATAACAACAGGCAAAAGGCCACTTTGGTCCACAGGATCTGCTGAGCCCTGACATGGACAACCACAGGCATGGCCAGACCACAACCCAGCTGCAGCCAGGACATCAGTGGTGGCATCTTCTGGAGGGCATTCAGACAGCACCACAGATGGTCTGTAGCTACGGATTTGGTCACGAAATCAGAAAAGAGAATCATAAACAATTTGCATTTGTGTGAGAACATGAGTTGTTTAAGGTTTGCCTTCAGGACTGTCCTAATATTTTTATTTCATCAGACTGCAAAACAAAAGCCTCAGATGATCTCAACATTTTATATTACACGGATCCACTGCTTTGGTAGTGGACTGGTTGTACTAGATTCACAATAGAGAGCTGTGGCATAGTCTTGTAGGACTCACGCACTCCAGAAGGCGGGAGATACACCCAGGGCCACTATTTTAATAAAAGTTTTTGGGCAGAGAGACTGGGATATGCTAGGATATCCTTTCAAAATTAAAAGTATTGCCTCTTATAATTCCTACCACAGAGAAGGAAACACCCACTGAGTCTTCTGGGTTCTAGAGGCAGCATATTCTATGCCTGGAATGGCCAGCACACAGCCAACAGCAACACAAGGCCAGCTAAGGTATAAGGTATTCGATTAAATGAAAACCTCAGTTTCTCAGTTTTACAAACCACATTTCAAGTACTCCTTAGCCACATACAGCTAGCGGCACCATAGTAACAAGACAGGTACAGAATATCACCCCCCTTGTGGAAAGTTCTGTTGGAAAATGTAGACCCAAGAAGAAAACACATCACTCCAACACATATGCTGGCCACACATACACCAAAGACTATCCAGCTCTGAGCCAAGCCCAGAAAAGAAAGTTCCAAGCAGATCCAAGCCGCAACAAAAGCAACCTTGCCACATAAGCCACATAGCCCAGCAGGTCTGTGGCAACGGAGGAGTCGATGGTGGGAGAAAACATCTTCCAGATGAGTAGCAAGAGCTAGTGGGAGAATCACAGCATCAGCACGAGCTCCTGGGATTCCAGGACAGTCTATACCATTGTGCACTGGAGGTTAGAGACAGGCCTAGGGCTGGAATATGACCTGAGGAAGGTACAGTAGTGGTGGCCTCCATGATTCAAGAATAAATCCACGCAGCCCAGCCACGGAGATTAATTAAATTTGGTTTGAAGCAATTCTCCGTATGTTACAGGGCCCTGGAAGGGCTGGCATTCCTCCTGGTCCTGCTTGTGCTCATTCAGGTATGTGCCACTTCCATGTTACAGTATGGAGCTGGGCCCACCCGGCCTTCTGCTTTGATTGGGCTGATAGGACACAACTCAAGAAGGGCAGATGGAGATGCACGGTCACCTGGGGTTTCCTAATGAGAAATTCCTCCTGCCCAGGTATTGGAGCAACTCCATAATACGAAATTCCACCTGTTATATCATATTCCACAACACCCAGAACTACAAACTGATGGAGATAAGTGTAGAACAAGTGTCATTTCAGAAGTAAAGAGTGCCACATTCGATGGTTCACTGAGTTCCCAAAAGAAAGAACATAAGGCTCTGGGAACCAAGGGCTCAAGGTCAGGATGACTCCACTTCCCATCATTCCCACTGACCCACTCAGGACATGTGGCTTTCCTGTGTCCACACCTTGGTGCTCTACGGGGATGGAGGTCTGGGCCCCAGGGAGGGGACATTTCAACTAACAAAATCCCCACTTAGCCATCAGATGTTGCCTGGACCCAGCAAGTAAAAAAAGGAGTCACCATCTTAGCCAAGTGATTGTCCATGTTGGTGAGAAAAGGCACCTCTTTTATACAACAGGCTCAAGGAGGAACATGGTGGCCCGGCGACACACTTAGGCACTTCTTGGCACTCCCCTGCCCAAGTACGAGCATCAACTCCTGCTAAGAAGGGCCTGGTCATGAAGCTGGTCTCCCTCATGGCCTGCCTGGGGTCTAGTTCAGACCCCAAGCTTCACACCTTTGAGGCCGGCAGACCTGCTCCCTAAGGGTGAGAAGAGTGTGGAATTAACAGTGGGGGAGAGGGACGAGACATCTCTCACAACCCCACGGCCGGCTGCAGTAGCAGAGTGGCAGCCTGTCGCACTCACCTCCCTCCATCCTCAATTTGCCATAAGGATAAAGACCCCCTGGTCTCCTGGAGGAGCTGCTCCCCAAAACAGGTGAAGAAGCGGAGCCAAAGAGCACGTCAGTGGAGCAGGCAAGAGGGGCGTCATCCTGCTCTCCCCTTCAAAGAAGCACCTGCTGCCCTTGGGCAGAGTGGAGGCTCCCTCAGGGTGGGCTAAGCTGCAGCAAGCAGCCCTGTCCGGGCCCGGGTCCAGGCTTGAGGCAGCACATGCTGGCACCCGAGTGAGCTGTGACTGCAAGGTCTGGGCTGTGTGCGCACCCACAGGGGACACCCTGCTGGGCGAGGCCAGGACCCCAGCTCTCCGGCTGCTGGCTGGCGCCGTGTCAGACCCGCGTCAGTGCAGCTTCTTCCTCTGCCCCTGCTGCTTCATTCTTTTCCCTTTTCCAGGTGTCAAACCCCAATAAACATCTTACCCCCAAAGCTCCACTTAGTGTCTGCTTCTAAAGAACCTACATCTCCTTGTGTGTATCTGTGTGTGCGAGACAGAGAGCCAACCCAGGCTTGTGACACAACCCCAGCTGCATGCAGCGACAAGTACCTTCCTCTTTCCCCTTCCCAGCACCCTGGGAAACGTCCTGAGCTACCACGGACATCACTCCAGGCAGTGCCTTTTCGGCAGCGAGCGGCCACCCAAGCTGAAGCACCACTGTGGCTGAGGCATGTGTGTCCACATCACTGCAGAGCCGTGGGTGTGACCAAGCAGCAGCACTGAAGCAGCACCACGTGGCAGCAGATGTAAGGACAGCCAGCAGGAGGGGCTGCTCCACAGACACACAGCTCTGATGGCGTTCCAGGGTAGGACAGTGACAGAGACTGACCCTGAAGGGTGAGTGAATATCTGTGGAGTTTCCAATATTCTGAGTTAAGATTCTGAAACTAGACAGTCAAACAGCTCGCCAGAGAGAAAAATGAGATGAAGTAGGTATTCTTGTGCTTTGGAGCCAGATTAATTTGGACAATAAAAGTAATGTGAACTGTGCAAACAAGTGAATCAACATACTTCAAGCAGAAACAGGAAGGTATGTGCCCATTACACGTAAGTGTGCACATTACACACGCACAGTTATGAAGCGCCTATCAGTAGGTCCACAGGAAAAGAAAGTGAGGTAGGCAAAAATGCTGTTTCAGGGCTCTCTGTCAACAGGGTGGAATTACAGGTGATTGCTATTGTATTTCTCATGTCCATCTCACCTGCGATTGCTGTGGTGACCTTCTGTTTTGCCAATGAGGACAAATGCTATTGCTTTCATTTTTCCATCATGATGCACCTATTTTCCCTCAACAGCTCCCCCACCCCTCCCAAGGAGACGTGTGCGTTTTCCCCTAAGAAATACAAACATTCCCCTTCTCTTCCATTCTAGATAATTACAGGAGAGCTGCCAGGGTGGAGGCCACTCCAGATGCCAGTCTTCCAAGTCATACAGAAAGACAGGAACTAAGACATGAATGAAGCATCTTACTCCCCTCCCTGGCCTCAATTGCAGGATAGAGCCATCTTCTGGTGATTCCTGCATCTGGAAGAGGGGTGGTACGGTCATGGGCTAGAACACTCACAGAACCCCCCACTCCTCCCAGAAGCATAACTGAGGAGATGACACCGCATGGGATTATCGGAGCACAGCCCCATGCAGATGTACTGTAACTCTTCTAAACCAATCAGAGGACCTGAGCACAGTGGATCCCAAACTAAATTTACCACATTTCTCCAGAAACAACGAAATTTTGTATGTTCTACCATTATCACTACCATGACCGCCTGCCCATTAGCCTGTGAGCAGGTCAGTTACCACGTGTCTTAGTTACTTTCCTCATTGCTAAGACAAAACACCCAACACCCACAAGTTAAAGGAGGAAAAGTTTATTCTAGCTCGCAGTCTGTAGAGGTTTCAGTCCTCAGGCAGTTGGCTCTAAGGCAGGGCAGAGAAACAGCCCATGGCAGAGCAGGCAGGAAGCAGCAAGCAGGAAAGAGCAAGTGGCAAGCCTCTCCCTTTCCCTTTTACCTCATCCAGGCTGCCAGCCTTTTGAGTGGTGCCGGCCACATCCAAGGTGGCCCTTCCCATTATCCACACAGAGAACTCTTTTAAACCAATCAGAGGACTGATTTAGTACCAAGCACCATGATCAAAGTATCACTCACACTACACTGAGCCAGTTCCAAAGCCCCAACTCTGAGCACATGGAGGTTTGGGGGACATCTAGATACAAGCCAGAGCATCACCCCCTCACTTCTTTCTATGACCAATGCCTACAACAGCACCAGTGACATGGTAGCTGCTCAATACATACGCATGAAACTACCATTGAGTAAGTGGCGAGTGGTACAATGACTTTCTTTAAAGATACAGACCTGCTGATAAGCTTTTGTCTTTAACCAATCATCTACGCAATTCTCACTGCCTTTGGATGGCGACCTTCCACTGTCTTGGAAGCAGCTGGCTTCTGTCAATTCCCTTTCGCTAATTATCCCAGAGCCCCCATGTGAGATCATCTATTTCAAGGATTCTGTTTGAGTATCAGCATTTTGTGCACAATCATACTCTCTCATTAACCCTCCTAAATAAGATTTGACAGAAAAAGGCATTTTTTTTTGAAATCTGAGGGCGAAGGAGTAGCTCAATACAATAAAGTTTCAGTAATTTGAGCTAAATGAAGGAAAGGTCAGTTTGACAGTGAAAAGTACAAATTATGAAATCTTTTTTTAACAGAGAGCAGCTATTCTCAAGTATGGGATGGCTGCAGACAAAACTACAAATGGGACTTTAAAACATGATGATATGTTGTGGTTGGGAAAAGAGGAAAGAAGACCTAAGGCAACCAAAGGCAGAAAGGGACAACCACACTAGGCTGGGACACAGGGAACTTTATGCCAAACATAAAGAAGGCAGCTTCTCTACCAAGGCTGCTGAGAGATCCAGAAAGAGGAGGAAGGGAATGTCCACCCTGTGGCTACCTGGTAGAATGTTCCACCTGAGGGTCTCCCTGAAGTCCTGGCTGGACCAGACTCTAGCATCTGGGCTAAGCTGGTGCCACTCCCTGCAGCAGAGAGGAAAGAGAACTCTCAACCCTTGGTGGGCGTCTCATGGTGGTGCAGTACAGGCCCTGTGCAATGCAGAGTCCTTGCAGGACCAAACACCATCCAGGGTCAGGCGTAAAACCTCAGTGCTCTCTTCCAGTCTCCTAGGAGGAAAACATCAGGAAGCCCTTGATGGAAATGCAAGAGAGACAATCAGAGCACTGAAACCAAGAATCTGCCAGAGAGCATCATCAGGGAGGTGATAGAGAGGACAAGAACTCAGCAGTGTCAGATGAATGGATTGGCGTGACCAGAGAAGGAGAAGGGAGCTGTACTGGGGATGACAGCTAAGGAGGCCAAGTACAGAGCCTTCGGGGGAAGAAGGTAGACCAGCTAGCAAGGCAAGGGGTGTGTGTGTGTGTGTGTGTGTGTGTGTGTGTGTGTGTGTGTGTCTATAATCCTAGCATCCAGGAGGCTGAGACCGAAATATCACAAGTTTAAACCCATTCTGGGCAACTTACTTAGTGAGATGGTGTCTCAAGGTGAAATCATTTTTTAAGTGGTTGGGAATTTAGCTCAGTGCAAAGGCCCTAGGTTCAATCCCCACTGGGGAGGGCAAGAGAAAGACAGACAGACAGACAGACAGACTGACTGACTGACTGACTGACTGACTGACTGACTGAATAGTTGAGTGAGAAGGATCCTCATGCGGTCACTGCATGGGCTTAGGGCACTAGGATCACCACAGCAGGCCTGACAAATGAGTGCCTGCCCTCAAAAAACTCACCAAGAACCATCCCAGCTGTCACACCCTGGAAACAGAGCTTTCATGGAGAAATTATTAGTGAAATGAGAAACACACATAATACAATCAAAAGGGGAGAAGTACAAAAAAATCATCTACACACACACACACACACAAAATTCCAATGATACAAGCTAGGAAAAGGGAAGTGGCTATATAAACTGGTAAAAATAACCAGCTCCACCCATGAATGTCTTGACAGTTGTGAATAACCTGGAAACATATGCGAGTCAAAGTTAAAGAATGGGGACAGCAAGGGGGAAGAAGAGCCTCAAAATAACTATGCCACTGTGCGTGGGATCGCCAAATCTGAATCAGTGGGCTCCTAATTCTCTTTTTTGAGAAATGCTGAATCATGCCTTAAATTATATCTCTATTTACCTGTGAAATTATTAATATGTCAAATATTTGAAAACCAATCTAATTTCTCAGAAGAATCTCAAGTTGAATGCTTTCTCATTTGCATGGAAAGCACTTTGGAGGATAATCTAAGTGAGGAATAGTAATACATCTTCAGACATTTTGATTCCTATCTATTTCCTTCTCTCCTTACAAAATAGGTAATGACAGATTCATTTCAATTTTGGGCTGCAAATATTATTTTAGAGAGCTGCCACCCTGTGTAAACATCTTCATTCACTTGCCTTTAAATTGCACCATTTTATTGAATAAATTATTCAATGTCAGGGACCTAGGACAGGGACCGAATTACTGTGAAAGAAGTTGAAATATGTTAGAGGCCGGTGAGCTGTCATGGCAAATTGGGCATGACCCGCCACCCCGTCCCCCGCCCCTGCACCCACCACATTCCTTTAGCTTCTACAACTAGATGGCAAGTCTAGAAAACTCAATTTGGTGAGCGGAGGAAGACAACTCTTAATTGAAAAGTTCATTTCTAATGAAATGCGAGGTGGTAAAAGGTTGAGTTGGCAGGGTGGATCATCTGAGTCTTTATTAATAACACCAATTCATTTTAATTCAGTGAAGCACATAATTAGCATCAAGCTTTTCAAGTTCAACACACATGCCTGTGCTTGGAATCCCTAATATTAAAAAAAAAAAAAAACACTTTTCTTATTTGGTAATAGATGTTATAATAATTTGCATTTTAACATGAGGTTACTTGTAGTTGGCTTATACTAATTATAAGTGTGTTGGGTTTTATTAAGCCAGTGGTACCCATCGGCCAGTGACAAATCTTTCTAAGTCTTAACTTGAATTCCCTGTAATTATTCCACAGTCAGCTACGACTCCAGAAAATAGACGAATGAGGCCCCTTGCGATTACTGCACCTTGAATAATCAGAGGCGGTTGCAGGGGTCAATTACCATTTTGGTTTGTTCCATAGCTGCTGCATGTAAATCCGTTTACTCTGGACTTAGAGAAAGTCTTGGTGTCATTTGTTTCACTGCTGTTATCTCTCCAGCTGCAGCCATTCTGTAATGCAGCCCAGGTCTCCAACGGCCTATCCCCTGGGGAGCGAGAGGGGTCTCGGAAGGGCTGTGTTTTTGAGGAGGACACAGAAGTCAACTTTATCCCATTCAAAACACGGGAGAAAAACAGAACTGTCAGTTTCATGAAGGGGCTTAGGACTGAGAGTCCAGCCACACAAGTTTTCTAATTCTCCTCAGCTGGGATAACCAACCAGGCAATCACACCAACACAGGTCCTGGCATTGTCACACAATTTTATGCAGTGGGAAACCCCATGTGGTATAGCAACAAGAAGTGTTAAGGAAAAGAGCAGGAGGGAGAAATCCTACCATGAGAATAAATACAGTGAACAGACAACTCATAAGCTCTAGCCAGTGTAGAAGCTGACATATCTGACCCTTCATATGGGCAGGAGAAATGTGCAAGTATTTCTGGATTCATTTAGTGATGGCTTTTTAATACCTACTGGGTGTTACTGAGGTTATAAAGATAAATAAGAAAAGCCATTGCCCTCAATAATGTGAGTTCAAAGAAGAAAAAAGATACGCACAAGGAACATTATTAGCTAGCAAATGATGTGAATAAATATTGCTCATTCAAATAAACTTCAATAGTTTTGCAGAGTTCAGAAAGTGAACTTTAGAACTTTGAGATCTTCAAACCTGGCTGTACATCTGAATTTCAATGCAAAGCTGTTTTTAAAAATATAGATGCCAGGGGCTGGCGAGATGGCTCAGTGGTCTAAAGCACCTACTTGGAACAAGCTTGGCAAAGCACAGGGACCGCGGTTCAATCCCCCAGCACCACATGCCAGCCAGCCCCGCCCCCTGGTGGGCTGAGCTGGCCACACACACACATACACACACACAAATAAATAAATAAAAATTAAAAAAAATATATATATATAGATGCCAAAAGACAGACAGATAGATGCCTAGGTTCCAAGCCAAACTCAGAAAATGGAACCCCAGAATTTATATGTTTAACCAGTTTCCAAGATCATTCTGATTAGGTCACTCCAGTACCAGGAAGGTTTCAGATTTTGAAACTAATAGAGTTATTACTATAGTTTTCCTGGTTTTGAAGAAAGTCACATTTCATCAACACTCCAGCAGGGAAAAAGGAAAACTTCATTAGTCAACCTGATACCCGAACTGACTAAAATCCCAATGTCCTTTGTCAAGGTCTTCTGGATCCTACACTTTGTCAATAAACTGAAGGATCTGCTCTTTGATACAGTCAGTGATTAGAAGAACAGAGGTGCTGCGTTCTCCATCCGCATTCTCCATCTTCGTAAGAAAGAGTCTCACCCTTAGCAACAGTGTGGGTTTGTTTTAGGTTGCATCTAAAACAGTTGAAATTGTCTGGGCAGTAAACGCCTACAAGAATAATTTATGATAAATGAAGAGATAAATAAGAAAATCAACACAATGACCGCACCTCTACTTGGTGATAAAAACAGAACCAAAACCCTGATCCCTGGATTCCTAGTACGTTCTTCATGTGCAAGCTTCCTTTCTCTCCCTCACTGGCTGCTTCCTGACAGTAAGGAAAGCAAGGCACACATGGAATGTGTACAGCTCTCAGTGCATACCAGAACTTTTGAGGGAGGCAGCACTGAGAATGGAACCCAGGGCCTGGGCACTGAACTACATGCCCAGGTCTTTTTTCATTTTGCAAAAGTATTACTAAGTCACTAAGTCACCCAGGCTGGGCTCCAACCTAGGATCCTCCTGCCTCAGCCTCCTAGAGTGCTGGGATTACAGACACATGTCATCACATCTAACTCAGGGCATCTTTTTTATACAGGAAATTAGTAGCTATGCAAACAGAGCATTCTTCCTTGTGCACTTATAAATAAGGTCTCTCAATACTGTCACTTACTTATTCAGCGACCAGTGAGTTAAAGGTTCCTTTTGTGGCTTCGTTTCCCCCTTCAAAATCTGCTTGTGGCTGGTTATTAGGCCCTAAAATAGTGAGCCACCATCCCTGGCCTCTAAGTTCCCTTAAAGTTGGGGGCAAGCATGTCTAGGACTCTGGGAAGCTGGAGGCCATGGGCCAAGATGGCTCAGGGCCCCACAGGGGACCAACATGGGAGTGATCAATTAGGAAAGTCCTGGGCCCAAGAAAAGCACATGGGTATGGTCAAGCCGTACTGTAGGTCTGTGTGGCTAAATGATGACCCATAAGATGGGGTCAAGTTTTCATGCTTTCGTCTCCATGTAGGAAGGCAAGATCTGCATCAGTGCCAGGATTCCCAGCTGCATGGGGACATTTACCTCTTAGGAAAATCACATGAAAGAGGGGAGCTTGATCTCACAGCCTCTCCAAGACTAGCAATGGCCCATTGGAGATGCACATGTAAAAGAACAAAGTAGAGTCCCCACCCTCCATGAAGCTACACACAAGGCATCTACAACCTAAGTGCAAGCACTAAAACCACAAAACTGAGAGGAAAACAGGGAAAATGAAGTTTATGACTTGGGATTTGGCAACAGATTCTTAAATACTACACAAAAGCACAAGAAACCTGAAGAAAAATAAATTGCAATTAATCAAAATTAAAGACTCTTGTGTATCAAGAGATTTTAAAATGATAAAAAAATGATCTACAAACTGTGAGGAAATTTTCATGAATCATAGAACATATGAGGAACCCTTTCTACACACAAACCAAAATCCAACAAATTAGTAATGTTTAAATGGGCTCAGGATGACAGATATCTCTCAAAAAAAAAAAAAAAAAAAAAGCCTTATAGTAAGACTGTCCACAAGCACAAGAAACCAACATCAGTAGTCACTCCAGAAACATAAACCAAAACTGCAATGAGATGCCCTTTATACCCATCAAAGCAGCTGCGATAGTGCAGCCCAGCCAGCACTTGCGAAGGCTGAGGCAGGAAGATCACAAGGTTAGGTGCAGTCTGAGTATCTCAGCAACTTAGTGAGGTCCTGTCACAAACTAAAAATAAGGTTGTAGCTCAGTGTGAAGGCCATGGGTTCAATCTCCAGTATCCCTCTCCCCTGACAAAAAAGGACTATAATTTTAAAATTTAAGTTTTAAGTGAAAAGTACACTTCAGTGAGTACACAGAGAAGCTGAGAACTTTTTTCAACCGCTAATAGGGATGGAGAACACCAACGCCAGACGGCAAGCAGATCAGCGGTTCCTCAGAGTCAAGCACAGAATCATCATGTAGCCCAGCAATTCCACTTCTGAGCACATAGTTAGCAGAGCTGAAATAGGTACCCAAATGTTTGTACACAACTGTGTACATGGGTGCTGTGCACAGCAGCCTGAAAGCAGGCACAGGCCGGGTGTCCGTTGACAGACAGACAGATGCACAAGACATGATACATATAAACAGTGGAAAATCATTCGCCCATGAAAAAGAATGAAGTGCACACAGATTACAGCATGAATGAACCCTGAAGCCCTGCTAAGTGTATGAAGTGGCACAGGAAAGGTCACTTTGGATGACTCTGCCTATCTGAGCATTGGGTTAGGGACATCAGTCCTGCCAGACAGCTGAGGGGTGGCTGCCAGGGGCTGGAAGGACATGGACTGGTTGGTGATGGCAGGGACAGATTAGTGGAAAGGAGGCTTACCTTCAAGGTGTTGACATTCTGGATGTGAGATAGAGATGATGGTAGCCCCAAGCTGTGAATTACTAAGTGCCACTAACTTTCATACAACACAACAAAAACTTAGTTTTAAGTTCTGTAGATTTCACTTGAATAAAAACATAACCACATGGCTTAGTAAAGCCCACATCTGCAGACAGCCTAGATTTTGCAATTTCCTGGGGATCAGAAGTATAAAGAAGGCTAAGAGTTGGAGTTAAGAGCCCCAGAGCCAACTCCTCTGGGTGAGACTTGAGGATGGGCAGCCTTTGGACACTGCATCCCTGCAACTGCTGGGACCCGAGTCAAGGAGAGCTGAAGGGTAGGGATCTGTTCCCAGGCTGAGGGAACAGCCTGAAAAGCTTCAGACTGAAGGAAGACAGGGTTGCTGTCTCAGCTACTTTTCTCTCATTACTGGGACAAAATACCAGACACACAAAATTAAGGAAAAGTTTACTTAGCTTGCAATTAGTTGAGGTTTCAGTCCATACTCGGCTGGCTTCAAGGCAGAGTGACACATGGAAGAGGGCAGCCATTCACGGAAGGAGGGCAGGGGATGGGGACAGCAAAGAGCAAAGGAAGAAGCAGTGACTGGGGCAGCTAGCAAGCCTCTCTCCCTCTTCTTATTATATTCAGACTATCTACCCACCCTGGGGTGGGTGTAGCACTCACACCCATAATCCCAGCTTTGGATCATGAATTAATCACAAACTCTAGAAGCCACCCCATGACTGCATGAAGCTTTGAGGGGAAAACCTAGACACAACCCATAATAGTTGGGAAAGAGGAAACCCGGGGACTCTGGAGAGCTCAAAGGAAGTTCTGAGATAGAGACAGACACAGAGGTGGACAGGACCCACCCCTTCTCAGCAGCGTTCCACATTCTCTCCAAGTCCCTCCACTCCCAGGGCAAATAGAGTCCCCACAACCTTGACTTCTTCTCTTTCTCCCCCTCCAGAAATTCACCTATCCCTTGTCCTTCTTTCTGCTTTGCACCACAGTCTGTCCCTCCTCACTTCCTCCACTCACGTACTCTAAACATAATCTGTCCCCTGTTCCCACACACAAAACTTTCCTTCCTTGGTGCTCTTTATGCAGGCTACTCTCCTCTACCTTCATCAGGAACTTTTGAAATGCAGCCTGAACGCACCACCCCTGGCTGGCAAGTTCCATCGACCATACACTCCTTGGTCCCCAGTGTATTAGTCCAATTTTCCATTACTGGGACACAATACCTGACACTCACAGTTTAAAGGAGAGAGGTTTAACTTAACTCATGGTTCAGGGGGTTCAGTCCATGGTAGCCTGGCTCCAAGGCAGAAATATCATGGTGGAAGCACATGGTGAACTGAAGCTGCTAACCTCAAGATGACCAGGAAGAGGAGCAGAGGAACAGTGCCAGAGAGGAACAGGCAAGGAACTCTAGACTGTCCTAAGTCACACCTTCAGGACACACCCAGACACACTTTGGAGCCTGCTTTGTTAATCTACTAGGTGTTTTTTAATTCAAGAAGTTGACAAGTCAGGAAGAACGCTCAGGCCCAGCAACTTGAATCTTGCTGCAGTCACTTCAGAAATAGGTCACCCAACAGTCGTGGGTTATGTTCTCTGACCTTAGCACAACAATGAGCCTCACTGTCCAGATCTTATCATCTTGAAACTCTCTTTGCTTCCATGTGGCCCTTGTCCCTGCCTGCTCTACCCTGCCCACCCCTCTGCTTCACTCTGCTCCTCTTCCCTGCCACTTGCTGAGCCCTAATGGAGTGGCAAATGGGTCCTCACAACCCCTCCGTCCCTCCTTAGGTCTCAGTGGCCAACCCAGCTCATCCCATGAGCTCATTGCTTCATTACCACTTGTCCACTCCACACTGGGGACCAGGTGCCATGTGAGGTCTGGTGCTCTCTGAAGCTCTATGAGGAGCAGTCAACCTCACTCTCTCCTGATCTGCATCGCCCATGTCTACCTCCCTATCGAAAGCAAGCATAGTTGTCCTGCCTGCTCTTCTTATGCTAAACCAAACTCATCCTCTTCTCCACAGCATATCTAAGTTTCCCTACCTCTGTTCACTGTCATGGAGCTAGCTAAAACATTCTCTAGCTAACTAAGCAGAGTGGGATTTTGATGAAAGGATATTGTACAATTCAGAAAACTGACAGAAAGCCAAAGCACTGGCCGAGAAGCCATCAGGGACACAAAGTGTCCAGATTAAGCTGAACACATTGAGATAAGCCACTGTAGTGGCCTGGTGAGAAAGGCTGCATCCACCCCCTGCCACCAGACCCTCTCTCAGCTCCACTGTGGCCCCTGGGTCTCCGCACTGCTGCCGCCAGATTCAGCGTCCCAGTGGGAGGCCATGTTGGCCAGGCCTGTGTCCTGCAGCCACACCCCGAGTGCCAGAGCTAATAAGCCTGGACCCGTTCAGGGTCCTCACAAGCAGGCAGGAACCTGCTTCTCATCAGATCTACCTGGTGGCTATGGGAAAACAAAAACATGCAAAAGGACAACTGCTCACTAGAAACACCATCTTTTACCCACTCTCTAAGACTCAGAATCTTGGAATATGAGAAGGAAGAGAGACCTCAGAGCCAGATCCTGGAGCCCATTGATGCACAGTGGCCCCAAGGTGCCTTCTTACCACCTTCCCAGCAGCCCTCATCTAATGCCTATTTCTGTCACCTCCAGAAGATCCCCTCTACCCCTCCCCTCAACCCTGCCTGGTTCCATAAAGCCTGTGTCCTGCTACGGCCAGGAAAGAAAGTGGCAAAGACTCAGAGCTCTGATTCCGCACCTTCTCTCCCAGCAGCACCTGCCAAATGCACTTTCCAACACAGCAGCCTCTGTGCTGCAGCCTCCCACCTACATTTCCAGCTCCTTCTCCGCCCCGTCATAGCTACAGGTTCTGTTCCAGGTGAACTCTCCACTTCTCCTAAAAGCCAGATTTTCTGCTTTTCCATCTTTTCTCATGCCAGAGGTCTACCCAGAAGCTTCCCCCCATCTTCCCTCATTAAAATTCTACCCACTCTAAAGGATTACCACAAATATGCCTTTCTTCCTGAGCCTTTCCTGGTGACCTAGTGAACTGGATCTTGTTCCTCAGGATTCAGCGTCATTTTTTTTCGTCTCATGCTATTTTCAGAAGACACTTTGATTCTGCTTTTATGATTATATCTTCTGCCCTGTGTCCACCCCCAGGTCTGATAACCTGAAGAACAGAAATCACATTTTACGCACCTTCGGGCCTCTCTCCAATGTCTCCCCCAATCCTGCTCCCCACCGCCACGCTGTATGCATCACAATACCACCACCAAAAGAAAAACGGACAAGAGATTTGAAGAAGCACATATCAAGAAAGAATACCCAAACGGCTCAAATATACAGCGTGATATTCAGCCACATCGCTGCTACTAGAGAAACACAAAGTAAAATGATAGTGGCCCTTGAAGAATGGCTCATTTTTAAATGTCAGCTATTGAAGAGAATATGGAACAAACAGGAGCTTTCATATACTGTAGGTTGTAATATCAATTAGAAAAAAATCATCTTCAAAGATATTGACTCTCCACCAAGACTGCCATCCACATCCCTCATACTTCTGCAGCCCTCCTACTGAACCTATACTCCAGAGGAACATGCACACACATGTATGAAAAGAGCAATGTTATTTGTGAAGAGTCCAAAAGTAACAGCACAATTTTCCAACAATAGTAGAGTAGATAAACTATACATTTATGCAATGAAATCATACACAACAATAAAAATGAATGAACTATTTCTATATAAAACAATATGGTGAAATCTCACAAAGACACGTGGAATGTTGATTGAAAGTAACCAGAAAAATACATAGACATAATATGAGTCCATCCATATGAAATTCAAAACTAGGCCTTGTATTTGGTGTGCTGAAGATCCTGCAAATCCTCATGCTGTCATGGGGGTAGGATTCTTTTGGAGGTAGCTGAATCTACAGTTCATGACCGATTCATATTGCCATGCTGGGATTAGAGGTGCCAGGCAACCTAGTGTCATGTGTTACTAACTTTGCAAAAGTATAAATAAAGGACGATTTTGTTGTTAAAAAATATATGTATGCATGTATGTATGTATGTCTATGTATATACACAAGATAGGATAGATAAACAGCTACTTTCCCTTAATTCTTTGAGAAGGAAGGTTTGCACTAATATTGTTTAGACAAAGATATCATGTCTTCATCTTGTCCTCTGAGTAACTACTACGAAGAGAACAATATGCAATGTATTAATTATTATAACTGTTCTACTAACCTGTTTTGAAACTATTTCACTGCTATTTTATCTTTTTTTCTCATTAAAATGAATTTTGTAAAAAAATTTTAAAAGATGCTTAGATTAATGCCAGTGATGGCTGGATTGGCCCACTGGCTGGATTGACACCCCCTTAATTCCAGCCATCCGGATAAGATAAAGGAGGCAGAAAGAGTCTCGAGTCCCCCTTTTGCTCTCACTTGTTGCTATGCTGCCTTCTGCCCGCCATGAGCTGCTTCTCCTCTGGGATGCTTCTGTTGTGCCTGTCTGCTAGGCCACCCTGTTCTGGAGTCAGCTGATTATGGACTGAAACCTCTACAAACTCTGAGCTAAGTAAACCTTCCCTCATTTAACTTTGAGTGTTGGGTATTTTGTCACAGCAACAAGAAAAGTGACAAAACACCAGGCCATCAACACATGCTATTAACAGTGTGGTCAGTGGTTACCTCTGGGCAGGGGGCAGGGCTGTAGGCTGAGAGAAGACACAAGAGGGCTTTGGGGTGGCCCCATTTCCCCTCTGGTGATGCTGGTGGATGGTGATTCCATGAACACTTGCTTTTGTTGAGTTGCTGATCAGTAACTTGGATTTTGTCTACTTTCTGTATATCTATCATAATTGACAATAAATTTTTTTAAGTAATTAACTTTAACCCAACAGCTTAGCATATAAAAAATTAACCCAAAGAAACAAGCACATAAATAAATAAAAATATATTCATTGTAGTATTATTGATATGGTTCAAAACATTGAAATAATACAAATACCCAATAACAAGATATTGAAATAACGCAAAGTGCCTGGCTAGCTCAGTCGGTAGAGCATGAAAGAATGCAAACATCCAATAACAAGATAGAGGGCCACAGACACAGTGACTAAAATTACGATCATGAAGTCAGGATGTTTCGGTTCTTTTCCTTAACTTCGGACACTGGACAGAGTGCTTCTGCTCCGTACTTCCATTTGGGGCACACAGATGTTGAAATAATTCACGTCTCGCGTCACACGGTTGTGGAGCCTCACCCTGTTCATACAGAAGGCCTCACAGAACAGTACGGGGCTACACGTTAGACGCTGCACCTTAGTACCCTGCAGTCACCCGCACACCGGAGGAGGCGGCTCTGCCACTGACTCCTCTCACGCAGGAACTGCTTACATGGTCTCGTCTGCCTGGAACCCCTCAGCATGCACTGCTGCCTCCTGGACCCCGCTCACTTCTGTAACTCAAGTGTCATCTTTCTATGGTTTTTATCACCACCCCCGCATAATTTTTCTTTAGTCCCTTCATAATGCATTTAATAATCTGGAATATATCACAGTGCATATAAGCACACTAAAATTGTCCCTATAAATTAAAAATTGTTGGGGCTGGTGAGATGGCTCAGTGGTCTAAAGCACCTACTTAGAACAAGCTTAGCAAAGCACAGGGACCGCGGTTCAATCCCCCAGCACCACATGCCAGCCAGCCCCGCCCCCTGGTGGGCTGAGCTGGACACACACACACACACACACACACACACACACACACACACACAAATAAATAAAATTTAAAAGATTGTTTTAAAAAAAAAAATTGTTGACGTTGGAAAAGATCATGTTACTTTTTTCCAGTTTTATTGAAGTATAGTTGATAAGTAAAGCAGTATAAGTTTAAAGTGTGTGTGTGTGTGTGTGTGTGTGTGTGTAATGGAATTATTACTATAAATAAATCTGCAAATCAATCACCTCACTAGTTACCATTTGGTTTGGTTTGGGTTAGTCAGAGCTGATTTGTGTTGTTGGCTTGTTTTTTTACAACAAAGTTAAAGACATACTTGATTAGAAAATGTCAAGTACATAACACAGTATTACTAAATATTCCCAGGCTATTGTTTATTACATACGCAGAATCTATTCACCTTATAACTGAAAGTTTGTGCTCATTTAACCACAACTTCCTCACACATCTCTATGAATTCAGTCTACTTAGACTCCACACATGAGAGCATGTAGTATTTATCTTTCCTTGTCTATCTTAATACCCTAAAGTGTCATCCATGTTGTCACAAATAGCAGGATGTCCTTTTTTCACAGCTGAATAAAATCCCATTATATAACACAACTTAGAAAACAGACAAGCAGGGCCGGGGAGATGGCTCAGTGGAATAAGTGCTTCCTTGGCAAGCACAAGGGTCTGAGTTCAATCCCTGGTTCCGCCAAAAATAAATAAATAAATAAATAAATAAATAAATAAATAAAAAAGAAAACAGACAAACTCTTTGACACTGGGTTTGGTGAAGATTTTTGGGTACAACACCAACACCATAAAGAACAAAAGCAAATCCAAACATGTGGAATTATATAAAACTAAAAGACTTGTGCACAGTAAAAGAAATAATCAACAAAATGAAAGGACAATCTGTAGAACTGGAGGAAATATTCTCAAACCATGTATCTGGTACGGGTGTTAATACCCAAAGCATGAAGGAACTCACCCAACGCAATACTCCCCTTAAACACAGGCAAACTTAAAGTGGGCAAAGAATCTGAACCAACATTTTTGAAAGAAAATATGAAAGAGAGCAACAGGTGCGTGAAACCATTCTCCGCATCATTAGTCACCATGGAAACGCACATGAAACCACCGTAAGCTATCATCTCCCTCCTGATCAGGATGGCTGTTCTCAAAAGACAACTCACAACAAGTGGTGGTGAGGAGGTGCGGGAACGCACGCCCTGTGCACTGTAAGCGCGTGCTCTAAGTACAGCAGTAGAGAAGGCCCCTTGGAAACCTCGGTGGTTCCGTGTGACTCAGCAATCCCACTTAGGGGGATACATATAGTAAAATCAGTAGTTTGAAGAAATATGTTCATTGCATCGTTCTTCACACTAGAATAGCCAGGGAAATAATTCCAATGTCCACGGGCAGATGAACAGATGAAAATTGTTGTCATGTTACAGTAAGTGATACAAATGATTTATAGAATAAGTGATCTAATCCTAACTTTGGAAATACATGCACATAAAATTATTACAAAATAATGTTATCACCTCTATGTGGCAGCCTTTTGCTAATTATTTTCTAATTTTCCTATGAACACAGATTTTAAGACTATTAATAACAATAATACCATTTCTTAAACACTACACAACAAACACTGAGATATAAAAGATGGTTCTCATTTAAACATTGCCAAAACCCAGCAGGATAAGTACAATGATCTGCATTTTACAGCTACGGAAACTAAGCAGAAATGAATTAAAAAGTCAAAGAATAAAGAGGATACAAAGTCTTTTTTTTTCTTTTACTGGGTGTGGCACTCAGGACCTGGCACTTACCAGGCAGGCACTTATGCCTCTGAGCTATCTCCCCAGTTACAAAGTCATTCTTTAAGCAGAGTCTGTCTGGTTTCCCAGTAAACAGTCCTTTCCACCCCAAAACACAGCAAGGATGCATGAAGAGGTGCTTCAGAGTCAGGCTTTGAACCCAAATCTCTTCATCCTGCTTTAAAGAAAGATTCCTATCAACTCACAAAGCAGCACACAAAGAATAGCTGAAAAAAACTAAAAGCTTGATGGTTCTAATTACCATGTAAATGGGGACTACAACTACAACCATACAACTTATTAAATAGGTACCATGTGCTAACTGCTTTCTCAGAGTTATCTCGCTTAAGCTTCACTATCTGATTGCACTCACGGCCCCCACTCTGCTGCTCACGCCCATGAACACACTCTGCGTGCAACTGCATACCACTGCTTTCTCACGCTGATGTAAGAGTCAGCCCACGTGACTCAACCTGGCCAATGGCACCTGAGCACCCTGAAGCCATCTAAGGCTTGAGCAGCGCTGCTTCCAGTTTCTGTTTGCTGCCCTTGCCTCTGACATCATCACCAAACTATGACGAGGCTGACGCACTAGAGGATGAAAGATCCGGGAAGCACAACCACCCCCTGGCTCCTCCCAGAGAGACCATCTGAGACTAACCAAGAACTAGCACCCAGGAAAGTGACCCAGCCCAGTCCAGATCAGCAAAGCTGCTGGTCAAAATCTGCATGGCTGTCGGCCAACGAGCACCAAATGCTGGTTCTTCTCTGGTGCTGAGGTTTTGTGGCTGTGGTGCAGCACTATCGTGGCAAAAACCAAGACAAGACTTTGAGATAATCGGCATGGTAATTATTTTACATAAGTGACAAACTGTGGCTTAGGAAGATCACAGTCAGTCAATGGTATGGTCAGGATTCGAACCAGAGCTCTTCTTCCAAAAGAACTGCTTCCCATCCCCGCCCTGCACACACACATTACCCTACAGACACTCTCCAGGCTGCTATCTTAGATGCAGTCCCAGAAATGTGTCCCCGTACACATGTTCGCTTGGCCTAGTCTCTCTCTGTAGATGTTCACTGACGGAAGATTTAAAGTTTAGGAGCAGCATTTCTGCTACTTTCTCTTCACTTGGCACTTTTAAAAAGCTGACTGGTCATTGTCCTTGCAGCTTAAAAACAGTTTCGTGCACAGGGACGCCAGCATTTTTCCTCTCTCTTCCACTCTCGTAGGTAGTCCGCAGACATTTAATTTTCCGGAGATCCCTTCAGGACTGACATGTATCCCAATATTAATTTGTGTGCTTCAAAGATTTACTCTAAAAATGCTGATGACACCAAGGGAAGATGTAAAATCTGACCTTCGCTTATGCGGTGATTGGCACTGACTCTAATTCCTTATGAGATTTCACATAATCAGCATGCTGATGCGTGCAGCTGGAGTACATAATCAGGTGTTCTGTATCAAAAAAAAAAAAAAAATCACCTTGTAGTTAGAACAAGGAAATGAATTCTCACATTTAATGGTCAGAAAAATCAATTACTGGATATACAGTTGTCAGCTTTCCAGGGTCCACATTAAAGATGTTCAGGGATAATAAGTGGATAAATGATACATCCATCCACCGTGTGGCTTCCTAACCAGAAGTTCTTGAGCTCAAAGGATCAAATAGCAGAAAGCCTGCAGGTGGTTTGGGGCCAGGTGCTGCTAAAGGACATGTCCTCTCCTGGAGGAAGGCGTGGCACGTGGATAAACTGGGAAAGCAATCTGGGGGTGTGGCTTCTGTCCCAATCCACGTGGGGACGGCAGGTATCTTCCCTTGTCCCAAACCATGCCACGCCCTTCCTGGTAGCCAAACAGCACACCTGGACCTTACGTGGACACACCCTTAGTTCTGGCTTCCAATTCCGTCTGCTATGTAGTGAGCCCTGGCCACGAGCCAGGGGGATGGAGGAGGAGGAGGTAGCGGTACTCATTCCCCAGATTTCTCCTCCCAGAGTCCAGCAGAAGTCTCTGGATGCCTCTGCACACCTTTCCTTAAATCTGGGGTCTGCTGATAGCTCCTTGCCTTTCTCCTTTCACACCTGAGTAACTACCCAAGTGCAGGTGGCTCTAGGATACTACACCATCTCTCCAGACTCCCCCACACCGTGTCCCATCTTTTATGAGTCCTTGAGTTATGCTCAGACTGATCCACTGTGTGACCCTGGGGGAGCCCTCTCTCATGTGTCTCCTCCCTCATCTATAAATGAAGAGAATTCTCCCCTTTCGTGGAGGATGAGCACCTCCTGCTCTCTCCTCCTTTTTCTTTTGCTCTCTTTTTGAGATCCTAATTCCAACACCCTTGAAAGCCCTAACTGCTGTGGGATATAAAGACACCAGGTCAAGTCAAGACAATATTGTAAAGCCTCACTGGCTTGCTGAACAGAAAGGAATCAAACGCTAGAAGCATAAGGAGGGACAGACAAGTGTGGCATGCCTGCCACAGGAATGTGATACAAAGAGAAATGCACGAGGCCTGAGGATAAAGGAGACTTTCTCTGCACTACCAAGGCTGGTAGGATCTGTTCTTACAGGGAATTAAATGATCTACCCACCTTCCTGTTCGCTGGTCCTTTCCATCCATCAAGAAAATACTATATTGAAAACAAAGTACTGAATTACTGTATCCTATACATGCGAGGACAAACCTAAAAGATCGCTGAGCGATCAAAAATAGAATTTCAGATCACTGAATCCAACATTCAACTCATCCTTCCAGTCCATGTCCGGCCCCATTCCCTACAAAGAAGCTACGAAGGGGGCAGCGGGTCAGATCAGATCAGGCCTTGAGTAAACCTCACGGCCTGTCTGCTCTGAATAAAAGGCAGAGCCAGCAGTGGAAGCCGGGCCCCCAGGCCTCAGCAGGCTCTCTCCCTGAGATAAAGCCAGGTTCTCCCCGTGTCTCTCTGCTGCTGTTACCTTTACAGCAGCTGGCAGAGTCTGAAAGGCTTTAGGCCCTCACACCTGCTGTTTTGTTTGCCAGGCCGAATCCCACGCCTCTTTCAGGCTCGCCAGGGAGGCATCTGTAGACTCCACGCCTGGCTGGTCCCTGTCACATACACCTGCAGTGGCCACCCCACCCCACCGTCACCACCCACTCTCACCCATGGCTACCAGTTCCCGACTCACTTCTCTCTACACCGTGCAGCGCAGCCTGTATCCTCCCCTGTGCTCAAAGGTGGCAGGCATCCCAGAAAGGTCCGTAATAAATGAAGCTCTTCTTTAACTTACAAAAGCCATCAGGGAGCCTGTATGGTAGCAAGTGTTGTAATCCTTGCGCTTTGGGAGGTTGCTGAGGGGGTCAGAAGTTCAAGCCTGGGTAGCATAGCAACTGAGGCAGAACTTGTCTCAAGAGAAAATATAAAAATAGAAAAGAGGAAACAACTCAGTGGAAAGGACTCGGGTTCAATCCCCAGCATGAAAAAAAAAAAAGCAATTGTGAGAAATCTTGGATAATTCATACAACTGCATATGCTAGAAAAATCTTAAGAACACAACTGTTCTATGCTTTGGTTTTAAAAAGTAACAATAATGATAAATTTGATTTTTGAATAAAAGAAAATAGAAGGTGGCCCCCTCTAGCTTACTGAAGGAAAAAGTATGTTCCTCCTGCCTTTTCTTCCTGTCCCCATGGACTGTCCCTGACTGACATTCCTTCACTCTCCCAACAAAGGCAGCAAGTACCACCCAGTTCTGGGAAGAGAATTCCTCCCAGAGCCTAAGGGGAGCAGCAGCTAGGATCCCAGGGACGTAGCCACACGCACATGCACACGCACGCACGCGCGCGCACGCACGCACGCGCACTCACATAGAAGCATGCGCATGCGCATGCGCATACCTGAGGCCTGCAGACCTGGGAGGAGGCAGGCCGGTGGCAGGTCAGAGCATCACAGACAAGAACTGGGGGACTGATGAGGTAGCACCTTAACCATGTTTCAAGTGCACGTTCGTATAATTCATGCAAATTCAGAAATAACTGAGATTCATGTTTCCCCAGTAACATCACGATATCTGCTTTTACCTGTACTTCCCCCCAAAAGCAGACGTCTTTATCATTCTATGTTCAGTTATTCACAACCACACACAGTCGGCGTTAGAAGCCTGAAAGGTCAGCCCCCCTCTCCTCTGCGGCCAGGTACCCCCGAAGCTGGGAGCGGCCCACTCCTGTGCACACACACGGCACAGACCCCGCCCCAGTGTAAATTAACGCTGTGTTCGCAGCATAGCTCAAAGTCAAACAAATAATACCTGTCGTGAACATGAATTTTTAATATCTCCTATATTTCATTTTAAATGAAATGTCAACATGATGGAAACTATTTCCATGGAAGTTTGGAAAGGGCAGCATCTCTCCTGCGCTGCATCCTGAACCCACGCTGGTGCCAACGCGTCGTGAAGGCGGCTCCAGCGCCGCAAGCATCAGATTGTTTTTTGGTATTTTACTGCCTTTGTCGTCCTGTGGTAGCTGCGAAATGTCAACGTGAAATCTGTTTGCCAAGTCAATATGCTTTTCGGGGCTGATGGGACCCGCTGTCCTCTGTTTGTTGGAAAATGGATGCCATTTATTTACTGCCTATTTCAATCCCCTGCTTTTGAGCTCGAACTGCATTTCATTTGGGTGCAACGATCCTCTCTGCGCATATGTGGCCTTTGTTCCTCTTCCTTCTTTAAACACTATTTCCCCTTTTTAATGGGAAAGAAATCAAATAGCTCTGAAGCTCTGACCTCCCTTTCTCTGCAAGCCTCAGTCAGCATTTCCTCATTTTCTTTTTCACTGTCGCAGTTCTGGGACTGAACCCAGAGTCTTCACACTGAGCTGCAGCTCCAGCCCCTTCTATTTTTTATTTTGAGGCAGTGTCTTGCTAAGTCACCAAGCTGCCCATGCTGGTCTCAAACTCACAGTCCTCCTCCCTCAAACCCCCAGAGCTCTAGGATTACAGGCTTGGGGGCCCAGCAAGCTCCCATCTCAGAAACAGCCCCTTTCTCTCCATAGAAATTGCTCCCTGGGTGGGTGTGGTCCAAGCACAGCTGAGATGGCCTGAGAGGCAGCCTGAGGGCTCAGGACCAGAGCCGGCTAGAAGGGCCACTCCCTCCCCAGTGCTGCTGGTTTCTGCTGTGGGGCTGGCCTTTGTGAGGCAGGACATTTCTCAGCCTCCCTGGCTTTCACCACTAGGTGTGAGTACCACTTCCCACCTTGCATCAATTATAGCAACTAAAAAAGTCTCCTCAGGTGCTGTATGTCCACAGAGTGGTGCTAGCAATTTTCGGCAGCCATTGACCTTGGAACTCACTTGGAAGTGATTGTTTTCCCAGAAGTACTTTCTCTCCTCAGTGCCAAAGAAGGCAAACGCTCCCACACCCCAGCCTGGAAGTGCAGTGCGCAGCTTCTCTGATTCCCTGAGAAGCAGAGTCTTTCTGTTCTCCACCTTTTGAAGAGTCTTTAATTTGACCAGAGAGACCTGGTACTGATGCTTACCCAAACACATTCTCTGCATTTCTGGAGGCCAGAGTCCAATATCCAGGGGTTCACAAGGCTGATTTCTCATGGGCCAACCTCTCACCGCATGTGTAGCCTACACAGGCTTCCCTGGTATCTCTTGTGCTCCCAATTTCTTTTCCTTATAAGGACACCTGTCATGTTGGATTAGAGCCCACTTAATGACCTCACCTTACCCAATCACCTCTTCGAAGCCCCTTTATCTAAATATGGTACAAGCACATTCTGCGGTACTAGAGGTCTGGGCTTTAACATATGAATATAGAAGGAAGGAGACAAAACTCAGCCCACATAACCTGCAATTCTTAAATCTGCTCTTTCCAAAGCACTGCCTTGGCACGAAAAATTTCTCAGGCAAACAGCTGAGCTGGTCGTGTGAGGCTTTTCTGGAACCCAAAGTGGCCCTAGGGTTAGGGCAGTGGAGACTTCTGTATTTAGATAAGTGGCCCTAGTCTTCAGGGGCATGAGACAGGCTCGGTACATTTACAGCTAATTAGCCTGCATTTGCCACCCTTTCCTATGCCTGTGTCAAAAGTGTTAAGGTTGCAAATGATGCCCCAAAAAGGTTGCGCTTGAGTCCGGGCGCGGTGGCGCGCCTCTGTAATCCCAGCACTTGGGAGGCAGAAATCAGGAGGATCACTACTAATGTGGGCTATGTAGTGAGACCCTGAGCAAAAAAAAAAAAAAGAAAAGAAAAAGAAAATCAAAAAGGTTGCACTTTGTTCTACTTTTAGTTATTTATTGGGCATTTGTAGGTCCAAGTGAAGAATCACAATTGTTAGAAAAAAAAAAAAAAAAAAAAAAAAAAAAACACTTTGAGTCTCTGCCTGCCTTAAAAGAAAACACAAATCAAGTTTTTAATGAGTTAGCAAGGTATGGCCCCAGGAGCTCCTTTGTCATCTGTCCCTACGGTGGCCTTTCAGTGTTTCAAATTGAATTGCGCTCCCCCCCCCCATTGTGTGCCCACCCAGAACACTGGAATGAGAATCTGTTTGTAAATAGGTTCTCTGTAGATGTTATTAAGATAAGGGTCAAGATGAGATCAGAGCAGATTAGGATGGGGGCCAAACCCAGTGAAAGGTCACAGAAACAGAAGAAAGAAGGTGATGGGAATATGAGGCCAGAGACCCAGTGATGCATCGGCAAGGATGGCCAGTCATCAGGGGAAGCCAGGAGGCAGTCATGGGGCTGTCTGTCCCTCAGCACCTCCTGGATGAGCTAACTCTGACCACAGCTTGATTTCTGGCTTCCAGTCTCCTCAACTGCAGGGAACAAATTTCTGTCACTTTAAGCTACTGACATCCAGAAGAAACCCACACAACCACTTGGTACCGAAGCGATGAGGAGTTTGATTTTCCCTCCAGATAGGGAGGCGTGGCATATCTTGAGCCAGACAGTCCACAGCCTCACAGTGTAAGCTGAAGTGGCCACAAGTCACCCCCAGGTCCTCTGCAACTAATCAGGCACAGATGAAGGCTTGGTTTTTCAGCCAACGGACAATCACAATTAAGCAGCCATGGAAGTAGCCAGCAGAGGGTGCTAAGGGTTTCAGTGTGAGCCTAGATTTGGAGGAAAATGTTTCCTCTTCTACTTTCTAATTTCTCCATCACTAAACCAGAGTAGGGGAACTTCCCAAAGCCTATCTGTTATGGCTTGTGTCTTGATGTCCCCCCAAAGCCTCATGCAGTCATTGGTGGGAGTTTTTCAGAGGTAGCTGGATCTAGAGTGTGTGATGCTGGGATTTATTCATGGTGGAGTGCTGGAATCAAGGGCACTCGGATTAAGGGTGTGAGCACTACTCACCCTAAGTAGACTGGATAGAATATAAGGGACAAAAGGAGTTGTGGGTGTCCCTTGCTTCCTTGCTGCCTTCTCCCGCCATGAGCTGTTTTTCTCTTCAATGCTTGTCTCCCTCAGCACCCTTGAGGCCAGACAAAGACGGGCTGAGACCTCTGCGAACTATGAACTAAATGAACCTTTCTTCCTTTAACTTTCGGTGTCAGGGATTTCCTCTCAGCAACAAAAGAAAAGTAACGAAGACAATATCCAAAAAGAAATTCCATTAGAAAAAAAGAAAGACTGCAAGGATAGTCAACACTTTGGCCCTAGCCTTTCAAAGTCAGTGAAGACTCAGGACATACAAGAACCTATACTATAACATCCTGTAACTCAGTGGTGTCCCAAGTTTTCTTATCAAGGAGATTATGGGACCATAGAGGAATGTGATCGATGATGTAGAGTGTGCCTAAGGAGAGTTGGTCAAGCAATGGTCATGACTCATCCACATGGCTGACACTGAGAAAGGATCTACAAACTGTAGTACAGGGTTTTAGGATAAATCCTGAGGGGATTTGACTGAACTTATCAGATACAAAAGCTAGATTTCTTGTTATATAAGTCTTGCTTTATCTTGGTCTTAACCATCCAGCAGAAAAGTATAAAAATGAAGTATAAAAAGTAAAGCCATATTAATATGCTGAGCCGTAAAAGGCTCAAGTCAACAACTTCTGACATTGCCAGTCTTAAGGAAAACCCACTACTATTATGGACTACTGGACTATATTGGAATATTTTACTGAATTCCTGCACCTATAATATTTAAATGACAATGGAATAGCCATTTCTGACAAAACTAAACAAAAAAGGGGGATACAAATGAATGACCATTTTGTATCTGTATATTCAAAATAGTTAGGATAGATATACAGTTACATTCTCTTAATTCAATTAATAGAAAGATTTGTTCTAATAGTGTTTGTGTACAGGATATCATGTCTGCATCTTGTACAACGAATAACCACTATGATGACAACAATATGCAATGTATTAATTATTGAAACTGTCCTACTAATCGGCTTTGACACGGTCTCATTGCTATTTGTTGATCAATAAAATTCTTTTAAAAACTAAAAGAAAAAAAAAAGAAATTCCACAGCCACACTGAGATGATGAGACACCCACCAATATCTGTACTGTCCTGTACCTTGCCACCCCCTGTGGACAGACACTCAAGGATGCTTGGGGCTGTTCTGCAGAGCTATTTGTAGTGTGCACAACGTGCAGATGAAGACCATTCAGCTAGGAGAAGCTCTGTTCTCTAATGACATGATCTCACATGGGAAGGGTAAAATGAGATTTGCCCCGCAGGAGAGCTCAGTGTGGAAGGTAGAAACCAAGACACAGTATTGGTCATCAGCAACTGGACTTTGCAGGCATCTTTGTACATGTCACAGCACCATGCCAAAGAAGAAGGAGGAGCCTTTAGCAATAGAACAGTGGCAAAGGGGGAAAATTGACAGAACATGGCTAAAAGGAAAGATGGGGGTAGAGGGGCAAGGGCAGGAGCCACGGAAACAGGGAGGGGAGGCAGAACACCCACCACTAGGATGATAAGAGAACAAGCAGGTGCTAAATGGGGACAATGGCGGGAAAGTCACAGACCCCTGAGTCCTGTGCTGATGAAGCACAGGAGGGCTGGTCCACATTTATTTAAGAAGAAATGGTTAAATGTTCAACAAGACAAATTAAAATCCTCCACTCTTCTGAAACAAAAGTCTCTTAAGATTGTTTGAAGAACAGCCCTGTAGGACACAGCTGACTGTCACACATCTGCTCAGCCCACAGGGACAGATGCCACTTAGCTAGTGGAGGGGACACAGGGAATGGCTGGCTACCTGATTACAGAGAAGGGAGGAGGAAAAGGTCCTGTCCCCTGGAGGCTCCAGACTCTTCCTGAGGATTGGTTCTGTAGACATCCTAAACCCACGAACGCTATGGTTCGGCAGTACCTTCAACTACCAAACTACATCTGCTGGGCCACTGAATTTTTGTTTCCTCAATGTTTCTGTTAATCATGGGTACATGTTGGAGCCACGCATGGTGTCTGATCAGTGATACTAATGTCTGTACTCACAGCTGAGTGATAAAAATCTCTGAAAAAAATCAAAGGAACAGAAAAACCTGTGTTCTCGCTGACCCATGAAGCCATTTCACAGGGAATGGCCCAGTTTCCATCTAAGCACTAGAGATTCAGAAAATTGTTCATGGAGTCCCAGGACCATTGACATTGATCAGCAGTCTTGATCACACAGTCCAGGACTGGAAACCTCTGATCATCCATGACTTTGTCCAGAAGCCAGTTGGCCCCCAGTAAGCCTGAAGGGTGGGCTGCTTCTTGTCCTATCATTTCCTCTCCAGCCTCCCTTTAGGTATACAATAGCTCCCCACCACATCAGGATTTGACCAACTTATTCTTCTCTCCTTTTGATAACATTGTTATATAGGTCAGATAATAAATACTGCAGAACAATAAAGGATGAACCAGTTCTTAAAACCTTGATTTAATTGTTTTATATATCATAATCCTTTTTATTCAGTCATCATAATTCTAGGCAGTGCCCCAGCCTTAAGACTCAGGGAGCTCCACATTTGTTTCTCTGAAGATTAACCCAAGTCTGAAAGTACCATAAGGAGCTCCCCAGTCTCCCTGCGAAGGCCCAGGTTCTCCAGGAACTTGCAGGGTCCAGGAATTAAGCCCCTTTGGGCCCCTGTCTCAGCAAGCATCACCCCTGCTGTCTGTTCAGCTGCCTCCCCTGATTTTGTTTTCCTCTGGTTCACAGCAGTACTACTGGGCCTCCTTCAGACACTGCTGATGCAGAGAGCTTTGCAGCTCTACTCCCTCCACAAAAGCTCTCTGGGCTCTCAACAGCAGTGCAATCCATCCCCACACTACTCAGTTCCCCATGTGTCCATTTGCTGTTATCTTGCTCACTAAGACATTATGACAGTGTGTGCATCAGTTCACCCACCCATCCACATATTTATCCATCCACCTACTCTCCCATTTACCCATCCACCTACCTACCCACCCATCCACCCATGCACACGTCTACCCAACCATTCACACATCTATCCACCCACCCATCCATCCATCCACTCACCCATCCATCCAACTATCCATCCATCCATTCACCCATCTATCCATTCACCCACCCATCCATCCTCCATCCATCCACCCATTCATCCATCCATCCACTCACACATCCCCCATCCACCCATCCATCCCCCATGCATCCATCCACTTATTCACCTACCCATCCACCCACCTGTCCATTCTTCCATCCATCCATCCGTATGGAACCAGCAACTGCACCTCCTCTTTAGAGGCATCTTTGTACCCCCTGAAGCCAAAGTGGCCCATTACCACACTAAAAAGTGTGTGACAACACACAGATGTATCTACCTATTATACAGTAGTAGAAAGAAATAGGGGATATTGGTCACTACAGACAGAATTCCTTCTCTCTCTTTTATCAAGGGACCCACAGACAGAAGTGCTGGTTATAGCAGGGAACAGCAAAATCAAAATTTAGTTTTCAGCAGGTCACCCACACACATACTAGATAGAAACATCTGACTTCTCTAACCTTCTAAATTTCATGTGAAGTTATTAATACATTTCCAGTTATGAAATATATATTCACTTCAGAAATTAAAACAGCCTTTTGTGACTCTATAGATTTAACCAGATAAGGAGGCATGGATTAGTATAAAGAAGCTCAAAATGGGATTTTCTACTGAAGCCAGGCAGAGGACACCCCTGGGCAGCCGCAGAGCTACGGTCAGTGCACAGCCTTATAAACTCTCATTCATAATTCTAACACCCAAACACCTTCCAAACCCAAATCTTTTCTGAGTTTGTTTGACATGAAAACCTGGCCTGAATTAATGTGGTTGTTTACAATCTTTATTTATCTCACTAAGGATGAATATTCATATTTTGCTATAGAAATGATAGATTTGACTATGAGGTGCTACCTTAGGTCACCCTGGAGTACTCTGTAATGTGCATATTGCATTTCTAAGATTCAAACAATTCTCCATAACCTACCTGCCCAAAATCTGGGACAGGAAATCACAAAGCTGTAGTATTCCAGTCTTTGTGGGATGATCTCTCCCAATAGAAAGCAGGACTAAGAATTCTCATTTCTTCAAGATCTTAAGGAGGATATTTTGGTGGGTTTTTGGGTGTTTTGTTTTGTTTTGTTTTGTTTTGTTTTGTTTTGTTTTGTTTGCGGAACCAGGGATTGAACTCAGGCCCTTGCGCTTGCCAGGGAAGGGCTTATTCCACAGAGCCATCTCCCCGCCCCCTTGGATATTTTGTTTTAACATTGGGATATTTCACAAAACTTTCTTTTATTTGATGAAAAAATAAAACAAAAGTTCATAACAAGGCCTAAAATTCATGCCCCTGAAATGCCAGCTTTTTCTCACCACAATCTGTGCACGATAGTCATGCTTACTCCTGAATTCCACAGACCTCCGGGCCTCCTCCAGGAGACAGTGAGATCCAGGAAAAAGACAGCAAGGAAGGGCTGGAAAGTCAGGAACAGAGTGAAGGTTAAGGGCATCACTTGACTTTTTTTAAGTTCAATAGTTATTTTTTTATGATCACAAAATGGATATGAATATCACGGCACCAACTAAATGTCTACATCAAAATGTCATGCGCACCATGACAGGAGGGAAATCCTTATAGCCGCTAACAGAGAAATTATAAGTGCTCCCAGGAGGTCCAAGTCCCGTCAGAGATCAATAGCACTCAGAAGTTTTAGCCAATGAGACACCTCAGCCTGTAGGTCAGAACTGAAAACCCACAGCCTGGCTTTGTTCGGACAGCACCACACCAACACTCAGGGCTTTTGTTCTGCTTTGTTTGATGTGAAAACCTCACCACTATGAAAACTGGGAGATTCCTGCATAAATATCTTGTTGTCTGGCCTCTCTGGAAAAATCTAAAGCCCTTGTGACCCTGACCAGCTCTCATGCCGGACCACAATAGGCCAGAACAGAGGCCACCGCCTCTGCATTCCACCACAACCCCCGGAGCACACGTGTCCTCCTGGGACGTTCACTAAGTCCCTGATTGTGTTTGGCCATGCTGGGAGCTCTGAGGCACATGCTGTGGGTTCTAAATGGTGACTTACAGTGCCACACATGGCTGCAGACAAGCTGGGGACAGGGTCTCTCTCTGCAGGGAGGACAAATGTCCTTGTCCCAAAGCACATGTTAGAGTGGTAATGATGAGCGAAATGGTGCAGGCAACTCACAAAAGGAAGTGCCGAGCAGAATGAGAAGCCAACAAAGAGTGTTGCAGAAGGGAAATAGCAGGGTTGAGCAGCGGTGGATCCGGGGACTCCCAGCTGGAGGGAACCTTAGGGAATAACTCATATCATTATTTTCACTAACCGATACATGCTTTTTCTTCCCAGCAGATACATGCATTCTTAACATTTACCTGCTAAGCACAGGTGTTTTACGTATGGTGCCTTATTTACTCTCCACTGTCTCCCTGGGAGTCAGATATGACTATACCCATTTTAGAAATAAAGAAACTGAGCCCTGGAGATTTTTAAGGACATTATCTTATAAATGTCACACAACTTATAACCATGATTCAAACCTGGAGAGGTTTACATGACCTCTCCAAATTAATTCACTTTTCATCATTCCACAAGACCAAAGACAAAGGCTTATCTTCACCCACCAAAAAAAGTAGCTACCCCACTATTCAAAGCATTTTTACTATATCCTCTCCTGTCACAAAGGAAAAAAAGTATTCTCAGAATCTGACTGTAATCAACAGAAAAAATATGTGTAACTACGCAAGGGAATTTATGAGGTAGGCTTACAGGACCAGAGTAGAAGGGTCCACAATGGCTGTCTGTATACTGAAGAGCTGGAGGAGCCAGTAGCAGCTCAGCCCAATAAGATGGAGGCCACAGAACAGGAGAGATCAAGGGTGCAGCCCCAGGCCAAGATCAAAGGCCTAGAAATTAACTCGAGAGTCACCAGTGTGTGAGTCAGCACTGGAAGACTGAAAAAACTGGAGATTGATGCTCAAAGGCTCTGGTGAAGCTGGAGCTCTTCAAAAATGAGTGTACCTTCTTCCCCTTTTTATGCCAGTCAGGCTGCAAGCCTATTGGTTGGTGCCACTTACATCCAGGCAGGGCCTCCCTGCTTCAGTTTGTTGGCCTACACGTCAATCATTCACAGACACACCCAGAACTGGGCTTTACTAATCTGCTAGGTGTTTCCTAATCCATTCAAGTTGACATATCATAATTAATGGTCACATTGGCACTAGCCAGTCATACTTTAGTAAGAATTTGTCATCTTAGACCCTTAATGAAGACCTGAATAAATTTGTACCCAAAGAAAAAAGAGATAAATTCTCTGGAGAAGGAAGGCACTTCCTGGAACCACTAGCATCAGAATGACCTTCCCTAACCATGCACTGCCAAACTCACCAGTGTGACCTGAGAGCCACACTCAGGGGCCACGTGCTTAGGTTTCTCCACTCACCCCCACTGGGCTCACAACCTCCTAGCAAAGAGATAGTTTGGAGAACGACAAGGAGTTGGTTTTCCAAACAGTGCACAAAACTGTCTCTGAGTACCTACCGCCTGATCTTGGAAATCTCGGTTATTAATATGAATATGTGAACATCACTTTGTTGTGATTAGATTTCACTTTAATTTAAATTTTGTCAAAGCCACAAGGGAGCAAAGAAGCAGTCTCGTGAAATAAACGAGTCAGTCTCAGTTTTATTTTTCATGTTTGCAAGCTAGGATTATCGGCACATCTTATCAGTCAGGCGGCAAATTACCAAGAACTGCATTAAAAATGTGTATAGTCATTTTCATTTCTGAAAGATTCAAGACTATAAATAATTAAATGCATTAGACATCTGTTATTTATGAGGTGAAATGACAGTTTTAATTTAGTTCTTCATTTAGCTGAGCCTGACGTATTGTGATGCCAAAGGAAAACACAGGAAATATCTAAAAATGACATCTTTCGGGGGCCTGCAGTGACCATGGCTGCAAATCAAAGCCTGGTTATTTTCACTTCCCCACGAGGCTTGTCAAGACACAGTCTTCGTTGGTGACCTTGTGTTGCCTGGCCTCCGGAATTCCTCCTGAACAACAAACCAGTTCCGCATCTACAAGCTTCACAATACAGACCAGGCAACTTAGTAGGAACTGTAAACACGGTGCAAATTAATTATAAACAGAGAATGCAGCTTCTCGGTCAGATTTCAAATCCACACCAGGGAAATGCCTGCTTTTTCCTTTTTTGCATCACAGAGAAGGACTCTAGGTTGGGCTTCCCAAAGGTCTTAAAACCTCATGGATTGTGCCCAGGAAGAGGCAGGGACCAATGCAGGAGTCTGGATTTGAAGCCAAGGGGTGATGTGTGAATGACGGATACCCTGCAGGTGCTTGCCACTATGAGGGAGCAGCAGTCACGTTTTAGAAACCACAGGGTCCCATAGGCCCCATAAGGAGACATCTCTGGTCCTTGCCTCAGAGGAAGCCCAATTTTCTGCAGCTTGGAGCCCTCCAGAATCCCAGTGAATCCTACCATGACCTTAACCTTGGGTGAAGGGGACTCACACCTCCTAGGACTCTGCCAGAGCTTCCAAGGGTCTGAAAGGCCATGTTACCTGTGCTCAGCCTGCCAAGGGTCTTGCCAGATGTGGAGTATGGCGAGGATGGACACAAGCTGTACTTTGGAAATTACTGCAGTAGTTAATGTTTGCCAACTGACTCTGACATGTAGATTTGCTTATTGTCAGTTGCTTGATTTTCAACAATTCTCCTTGTGAAGTAGGACTCCTAAGGGGTAAAGGGGAGCCAGTGCAGAGTCAGTGAACTCTTAGCCTCGAGAACCGCTTGACAGGATAGCGTGAACCTACTCTTCAGGGTCATCTGCACCCATTGGGAAAGGGAGGGCCGGTGTGGTTCTTCTCATCTGCAAAATGCAAACTCAGGAATGGATCAACAAAGAAATTTTGCACACAAAGTGCCTTCCCCTTCCATGTCTCTCCAAACCACCAGCTGGGGCCCTTCACCACCTTTTGCGGACCTGAAATCAAAGGCCCACAGGACCTAAGGACACACCTTGGGTCCCAGATCCACAGTCTACAAATTAATTACTGAAGCAGAACTCAGTCTCTGGATCAGATCTAAAGACCACTCTGGGAAGCAAGAGACAGGAAAAGGAATATTGTGGGACTGTCCTGCTTCAAGACTGTATATGGTGAGACTTTTGGACTTATGTGTAAACATAAGAAGTATATAATTCTTTATGCCTATTTTTAAAATATATTCTAATTTTTAAATGTTTTTTATATTCTGTAGGGACTTAAAGTTCAACATATCAATACTTGATGAAAAATACCTGTTCCATATTATGCCTAAGATGTTTGATATGCAGACAGATAGCGAGGTTAAGCTTAACAGCCTAAGTTGTTCGATAATAACAATAAACGTCTTCTGGATGGTTAACAACCTAAGTTTGCAGACCAAAATTAGACAAAAAGGAGGGCTGCAAGGAAAACCAACATTTTGGCCCTAGCCTTCTAAGGTCAATTAAGACTCAGGACACATGAGAACTTGTACTGTAACATCATGTAACTCAGTAGTGTCCCAAATTTTCTGATCAAGGAGATTATGGGGCCAAAAAGAAAAGTGATTGATGATGTAGAGTGTGCCTAAGGAAAGTCACATGGAGAGAAAACATTCTCTCAGGCTTTCACAGAGAGCACATTGGCCAAGCAATGGCCGTGACTCATCCACATGGCTGACACTGACAAAGGTTCTACAATCTGAGGTACAGGATCTCAGGATAAATCCTGAGGGGATTTCACTGACCTTATCAGACCCAAAAGCTACAACTCTTGTTGCATAGGTACTGCTTTACCTTGGTCCAGCAGAAAAGTATAAAAACGAAATGTGAGAAGTAAAGCCATGCTGTTATGTTGAGCTGTAAGGGTCAACAATTTCTGACATTGCCAGTCAAGTGGAAGACCCAATACTATTATGGGCTACTGGACACTTTTAGAATATTTTGCTGAGTTAACACACCTATAATATTAAAATAACGGAACTTAACAAAAAAAAGGGGATACAGATGAATGTCCATTTTGTATCTGTGTATTCAAAGTGGTTAGGATAGATATATAGTTACAGTCTCTTAATGAATAGAGGGACTTGTTCTAATGGTGTTTGTAAATAGGATATCATGTCCACATCTTGTACAGCAATTAACCACTAGGAAGAATGCATGCAATGTGTTATTATTGAAACTGTCCTACCAATTTGATTTGAAACTGTCTCATTGCTATTTGTTTATCAATAAAATTATGGGGAAAAAAGATAATAGATTCAGAATTATAAAAATTTAAAAAAAGATATTCTAGAATGGAAAAAAAAAAAAAGACCACCCTGGGGAAATGCCTGCTCTTGCCGTGTTTCTTACAACAAAACCTCATTGTCTACCAGGCCCTAAACCCCTGCCTTTTTCTCTCTGGCTCCCCTGAGTGCAGGAATCAGCCTTGTCTGACCTGCTGTCCTAGTTCCCCAGAAATTAGCATTTTCTCCTCTAAACCCACTGCCAGTAAGAGCTGGTGTGCTGTGGCCACCCTGGATGTGTGCCACGACAGGCCTCAGGCTCCCAACGTCACCTCCAACCAGGACATGACAGCTGGAGCAAGTACCACGGCCTCTGCCGGAATCCCTGGTGCGCGCCTCACCTGCCCTGGGCCCCGTCCCCTCCCTCCTTGGCTGCCCTCCTGCTGGTGTCTGGGACTGGCATCCCGGATCTGATAACAAGGCTTTGAGCTGCTCCCTCTGCTCCATTCAGTGAGCTTGATTGACAGGCTTTCAGGGATTTCTGACTTCCCCAGCAGCTAATCCTGCTCCTCACTCAGCTCTCCCTTCCCTGCTCAAATTAATCTAGGCAGGAGCTGATTCAGCTTATAATGTGAGGTTAATTGCAGAAGTGATAACATTTCTAAATAAAAAGAAGTTCCTTCATTTTAAAAATCCAAATTAAACCAGAAGGAATTGTTCTTGGTTTCTATCCACAATCCTAGCTCCTGACTTTTTTTTTTTTTTGAGTAGGTCAGATGAAAGCTTTATAGCTTTTTATTCTTTTATTTATTTATTTTAAAGAAGAAAAACAAAAATGCAGAAACAAACCAACATACAATACAAATGGTACAGAAGTTCAAAACAAGAATAGAAAATTAACATGAAACTGGGAGATAGCTCAGCAGTCCAAGAGCCTGCCTGGTGAGCACAAGGATGCAAGTTCGATCCCCAATACCGCACCCCTTGCCCAGTTCCGAGAGTGCAGCACTGGCCATGGTGGTGCACGCCTGCAATTCCAGCACCAGGGATGCTGGGATAGGAGGAACACTATGAGTCCAAGCTGTGTAGCGAGGCTCTGAACCAAATAACTAAGTGAATACAGAAATAGAAGATTAAAAACAGAAAATTAACAATGGTGGTTGTATTACATATTGTTAGCATCAAATTTGTTGCTCAGATTACCAGATACAGGCATGCAAAATTGGTCAGACAAATATTAACATTCCCTTTCAAGGAAAAAAAAGAAATTTTTTTCTTGTCCTTTTTATCCTTTGTTTTTTTAATTTATTTTAAAGAGAGCATAATAGGGGCCAAGGAGATGGTTCAGTGGAATAAGTGCTTTCCTGGCAAATGCAAGGGCCTGAGTTGAATCCCCCGTTCCGAAAAAAAAAAAAAAATTTAAATAAAGAGAGCGTAATAATAATTGATAAGACATTAGAAATGGTACACATTCAAAAGAATAAGATGGTGCTGCTGAGGCAGCTGAGTGATCTAAGCGCCTGCCTAGTCAAGCACAAGGACTGGGTTCCAACCTTGGTACTGCATACCATGCCAACCCTGCCCCGGGCCACCAAGCCAGCCAAGCCAGCCACAAAGACCCAGCATGACGGCGCACACCTGTAATCCCAGCACTAGAGAGGCTGAGACAGGAGGATCGCTACGAATCTGAGCTGCATAGTGAGACCCTATACCAAATACATAAAATTTTTAAAAAGCTAAAAGAACAAAATGAACTGTGGTTTTTATATTGCACATTGCTGTCTTTAATGTAGTTGCTCAGACTGTAGATATTAGCAGATAGTCAAACTAAAAATTTTAAACATTAACTGCTACTTTCAAAAAACTGATGGAAATTAGTGGTACAATCATCTCAGTCATCCTGCATACATACTCGCATGATTTTTGCCCTTCCTTTTCCCTTATCTTTCTTCTTTCTCTCATTTCCATTGTTTATTCCTTATGTTCAGCTTCCGTTTTACTATATCTATTGTGCCTTTCAGATTTTATTTATTCTTCCGGGTTCTTACACTAGGGCTAGCTCCCAACTCTTGTCATCTGACTACGACCAGCTCTGTGGACTCACAACTGGCACGGCTACACAGAGCGCTGCCCTCAGAAGGGCCCTGCACTGGGTTTAATGCGGTACTGTGTCTGCCTAGAGCTTCTTAATTGGGCCTTTATAATAGAAGTCTGATGGGACAGGGGAGCTCGTGCACAGCCGTGTCCCAGTTTCCGTGTCTCCTGTGGTTCCTCTGGGTCCTATTAACACAGCATTCTCGATGCTTTGTGATGTAGAGTTCTGGTGGACCAAGAGGCACAGGTGAGACTCCAAAGGACAACAGGAAATGCCTGTCATGTCTGACCCTACGTGTACAAGGGGGCCAACAGTCATGATGAGCCACCCTATCCCTTCACACCAGAGCTTGTTTCAAGCACAGAAAGAAGAAAACAGAGCTCTAAGAAACACGGGTGGCCAAGGAACCCCGTTGTGTCTTTGCACTCCCCACCTCTTCCTGCCAGGACCTTGCAACTACTCCAGCTGCCCAGATGATGCGGAGGGACAGGCAGCAGGGCTGGCGGAGCAGCTTGGTCCTGGCGCTTTCCCCCAGTGTGCATGAGGCCCGGGCTCCACCCAGTGCCACCATCAAACAGATTATAAAAAGAAAAGGAAAGGAAGAGTTTCCCAGAGTATAAATTAATTAAAAAACAAAATATGGGGCTGGTGAGATGGCTCAGTGGTCTAAAGCACCTACTTAGAACAAGCTTAGCAAAGCACAGGGACCGCGGTTCAATCCCCCAGCACCACATGC
>NW_004524681.1:8868142-8896162 GCF_000260255.1 Octodon degus
ATAAATAAATAAATAAAATTTTTAATAAATTGGATTATCTCTTTAAAAAAAACAAAATAAAAATAAATAAATAAAAGACAGAAAACAGGAAACAAGGAGACAACTCTTTTGCAGGTGAAAGGGGGACCAAGAGCCAGAGGGAGGGGACCAATGGGAGGGAAAGGGGAAAAGAATTCAGTTACTGTGGGTGCTAACTCGCCTCGGTGAGCCTGGTCATCCTGTACTGAAGACCCGCACTGAGAACAATTTAAAATAAAGGGGCTCGCCTGTGCTTCCCGCCCTTCAAGTCTTTCCTGTCCCACAGTATACAGACTGAGCATCTACCTGAAAACTAGTCTGCTTCGTGCAGTTTCCACTACTGCAGTAAGACAAAATACGTAGGCCTGCCGCTGTTGCAAAAATAGGAACTGTGCCATTTTAGCGATTGGGCATCTGAGTAGAAGGCGCTTATTTTTGCACTCAAAGCAGGCAAAGTGAACAGAGAAGTTCACGCTAATTATTTAAAATTTCGATTGTTCTTTATTTTGAAATAACAAGTTATCGTGACAAGTCACAAGAAAAACCATGGTGCAAACACAAAGCGTTCCAGCTGAGTCCTTGAGCATCCCCTTGCCTGCTCTCTGAATGAGGGCTCTGGCTTTTCTGTTTTGCATGCGGCCCCATGAAGTACACAACTGGGAGCAGCCAGCTGGGAGCCCAGCAGTGGCCTCGGGGGCAGCCTAGGCTGGCGGGAAGGTGTCCAGCTCCCTGCCTGTCCAAGCTACCATGTACCTCACCTCTCTGGGACCCAGCATGGCGGTTCCAACTCTCCCCTCATGGGCTGGCCATGAGTCCCTTCCCTGCATGGCTTGCTCTGCTGTGACACAGTCTGGGTCCCTGAGTCCTAAACTTCAAGCCATCGACAGTGTGAGGCCACACTAGCTTCTCCATGTCTAGCCCTCCCCCGGGGTATTCCTGCTCACCCTCCCACCCCTGTGCTCTGCCCTATCTTTGCCAGCATCCAAGCAACAGGGCTGCTTCTTGACCCTGGGAATTCCCTATTGGACCAATTCCTCTCTCCGGTCTCCTGTCACAGGGCCATCAGGCTGCTGGGCCCAGTGGATGACTGAGAGCCAGCGCTGGCTCTCAGCAGTGGCCTCAGCTAAGAAGGGTCAGCCTTGCCTCATGAACGTAAGCTTGAACCCCCTGACATGCTGTCCTTGCCAGAACCAAAGTCAACTCATTCCAGGTGGCTTACCTCCGGGGTTCTCCCCATCAGTCCATTCAAACCATGTGAGAAGATTTTTAAATCAAGGACTCTATCCCCCAGGGTGTTGCTGGGGTTAGTCTGGCTGTAACATAATGAGCTGACTGGGTCTGAAGGGCCTGGCTGAGCCTGGGAGATGTGACCATCATGGCTACTTGAGATCACCGCCTGGTCCCACCTCACACTCAGCACTGGGTAACTTACTTAGGTCACGTCCTTCCTAGGAGCAAAAATACTTGTGTCTCATCCTGCCATCTCCGGTGTAATCCATTCGATTGTTTCTGTTGCTTTCCCACAGCCACAGGCCCTGAGCCAGTCAGGGCGCACTTGGGAGACAACAGGTAGGAATGTGGGACCCGAACAAGCAAAGGCAGACGGGCTGCTTGGTGTCACGAGAACCCCTGGACGGTGGTCTTGGCTCCCTCTCTGAGAAATTCTCCAGCATGACAAAGATTTTGATAAATGGATATTATTAAAGCACAAGCCCAAATTTATGGGCAGCACCTTTAATCATTCCTGTTTCCTATTTTAGGTATTCATATACTTGTTTACAGAGAGCTGTTTTTATTTATTTATTTATTTATTTATTTATTTATTTATATTTTAGGGAAGAGTCTACAGGGTGTTCAGGGTCTCACTACTAGATCAGACTCGTAGTGATTCTCCTATTTACAGCCTCTGAAGAGCTGGGATTACAAGCGTGGGCCACCATGCGCAGTCTCAATTGGCATCTCAGCGTTCCCCAGGGACAGGAACAGCATGGCAGACCTGGGGATCGAACCTCCAGTCCCTGTGCCTCCTTGCAGGCACTTTAATCCACTGAGCTATTTGGCCGGCCCACAGAGAGCTGTTTGTGTCAAAGCATAATAGTCTCTTCGCTGTGCACAGGGGCTGATCCCACTCTTCAAATCCTCCTGGTCAGGAGCTGTGAGGAAAGATCAGCTGTGAAGATGTGCATCCTCTGTCCTTCTCCGAGATGCCACTCCTCCTGCTGTCCTTTCCCTTCTCCTCTTCTTCCTTCCTCTTTTCCTTCTCCTCAGCTTTCATCTTTTCAGAGCGACTCACCTTACAAAGGCTGCTTCCTGAGGCATGCAGTCTGACTCCTCGGCTGCTTCTCCTAACAAGTGACCCAAGGCGCTGAGTGAGAGGCAATCTTTACGCACACTGGTCCTGAGGAGCTTGGGGCTACACAGCACCAAAAACTCCCCACAGCGCCTCTTCCTCCAGCTGCTCCTTTTCCTTCAACACAAGAGAGGTTTCAGTTTCTTCTCGTCTCTTTTTACTGTTGGGACCTCACAATCCTCCAGGCCAGGACTCATATGTCTTTTATAAGTAGCTGGATGTCCCATCCCACAAGACCACCCAGGCCATGACGAAGGGTCTCTGCTCTCCTGGTTCCTCCCCATGGTCATCTGTGGGAGCCGGCTGACCCCTCACTGCCTCCAAAGTCACTGGCAGTGGAAGAAAAGGGGCAGAGAGAGGCCAGACCATCTTAAAGGCAAAAACAAAAAGTACCCCCACATACACCTACAGCTAAAGTGCAGAACAGGGTTGGTAGAGAAGATCACAGGGAAGACATTTATCCTTCCTATTATTCCTTCCCCTCAATTCACCAACAACCACACACACACACACACACACACACACACACACACTCCAGACCCATGCATTCTACATTTATCTCTAAAGTTTTATCTCCTCTACTCTTTTCCCTTCCCATCTCCCTCCTTCCTTTTGAATGACTTTTAGGGTGATTTTTTTTCCATCAGAAACAGGTTTTCATTTATTTCTCTTGCAGCAGAAGGATTTAACACCTTTTCCCCTTATCTGGAGCTACTTGGAACACCCAGAGGGTGACCTCAGTCCTTTAGGTAGTGTTTGTCACCTCAGTTTCTCATGAGAATCATCCAAAGGGCTGGAGCCCCACCCACAAGCAAAAAATCAGTCTCAAGAAGTCCAAGGCAAGGCCGACCCCCATCCTGCTGTCCACAGGGCCCCACCCAGGGGTCCCAATGAAAGGAGCCTTAGAGTCGCATGCAGTGCAGTGGAACCACAGAGCACTGGCCAAGGCAGCAAAGAAAGAGCTGTCACTGGGAATGGCCAGACCTCCCAGGGCCACACACTCAACAGTCCCTACGAAGGCAAGGATGTCAACACAAAAGGCCATCCTTTTCCAGAGAGAATGCCCAAGGACAAGGACAGCATTGTTTACTTCCCTTTGGGCCTATTGGCTGCTTAGAACCAGGGCTCTGTGTTGCTGTCAGATGCCCTGCTAGACTTCAGGATGCTCCCGGCAGGACTCCAGCATCAAACTTGATGAAACAGAACTTTGGGGAAAGCAAGAGAGATGCCTTGTGTCCTGGCGAGGAAGGACGGTGCTGAATCTGGAACTCAGATCCATCTAACTTCCACTCTTTGCTTTTCTACTACTCCTTCCCATGATGCCTCAGGCTTGCCTAGCAGATGGACTCCAAGAAGGGAAAAGCTTTGACATCTCTCATTACATGATTCCCAACCCTGTTGGCCATCAACTAGTTCTAAATGAAGCTTATAACTGTAATACTCTTTGCATGACTTTGAAGAGAAAACCTGGAGTAGACTGCTGCCAGGCAACTGGGTGGATAGAGCTCAAATCACAGGGGAGAATGAATATCCTGAAGTCCCCAGAACCCAAAGAAATCCATGAGCTGTCACAAAGAACTTATGTGTGCTCCAAGCCTTAACTTATGTGAGTTCAAAAAATAGGTAGGCTAAGCTTGATGGTGAAGATGATCTATTAATGTCTGTTGTAGCTTTGGATAAAATTCACTAGCCTTGAAATGTTTCAGATGCTTATCTGTAAACATTTTACCACATGGGAACTCAAGGGACACAAGGCCACGGCTGGTGCCGTGAAGGTTTTTGGCCATCAGAAACTCGTGAGTGCTAAATACAAAACAGTAAAGCTGTCCAAAGATAAATTCATGCTTGTCACAGAGAATATCCCAAACAGTCGCTTATAGTTCTAGAAACACTAACTTGGGAGCAAGAAAACAGTAGAATATTCCACTCAACTAGAAAAGCCTTTCAACAATTGCCCTTCAGTGAAGATAATTGGGTGCATCTGCCTTAGATTATCTACAGCTACATCAGAACTGATGCAAATTTCAGCAGCTTAAGAAAAAATGACACATTCCCTGAGAGACTAAGGCAGGAAGATAACAAGTCCTAGCCTGATCTTTGTACTTAGCAACTTAGTTATACACTGTCTGCAAAAAAATAAAGGAGGGCCAGGGAGTTAGCTCAGTAGAATAAGCACTTGCCTGGCAGCACAAGGTTCTGAGTTCAATCCCTGGTACCGCAAAAAAAAAAAGAAAAAGAAAAAGAAAAGAAAAGAAAGTTCTTCACTATTTGGGGCCAGGGAGATGGCTCAGTAGAATAAGTGCTTGCCTGGCAAATGCAAGGGCCTAAATTCAATCCTCAATTCCGCCAAAAAAAACTAAAAATAAAAAATAAAAAGGAGTGGGAATATAACTTAATGAGAAGGCCCTAGTTCAATCTCCAACTCTCTCTCTCTCTCTCTCTCTCTCTCTCTCTCTCTCTCTCTCTCTCTCTTATTAGCTCACAGTGTCTGTGGCTCAGGAATCCCACAGATGCTCAGCTGGGCCCTGCGCTCCAGTTCTCTCACAAAGCTGTCATTGACCCCAAACTCAAGTGGAAGGGCTGCCTTCCAAACTCACTCCTAGTTGGTGGAAGACTCAGTCCCTTGAGGGTCGCTGGACTGTGTTTTCGGCTCCTCCCTAACAGTTGGCCCAAAGCTCCTCTTGGCTATTTGCTATGTAGGACTCTCCATGGGGCAGCTCACAGGGTGGCCCCAGCCTCCCGCAGGGTAAAAGCAACAGGGCAGAAAAGGCAAATAAGGCAGGAAGCCAACGATTCCTGCACTCTACTCTCAGAAGTGCCACCTCACCACTCACACCATGGTCTCTTAACTAGAAGCAGAGCCCAGCCCACACTCCTAGACTGCACAGAGGAGGAAAACCAGCACTTGGGCGACTGGAGCCACCATGTGGCTAACATGGCTCAGCAGATGCCTGTCTCAGTGTCATCAGGTCCAGTGCTGCAGCGCCAGGCCTTGCTGAGGACCCCGCCCATATTCTCCACCCACCGTGGTACCTGCTCAGGTCCCATGATGCACTGGTGCCCTCAGAGGACCTGGTCCACTAGAGGGACCTTCGCTTCCCAGGCAACGTCACCTCGCAGAACTCCCTGGGGAGTCTCTGCTTCATGCTAACTGAGTAATACAGGAACACATACACATTTGGGGTGGGCAAACACAAAAACAAAATGACAATTTTTTCCATCATTTTGAATGTGGGCTAGATATGTAATATTCCTAAAGAATGAAACTGATGAAGGAAACACAGATTTGCGGGGGGAAGGGCAGGGAGGGGAGGAGAGAGGAAGGCAACAAAAGGGAAGGGAAGGAAAAAGAAAGAGGAAAGGAAGGAAGGAAAAGAAAGAAAGAGAAAAGACAGAAAGAGAAAGTACAAAGAAGTGGAGATGGAGAAAAGAAAAACAGAGCACCTTTAAGTATCATATATGAGATTTGAGTTCAAATGTTGCCTAACACAGGGCCTAATAGCCCGGCCTTTGGAGTCCTACCTAGCCTTTGATCATCTACTAAGTGAAGAAGGAGGGAGGAGGACAAGGAGGAGGAGGAAGTACAACAACGAGTCCAACTCTCAAAGGCTTCCTTCCAAAGGGGTCCTCACAAGGGACCCCTTGGAGCACCAAGGTCAAGAGCAGTCTTTGCCCCTCTGGGCCACCTCCAGAGTACCCTGGCACCTGGCCAGCGAGTCTTTGAGTCCCTGCATTGCAGCTCCCACAGAAGCCAAGGGCTTTTCTGCTGGGGCCAGGTTGTCTAGGATCGATCCGTTTACCAGGATATTTCTAAACTGTTTAACTGGTGCTCAAATTGATGGTCCAGACACAATTCACGGATCCTAGACAACACATGGTCGCTGAGATATCCCTGTGCAGGGCGTGCTTTGAAAACCCCCCTGGCAATCTCATCCTGCCCAGAGCCCCACACATAAAAGGTTTGATAGCTGGCATTTAACCCATCCAACCAGAAAGAAATCATCATTAGGCAGCACAGATAAGCTGTCCACTAAGCAGATGTGGGAGAATTTGGGTCGTAATCGCCTACAGAAGGGCTGCCAGCAGCAGCGGCCCCAGAACATTTTTTTCAGGCACTCAAGAGCATATTACGCCTATTGTCTGCCATGCCAGGAATCCAAGGTATTTGGAAGCACATTAGGAATCCAGCTATCATAATCACCCATTTGGTGTCCTGGGCCTCAAATCGGTACCCTTCCCAATTATTCTTCAGTCCTAAATTTTTACCATTTGTCTTTGATGGCTATGGTATGTGTAAGCCCTCCAAACTTGGTAGTGAGTATACAATGCCCCCCAATAAAAGCCCCATCTTTGTGGAAGCAGCCACTTAAAGGCCTGAGCTAGGGCCAGGCCCCCAAGCCCCATCTTTGAATCACCAGAGTGTGCAGTGTATGTAGAATCCTTTGTGTCTATATTGCAACTTTGGAGTTGGGTAGGTTATGCTAAATTGTCCACTGGTGTTTCAGAAAAAAACTTGTCATAAGAAAAGGACCACCAAGGGCAGAAGACACCAAGAGAGCTAAGGAAGAGGTGAGCAAATCTAGGACGACACCAAGTGCAGGTTTTTTAAAAACCTCCCAATAGAACATGGCTGAAAGATAGAAGCACTTCAACACCTCAAGGCAGGAGGAAAGGGTTGGCATGCCAAGCTGGCCAAGGTGACCCGCAGCCATCCAGAATATACCTGAGCTTTCTCAGACAAAAAAAAAAAAAAATCTATGTTAGACATCAGTTAAACACCCTGGACTTCGGTCTGGCATGAAGTATTCAGTAAATATTTTGACTTCATTGATCCACTGGTGTCTGGGAAGTGTACCAGGGTCACCTGGCAGGAAATATGGTGGGTATAACCAAGAGGGCTGTGGTGATGTCAAGCTAGGTCCCTAAAATGACAAATAAATGAACTCTCAATACCCCCAACACCTTTTTGGACATCCTCACGTGACCTGTTTTACCGAAACATCAGGGCCGTGGCTCTTGCTTTGAAATTCCATCTGACCAGGGCTGCAGCCCTCGGTCCCCACCCCGCTTTCCTTCACTGAGTTTTCTCTTCCCCACACTAACATTCCATCCCTCTCTCTCCTCAGCCAGCCTTCGATGGCCTAGCCAGACCCTAAGGGTCCATCCCCTGAGCTCTGCCTGGACTAATGCCCAGGAGTTGGACTGCTCCTAACCATCTTCCCAGAGGACCCCGCTTTGTCAGAGAATTGGGCCTGGTGGGGGAAGTTTCCTGGCAGCACCAGGCAAAGTCAGACTGCTCAGCCACGCTGAAGTGAAGTGTTGGGCTCAGCTGCACCCCAGCGTGCTGCATCCGGCCGCACTCACCCTTGGCTCTATTCGAGCTGTCACAGATGACCTCAACTCCTGTTTCATGTGGAAGAGCTTTCTCCTTCATCCATCCGCACCCCAACCTTTCCCTGCCTCCTGGCATCTCTCCCTCCCATCTCTGTGCTTCAGTTCCTTTCCCACATGGCTTCTACCTAAGATGTTTGCGTTGTTCAGCTGACCACTGCAGTGCCCAACTCCAACCTCAGCTCTCTGCTAGAACAACAGCTAGATAATCACTCCACAACAAAGCTGTGAGCAGCAGAGAATGAAAGCTGCTAGGCAAAAGGGAAAGGGTAGCCCACGTCTGCATGCTGCCATCAAGACCTGGAACTCCGCAGGGTGCGGGCCCCACCCCACACCGGAGTTGGTGTTAGGCAGATGCCGGGTTTTGTCACTGTTGTGTATCTGTCGGCCAGAGAACTAGTCTGGGTTTTCTACACAGCTTTTGATTTAGCTCTTATTGTTAGAAATGTTACTGTGCTGACTTGTGATGATTTAAATTTTTCTTTCCTTTCCTGATTTTTTTATTACCTAACCCTCCAAATTGAAGCTTCATTTTCCTTTTTAAATATCTTCCTCCTAATCCTCTTTGTCAAAGTATTAACACTCAAAAAAAGCATTCTTAATTCCTTAATCTTATACTTCAGCTTCAAACCCATCTACTTTTATGTTTTAACACTTTTTTTCCTGTGGGTTTCAGTCTGTTATCCTCTTAATCTTTTTTCTCTTTCACTTTGATGTATTTAACCTTTTACCTTGTTAGCTTATATTATTTTCTCTTGTATCATAAATCTTATCTTGTCATTACTTTTTAATGCATAATTTGTATTTTGCTCTTAAATTTGACTTATAACTCCCTAATTTTTATTCTTTAAGTTTAATCTGATTTTAGCTTGATTTTCTTTCCCTCCCATTTTCTTTTAGCAATTCTACTCTTCTACTTCTTTTATCTTGCAACTTAATTATTTTATCTCTCATTCTTATTTTACATCTAACTTCTTTTTCTCCATTGAGTCTTTACTCTGTCGTTATAATATTTATTGTACTCTTTTTCCTTTAACCTTCCCTTACCAAGTCTCAAAGTTTTTTCTTTTCTTTCCTCCCACTCCTTGGTATTAGGACTCAAACTCAGGACCTTGTGCTTGCCAGGCAGGGGCTGTGCCACTGAGCTACATCACTGGCCCTCAAAATTTTATTTTTAATATTCTCTTCTACTGTACTTTTCATTTTGCTTGCCTTTTCTGTCCTTCCTTTCTTCTCCTACTTTTTTTTTTTTAACTGAATTGGATTAGCAATGGCTAGCAAGACAGAGAGAAACGTCACTTCCTCCAGCAGAGCCTGGGAGGCTTCTCTCTCAGGGTTCTCCCTCCGACCCCACATCTCCTGGGGTGAGGGCTCCCCCAGCCTTAGAAGGAGACTTGAAGACCTTCCTGTCCAAAACCAGTGCCTCCTCGTGTGCCCAGCACACAGAGGGTCATGGAAGCACAGGTCTCCTGGCATCTCGTTACCTCGCTGCTGGCTTGCTAAATTCCCATCTGAAGGGCGTCTTCCACTTCAGGGCTGTGCCCAGCCTCCACCTACATTTCAGCACATTAAAGGAAAAGGCTCAGCGAGATCAACTGACAAGCATCCTTGAAGATGTTGCTAGTATACTTTTTTCAAAACCCATGGGAGGGACATTTTGCCAAGCTTGGCATCAGAGGTAAGAACCCTCCCACTGTCCCTTCTCCTCCTCCTGCATGGCTCCCGTTCCCTCCCGAGTCCACCACAGACATCTGCACTTTGAAGGAACAGCCAGGCCCCAGGAGACCTCGCCAAGGTGGGCGAGAGCTAAAGGGGTGCTAACCTCACACCCCTCTTCATCCTGCTGCTCTCTCAGCTGCGGTCCTCTAACTCTCTTATTTTATTCTGCTTTGTGTTGTCACAGGTACTTTTAAGTGTCCTAAGTCCCCTCAGATCCAAGGTCAGCTTCCTGCATGACCACAGGCAAGATCCTTTTGCTCCCCCTACTTCATTTCATCATCTGTGTGCTCGGTGACTGGCACACACCCCATGCCCAGCAGCAAACCAAGAGACAGCCCGGGAAAGCACTGCAGCATCTAACAAGCGAAATACAGGACTATCTGAATGCACTGGATTTTCCAAAGTCAGAGGCAACAGTAGGTAGCTTCCATCCGACCTGCTTTGCTGCAAAGAGAGCAACTACTCCACTGTCAGGAGGTAGCCAGAGCCTGGGTCTCCACCTGGTGGAATCCAGGCTGGCCTGCTATCGCCTGACCAATAACATGCAGCAATCGTGACCAAGCTTGTTCTACCACGGCCCTTCACTGTCCTGGGTGCTGCTTCTACAAAGCGCTGCGACCCTGAGGTCAACACACTGTGACACAGGGAGAGGCCCTGGGGTGACAGCCAGGTAGAAAACGTGAGGCCAGGCACCCACAGTGCCAGCCACACACCTGAAGAAGCCCTCTCGGCTAACACCCAGGTGAGTTCTTCCTGAATTCCTGACCCACAGGGTTGCAAGCAACATAAAGTGAGTTGTTTTTGTTGTTGTTGTTTTTAAGGTATAAAAAATAAAAAGGCCCACAATTTCTATTAAAGTCTATTAATGCAGAATAGTATGTACAAGTGGCACAAGGTGCCAATTTTATTTGCAGATAGAATATTCAAGTTTACCAGTTACACCTTTGCCACAGCCTTGGCCAAATCTTCAACTAATGCACAATTCAGCTGTGCTACCGTGCTGATGTTAGCATGCTTTGAGGTGGCGTATTTGTTCTTGATGGCCATGTGCTTTGTAAGCCCACGACTGACCACTACTATATTCTTAGCCAGGTGCTGCATTACAGGAAAAAGAGACTCTTCGGTGTACAGCAGGTGATGCTGCAGAGTTGGTGTCCATTCACCATTATCAAGAATTTTCTGTGCTAAGCAAAAAGCTCCTGCTGCAATTTGAGAAGGAGGAAAGTGCACCGTACCATAGTCCAACATAGACAGCTCCATCAGGTGTTTGGCCAATGTATGTTGCTCAACATTGACCTCTCCAATCTTCCACGCTCTACGAAGAAAGTGCAGGGGGAGCGGGTGACCCAGCCCGAAGTTTAAACTCTTAGGATCTTCATCTCCATCTGTCTGATCTGGTGCTTAGCGTAAGTGTTGTTAGTCACGTAGGCAAAGTCCCCAGTTTCTGGAGGGTACATTTCTTCGTATTTGCTTGCGATGAACATGGCAGTGACTCCGACCAGCTGCGGCATCTTCTTAGGCACACAATTATTCTGCATGAACCGGTCAATAATGGACACAGTCATGTGCATGGTCTCCTGCAGTAACCTGAATTTCATCTGAACCTGTACTAGCCAGTCAATTGGGATGGCTCTCATGCTTCCAGTGATTTCTTGACCCAGTAGGTATTTTGGTCTGACTGCCTGCTCTTCCTCAAGCTGTCTGAGATAAGCATAGATATCTTTCACGTATTCACTACAGAGGTTTGGATCTGCTCCATCTTCTGCATCCACATCACTCACAGCCAGAATGACACCAGAGAAAGCCTGACACAGATCTTCTTCAGCAGGGGCACACCCAGAGGTCTCCATGGGGCTTGGAGAGGGAGTATCAACCAAAACGGGTTCAGGAGAAAGTTTTTCATCCTTAACAGGAACAAGCTCAGGCTCTGGCACACACACAGGCACTTTTTCCAGAGGTTTCTGTAGTTTTTTAGCAGCAACTTTTCCAGTCGCCAACGTTCGTGCTTCCTTTTTCAGGGGCACCCTGGCTTGCAGCTGCTCACTGACTTTGTTACCGATGTGTCCGAGAGCTGTTCTCGGCATCAGACCTGGCTTGGAGGCTGCAGCAGCGGCCAAGGGCACATGCTTTGCGCCTGCCATACTGACCGCGGCCTTATCCTCAGCATTAATTTTCGTGTTTCGGGTGACTCAGAGCGCCATGGCTTCCTCTACACCGGACAGCAGCAGAATATTGGAGCCCCAGGAAAACCCGGGCGTGCACCCACTAGAGATCAACAGCCGTTCCTCCGCAGCATGACCCATAAAGTGAGTTTTAACTCACCAAGTCTGGGTCTGATACAATGATAGACAACTGAGACTCAGTGGAAGCTCTTGTACTAGGAATCAGACTCAGGACCTTGCGCCGGCCAGGCAGATGCTGTGACGCTGAGCTATATCCCAACATGGAGTCCTTTATCAACTGTCTCCCACTGGGTCCTTGAACGAACCCTAGGAGGATGAGGAGCGTCAAATTAAAGTGTTCCTGATGCTCAGTGCCAACTTCTGGAGGACAAAGCCCATGCCTAACAGTTCCTTAGCCTCAACCTCAATAATTCCTAAATCCTGAAGAGGACATTTTGTTATAAAACTTACTTGTTGGGATCTGTATTCATTCATTCCGCACACAGGCACAGAGTAGCTGCAGTGCCCAGCATGGTCCAGAGGCTGGAGCCGTAAACACCCCCGGCAAGGTCCTGCTCCCCAGAGCTAGTACAGATCCATCTCTTCACCCACAAGAACCGCTCTTCTACCTTCTCAGCAGCCTGGAGCCTGAGTTGAGCGGCTGTACCTCTGAGACCCTTCCACTCTGACTATCTCACTCAACTACAGAGCTTAATGAATAGGAACATAATTCTTTCAGGAAGCACCGAAAGGCACCTGAAAACCCAATGGCAGGGGCCAGCAAGATAGCTCAGCAGTCTAAAACGCCTTCTTAGGCAAGCTTAGGCAAGCACAGAGACCGCAGTTCGATCCCCAGCACCACATGCCACACCAGCGCCTCACCCCCCAGGGCAGGCTGAGCTGCTCACCCCCCCCCACACACACACACACACAAAAAAAAAAAAAAAAAAAAAAAAAAAACAATGGCAGAAAAGGAGGGCTGGCCAAATAGCTCAGCAGTGCCTGCAAGCAGGTACAGGGGCTGGGGGTTGGATTCCCCATGCCTGTGGTGCTGGTCCTGCCCCCCCCCACTGGGGTGTGCTGAGGTGGCAAATGAGACTGGGCATGGTGGCAAGCACCTGTAATCCCAGCTCTTGGAAGGCTGTAAACAGGTGGATCACTACGAGTCTGATCTAGTAGTGAGATCCCTGAACACCCTGTAAACCCTTCCCTAAAAAATATGAAAAGAGAGAGAGAGAGAGAGAGAGAGAGAGAGAGAGAGAGAGAGAGAGAGAGATCAGGAGCTTGTGCCCTGGCTCCCTCCCAGGCTCCATCAGCCAACAGCTGTGCTCCTTGGCCTAAGCCTGCCCCATAAAGGGCCTTCTCCTCCTCTTCTACAAATCCAGCTCAGCTCAGGATCTCCTAAGACTGTTTCCTCCTCTTGGCCATGAAGACAGATGATGAGAATGCCCTCTTAATTGGAGGAGATCCCATGTTTCCCTATCCCTCTTTGATGCCCCTGGCCCTGTTCTTACCTCTGTTGGTCACACCTCTGGCAAGTCCTCAGTGGTTTCATCACTTTAAAGTGCTGTCTGTTCTGGCCATGGTCCACTCAGTCCAAACACTCAATCCTATTAAGATCTTTATAAGGAAAATATTTCTACGCCAAATTTGGAAAATGTGGTCAGCTTGTCCACTATAGACTTCAATAACTACTGACCACTTAGTTACCAACTTTATCACAACTCTGAAATACAGCATTCCCAGAAGTAGATAAACAAACCAAGTCATTATTGATTTCACATACTCTGACCTTATGCAGTGAAAAGGGGCTGCCTAGAGTTCTGTACTGGAAAGAACTGTGAGACTGCCTGGGCTCTAGGGTAATGGTTTCTGTAATCAATTAGTAATGTCTGCAAAGGGCAGGAAGTACCAACATTGAAAACACCTGTGTGCTCTTTCAGGTTATGGTTTTACATCATTGTATGCTACTGGTATCTTGCACAAAGTCTGTTCTGAAACATAATGAATGCATGAATGACTGCAAAGACTCTTGCACTCTGCGCAAATCTATTTCCCTGAGTCAAGAGATTTTTTTCAAGCCACCTGGAAGATCAAGGCAATGGGGCTGAGTGACACATGTGACCTCTTAACCCCATCAATACAGAATCTGGCTGAATCAAGCAAAACTTCATGCTCTGAGAACTTCATATAGTCATTAAATCTGTATTTCTTTGGCTGTGGAAGCAGTGGTGAAATTTTTAAACTTTCCTCGGCATCAGAACTCCTTATTTAAGTTAAATCTCACACAGAGCCTTACATAAAGTACAGCAATGTCATCAAAGAGAGGAAAGCCAGATATTCATCTCGTCTTTTGCCACCTCCAACATGTCAGCAGATGGCTGAGATCCAGACAGCTCACTCTGAACACGAGAGGAAAGCTTCTGTGGTCCCTGGGGGCCACATCTGCATGCAGCAGCATCCTGTTGTGATCCGCTGACCAGCCCTTCTCACTTGATGACCCCAGTCACCCACTGTACCCACCTAGGCCAGGGGCATCCATGGCCCGTAGGTGGATTCATCCCATGCAACTTTAGAACCAAATGGTCAGGGGCTCAGTTTCTGATTTCTAAAGGCAGGGTCCAGGTTAATCATTCTGCCTGATTAAAGCCAGGCTATGCCACAGCAAAAATTGGAGCAGAACTACCAGTGGCCGAAAGCTTGTCGCAATGAAAGGTATTTGGCCTTTCAACCCCATCTCATAGCAACAACATGTGGAACGTATCCATGGAAGGTCTATAAAGCAGAAAGTGTTCACGTCTACATTCGTCCTCGTGTGTATCAGCCTGCTGGGCTGGCATAACAAATGCTGAGACCATGTGGCTCAAAGAATGAATTTCATTTCTCACGGTTCTGGGGACTGGAAGACCAAGGTACCAGCAGTCTGGGTTTCTCCTGAGACCTCCCCGTTGGCTTTTTCTCTATATGTTCATGTTCCTAGTGTTGTGACCTCTTCTAGAAGGATGTCAGACATATTGGATGAAGGCCTGTCATGGTTTAGGGCTTTTGTAAGGGGAACAAGAAGGGGAACAATATAATATAGGACACATTTTACAATATTTTATAAGGAATCACCTGAAGAATCACATACAAAAAGTGCAAGAAATCTGGCCACACACTATACACCAAAGAATCCAGCTGAGGGCCTGGATCCTAAAACCCTGCATGAGTCCAGCTGAAATCTTAGTGTTCATAACAATGCCTCCCACAAGTCCAACTGGAGGCCTAGATAGAGCCCACAACAAAATCACACGCAGGCCCACTTCATGGATCGATGCTGGAAAGGCCCAAAGGTCAGTGGTGCAAGCTAGAAAGTCTACCCCAGTGGGGTGAAGGATCTGCATTAACAGGCTGACAGACCTGAACTGGAGCCAGGAAACAATGCTCACAGTAAGCACCAGAGCTCCCCCAAAGGTACCACAACTGTCCTCAGCAACAGTGAGGTCTCAAGCTCCTCCAGCAATGAAGAAATCTGAGTTCCCATCAGGAAAGCCAACACAATGAGCCTCTCCACAAGGCTGAGCAGTGCACCATCTTCCCCTCGGGAGCCAGGAAACAACGCTCAAGGTGAAGACCACAGCTCCTCCAAAGTGAACTGGAGCCATTCTCAACGACAACAAAGGTCCCAAGCTCCTCCTCCAATAAGAATGGCTGAGTTCACCAGGAAAGCCAGCATGACAAGGTGCCCCAGCAGAACAGCCCAAGAGAACCAGCAGCTCCCAACAGCTCCTCCAGCTTCTCCAAACAGCATCCCTAACAGCATACCGACAGCTTTTCCTGTTCTGCCTTTTATGTTGCCGGCAACAGCCCTCCAGGGGGCCTCCCACACCCAGCACCACACTAGTTCAGTTCAGCTGGATGTAACACATTGGCCACCAGTTAGAAATCTATTGCAAGGCCCCGCCATTATAACCTTCACTTGACCTTACCACCTCTCTGAAAGTCCTCCCTCCAAGTATGGTGACATCGGAGGCTAACACCTACACACAAATTAGTGGAAGGACACAACTCAGTCTAATGCAGCCTGGACTCCAGAAGCTCCACTCCCATTCCAACTATTGGCTAAAACAAGTCACCCACCTGTAATAGTTTCTAGAAAGCTTTGTCTTCAAGTGCACTAGGAAGGCAAAGGTGTGGGTGAGCGCTAGCAATCTCGACCTCAAAGAGTAAAAGTAGGAGATTTAGGAAGCTATGTGGTTGGGCACGCAAGGTTTCCCCACCCCTAGAGTTATGCGAAGGGTGGGAAGGAAGGGAAGTGAGGAGGGACACAGCAAAGGGCCCTCACTCGCAGAGACTGTGTGGACCGAAGCACCGGAAGTGACCTGTCGCCACATCCGCCTGCATCGAGCGCAACCACAGCCCGGGGCAGTGAGTGGATGGTGCAGACAGCACTCTGTGGAGCAGCAGGCTACACGTCACACTGAGGACGCACCCTGGCCAACCCTGCCCGGGAGTCCAGGAGGAATCTGTCACCAACAGTGCAGATAGATCCCCACCCGAGCCCCTGACTTAGCCACTCCCTAACTTCTCTAACAGGCAGCACACGTACAGACAGCCTAAGGTTCTCGAAGACCCAGAGACGGAGGCCAGGCCTGGAGATGGGGTCGCGAGTGAACCCTCATCAGAATTCTTGTCACCTTGTGGGACCCAAGGGAACAGCTAAGATTTCCCTACAGCCAGGGCAGAAGTGAATTAACCTTCCGCACTGGCAGGCACCAACCTAGCGTGTCAACCTAGGGAAAGCCACAGCGCCATCTACTGGCCAAAAGGTAAAAAAATACGTTCTAGGAAAACAATAAACAGGAAAAAATAAAAATAATCAAATTCAACTTTAATAACTTCATTATAGAAATGTGATAGGAAGTGTCATCTCATTCGCTTCAGCGCACAGAAATCTAAGAGACACTCGAAGCTGGGCACGCCTTCGGTAAATGTGTTTAGGGGAACTAGAATTAAAATATACTAGGAGGTCACCTAGCCCACAGTTCTAAGAGGCTCTGTAATTCTCTGGCTCCTGCGTGTACACATTCTGTAAAACTAAAACAAATTCATTTTAGGGAACTTGAAACCTGCAACTTTAATTAAGGAACTTGAGATCTTGCCTCTGGGCTGACAAAGACGAGCCCAGCACCCAGTTTTCCCCTGCTGGGTGACCTGCGAGGCACAGTCACGGAGCAGCACCCTGATGCTCACACTGATGCCTAACAAAGGAGGGGACCCTGGGACTCGGGGTCAGGTGGGACAATGACGCTTCCTGAAAGACCATGTTAAAGGGCCACGCTGAGAGTAGAATCGAGCGCTGTCCACCTTGCGCCTGCGGGGGCTGGGCTCCGCTCAACCCAGCTCCCGCACCCCTGGGTCTAGAAGGTGTCCCTAACGTTGCTTCTGCTTCTAGGTACAAAACGCAGAAAAGACTCCCAGGCAAAGATTCCAAGAAACACCTCGGGGCATCCAGGAGTGACCCCCCCCCCCCAGCCAGCCCGCGGGAAGGCTGCAGAAAGCGCAGAACGGCTGACCTTCCGTTCAGGGTCAGCAGCCAGCTAATCTGTGTCTCAGACTTGCTCCACAGAAGCTGAACAGATAGATCACATTTAACTAAAAGGATGCCACGCTCCATCCCTTCTCGGAACTAAAAGCTTGAGACGCGAGGACCACGATGCACCGAGCACGCAGCGCCACCTACAGCACCGCGGATGCAATTTGTCCGGGCCGGGCTGCGAGGCCGCGGGGTCCGCAGCGGTGTGCAGGAGCAGGGCTGCTGGGTAGGTGAGGCCCAGGCCTGCTTAGATTGAGGGAGGAAGAAAGAAAAAGAAAAAAAAAAAATAAATAAATAAATAAAATAAAAAAGAAAGGAAGGAGAGGGAGATTGCTGTCGTTAACAAATCTGTCCTCTTTTTTTTTTTCCTCGAGCTATATTCCGGCCCTTTCCTTGCTTCTTCCAAACGCTGACACAATGATCCCACATATACACATGAAAAATAAGCGTTTTGAAACCTCACTGGGGAATAAAATCACTATCAAGAGCAGGTGACATTGGCTTAGGATGGAAACCAGGCAGTCATCCGCTGTGCCTGAAACTGGCAAAATAAAACCCTCAGCAGGAAGGACGCCCCAGACTTCTAGAAGCTGCGGGCGGCACGACCCCAGCAGGGGCTCCAACGAGGCCTAGTGCTCCCCGCACCGCCTCCGGGAAGCCAGGCTCTCCGCCTCTGTCAAATTCATCTCAGTCCCTGCTTTATGCTTTCGGCCAAACTGACAGGGTCTCCTGGGTGGAGCGGGCTAAGAGGATACAGAAGGGCAGGAGCAGGAGGAGGACGCCCACCCCGCCCTGAAACCCAGGCCGTGCCTAGTGCCGAGCGTCGCGCTGTGTCGCTTCACTGTAACACGCTCCAACATATGTGCTCAGAGGAAGAAACGAGCCCGAGGTCGGAGCAAACACCAAGACGCCAGGAGGGAAAAATCTTGCCGGTCAAGCTCGAATAGCGACAAGGAAGGACGTGCGCTGTGGGAAGTGACGCTTGCAGAGGTGTCCTGTGGGAAGTGGCGCGCACACAGGGGAGACAGACTCGGCCTGGCTGCACGTCACTGCTCAGTCCCTTCGCCCCACCGTGTTCCTTCTCCCAGCACTCACGATCAGCTGGATTATATCCATGGTGGGATTCCTTCTCTCTCCGGGACAAGCTCCACCGTGACAGGGCTCCGTTCAGTCACTGCTGTGTTCTCAGGGTCTACTTTAGTGGCTGATATAATGTCATTCTCGATAAGCACAGAAGGCAGGGGAACAGGAGAGCAGGAAGGCAGCGGGAACAGGGGCTCAGAACACCCACGAGGGGCGCACACGCGGAGTCTTACGCAACTGGACGGCCCGGGAGCAGGGGAGGGTGGGCGGAGTCCGGAGTGCCGGGCAGGAAGCTTGGGACCTTTCCGGCTCCTTCAGCGCTGCCAACTTGGTCAAAAGACAGTGAGAATAGCTGTGCTAAGATTTCAGAAGACTGTTCTGGCGAAAGTTTAGGACGCAAGTGAGAGAAGAGAGACTAGAGGTAAAGCAGCAGTTACTGTAGGAAAATGATGGTGGCGGGTTAGGTTACAGCCACTGAATGAAACAAGAATCTGTGCGACCTTAAGGGTATAGATGAACGGGTCTGGAAAGTCTCACGTCAGAAAGTAAGCACGTGGACGTGTCGAAGGCCCCAGGGGCCAGCTTGAAGAGTGCCACCGGCCAAACTGGAAAAATTTGAACTTTGAAGTAAGTAATGACAGTTGGCAGCCCACTGGATAAAATGAAACCCGATGGTACCCGAAAGATGCAAATGCAGGAAGAAGTGGGTGAGAAGGAAGGGCACTTCCAGGGAACACCAATAAACGCGGGCGGGACAATGAGAACAGGAAGCCGTTCTTTGGTGGCCATTGGAAAGGAAGTCATCAATGACTGCTAAGGCTGATGAGTGGAGGCTCACTGAGGATCAGCGTATTGACATAAGGCCAGGATATTTCCTCACAAAATATGTATTAATGACAATGGGAAAGACAGTGTAGGCTGTAGGCCGGAGAACTATGACAGAAGCCAGCTCGAAGTTAATAGCAAAGAAGTAAGTGTCACATGAGGCATCAGGTGGAACATCATTTCTGGGGATCCCTGGGAGAAGCACGTGGCTCAGGTTTGGCCGCCGGGCCCACTGGGCAGGCCCAGGTCCGCCTGCAGTGGAAGGTCACCATCTAGACACCTTCCTGGGTCACACGAAACAAAGAAATGTGGCACCTGCTGCTCCACATGGAGAGGACAGGACGACCAAACCCAAGTTGTCCCGGTGGCACCCTTGGTGCTGCTGAGTCACGGGCCTGAAGCTCCGGTGGAAATCTATCAGTGCTGATCTTTTCATTTGGAAGACTGCATGGTAGTTATTTAGAAAAGTGCCTTTTAGTGGAAAGACCCACTAGTGTATTTAGGACATCGTGTCAACAGTTTACCTCTAAGGAGTTAATTTTAAAAAATAATAATGACTAGATTAATAATAAGGTTTTTATTTTAATTACATACGGTGACAATGTAAAACACCAGGCGTGCAGTTGGTTCTGATTATGCATTAGCTGTCTCCCCCCAAAAAGAAGAGAGAATCACAAGGCTGTGTCTATTACTCTGTCCAAGGCGGTCACCAACCTAACATAAACTCTTCAGCACAAGAAGGTGACACCCACATGGTGACCAAGTCAGCTGGCTGCCCCCCCCAAACATCTGGGCAGCAGCGATAATGGCAGACATTCAGCACCACACCAGTACAATGATAGTTCTTGTAGGCTTGTGAAGCACCTTTGAGCTCGTGGTCTCCTTTTGTCCCCTCTGTACCTCAAGGAGAAAGGTAATCACCATTATCGTGGCTGAAATTTTTCTATTATTGTTCTACTTATGATGAAACGGCAGTCCAGAGACCGCGGAATGGGGCAAAATAAATAATAATTACAATTTCAGCTTACCTTTTGAGGAAGAGAAACACAACTGGAGTCATAATTCGTGCACACGCATCTAGAGCCGCACACCCTAATATTCTCTGGAGGACCCAGAGGCAGCTCTTAAGTCCAAAGGAAGTGCCTGCATCACAGACACAGCCTCACTCTGGAGCCAGCCCAGTCTGACCTTCGCGCTCCTGAGAGTCGGGTCTCTGACTTCACTGTGGGGGTCCAGCCCTCTGCACCTCCCCTTCCTTGTGCCGTCCCTCTTCTGGGACCCTCCTCCAGCACAACACATTTGCTCAAGGTCATTACATCTTGAGCTGAGGTAGGAAGAATGCATCTCCCGAAACCAGGATGGCTGTAAATAAGAAATGAAGACAAGTACGTTGGCTCCTGCCACTGTTAGCAGAAAGTCAGGGTCAGCCTGGCCAGGGGCCGCCCTGCACTGTTGGACCCTCCGTGAGCCGATGTGCAGGGAGGTCCGCAGACAGGACTCAGAATTGGAAAGCAGGAGCTTCTAGCCAACATGTTTATTGAGGGATGAGCACAGTATCCTGTACACCCGGCTAACTTATAAGTAAGGACAGGACTCTTGGGAAAGTGCCCCACACAGGCAGAGCCCATTGTAGGCATAATATAGATGGGCGAGATCCTTGTGTGCAGCCGGGCCAAGTGCCTGGGGAGAGTTGGGCCGCATTGTTGATGAGGACTGCACTCTTGGGGGGCTTCAAGTGGACAGAACTGGTGGCAGTAATGACAGAAAGAGCCAAGGTGGTTTTGCATTGTTTTCCTAGAAGCTGGGGAGTGGTCAAGAGTGGTGACTCACGACACTTCTTTCCAGTCACTATGAGTCTCTGCCCTCACGCCTGGACAGGAAGGATTTGACTTAGAACAAACATGGCAGCCAAACCCCATTAGAAAGGGAAACTACAATGCAAATGCATGCAAATGAGGCCTACCAGAGCCAACGGGATCTCCAGTCATATCCTAAAGTGTGATTGTGGGACCAAAAGTTGTAAGCATACAAAGGAAGGGCTGGAAGCCTGCACAGGATCCTAGAGGCGTAGCACCAAGCACAGACAACGGTGCAATGGGATTTCCAGGAGTTGGTTTTATATAATTTTAATCATTAATGTCAGGCAGGGGAAGAATAGCCTGAAAACAAGGGCAACTGGAAGGAAACACAAATAATGCCAACATAGTTTCAAATAAATAATTAGTGGAGTAACGTTATCAATAGCTAAAACTACCAAATATTGGACACTCAATTCTCTTTACCAAATCTCCCTTTAAAAGTACAACTTAATGTAGAAAACAATAAGTGGAATTTTGAAAAGAGGAAGAGAAATAGTTGTAGGCTGAGGGCACACAAGGGGCCGGAAGTGTGCTGCTCAGGGAGCCTGAGGATCACAGACTCAGGAGATCTGGACCCCAGCATTCTCTAGAACTTTCTGTTAGGGCCCTGCTCCCAGCAGCCCAGCACTGGCTCGTTCCTGGCACCTACTGGCTCCTGCTCTATCTCAGCCCTTCTGCAAGTAACAAAGGATTTGCCTCCAAGACCTATTAGTGGGGTTGTCTGAAGTGAAAGTTAAAGAAAGAAGCCAAAGGAGTTAGTAACTCCATGGACAGTCCCGTGGCTTCACAGGCTTATTTACAGCCCACTAGCCTCAGACCACAGCTTGAGAACTTCATATGCAAAACACTGTTCCCCAGAGAGCTCCAAAGTATGCACACAGCTTTCGAGCGAGCGCAACTCCAGCTCGACGCTTGCAAGTCAGCACCTCTTGAGGATTCATTTCCCTCGTGTGTGATGACGCAGTCACAGCAACTTCAGGCTAACGTTGACAGAGCCTGTGATGGTTCACACTTTATTTCTCCAGTGACATATTTACAACAGAATATAAATTAAAGGCCTGCTTGCACACCAAACCCAGGTCCTTTAGGTGGTTCCGTCAGTGAGGTAAGATCTCCCACTGGCCCACAACAGAAGTGTCCACTCCTTGGTCCAGGTTTGGGGATTTTCCCAGCTTTCTGCTCATCAATAATTTCGTCAATATCCTTAGGTGTCAGGGCCTCATAGTAGTTGTCATTTATTTGAACCATTGGTGCATTTACACTGGCCCCTAAACATTCCACCAGTATAAGAGTGAAAACTTTGTCAGATGTACTCTCCCCAACCTTTATTCCCAGCTTTTTCTGAATGGCCTCCAAGATGCTGTCAGTCTCGGATTACACAGGGTGTCACAGTGCAGACCTGAATGTGGTGCTTCCCAACTGGCTTCCGGTTGTACATTGTACAAAAAGTCACTACTTCATATATTCTCATTAGAGATACTTGTACAGCTTCTGCAATCTCATTCATAGCAAAGATGGGCAGCCAGCCATTCTGCCTTTGGACCAAGTCCAGGGCTGGAATCGCCGCTGCTGCCTTATTCCCTTCGGGATAGTCTTTTACAATTGCTTCTATCCTCTTAGTTTTCTGGTGTGAAATCAAATGAAGTATCTGGATTATTCTCAGGAGTGTCTCTGGACAAACAAGGCTCCTCTGGCACCATTTTTCACAGCTGTCTTATGTAATTTCTTATTTGTCTTTTGTCTCAGCTACTTTTTACTCATGTCTGTGACTACACCTCACAATGGGGATTGCGCTTTTGAGAATGGCTTATGGGAAGAGATGAGACAGATTTGGAGATGTGATCTACTAGCAAAGAGCTGGAATGCCTTCAGTGGTTCTGCATAGGAGATGCTGGTCAGAGCTCAGATGATGAGAATGCTGATAGAAATCCTGCCTGTAAAGATCAAACTGGGAGGGTTTCTACTGGGATGAAGGACTGTATTGGTTGCTGGACTCTGAATGATTTGTATTATGGATTGGCAGAAAGTTTGTCTGCATTTTGCTCATGTCCAGAGACTTTACCTGAGACTGAGATTAAGTGCAGTAGACTGGTTAATCTGAAAAAAAGGACATTTCAAAGTATTCAAATGTTGAAACAGTGGCATGGCTATTATTGGGGGCATTTAGTCAGATTTATGTTAAGAATTAAGAGCAAAACGCCCATCAGGATGATCTAAAATGTTGTGATCTTGGCCAGAAAGGAAGGCTGTGGACTGCAAAGATAAAGCTGAGCTCTCCATTGCTCAGGAAGAAAGAAGGATAGAAAATATGTCAGAAGGGCATAGTAGGAGGTGGTAGGTTCTCACCCTTTGCAGCCTGAGAACCACAAGGGTAAGTGTCTTTGCTTTGAGGAGAAAGCCACAGAACCCCATGTTCCAGAATGGAGGCTGCGGCCACACCAGGTACCAGAATGGTGGTGACATAGAGAATTGGTTCCTTAGATTCAGGGCCAGAGTCCCAGAGATCCAGGCACTCAACCTCTAAGCCAAGAGAGAAGGAAGCCTGGCTACTGCTCCGGAGGCAGCAGACCTTGGCATTATCCACACGGCATTGGTTTTACGCATTTGCAGAATGCAGGAGTTATGAGGTCAAGAAGGCTTCCAGTTAGATTTCAGAAAGCCTTGAAGGCCAGGCAGTGTGCCCCTGGGAGGGAGTGTGTAAAGCTGTGAGTGAGAAGCTTATTCAGTGGAAACCCCAGAAGTTTGGAAAAGCCAGGAACATAGATTGTCTGAGGAGACAAGGAGAGAGCAAAGCCAGCCCCAGAGAAAAGCCATGGGAACTCCCAGCAGAAGTGCTGTAAGGGTGGAGCCCAGTAAGGCTTTTGGAGCTAACAGCTCATTACAGGCTTCTTCCGATGTTCCACACGGAACTACAGGACTTAAGGTTTGCCTTTCTGGATTGGGGACTTGCTTTGGTCCCAATGCTTGGTATCCTGGTCTGCGTACCTTTTGGAATGGTGATGTTTATCTTGTGCCTTTGAAGGTTCCAGTGTTTAGCTTTCCAATTGTACAAGGGCTCGCAGCTAAGAGTTTTCCTTAGATCTTGGAGGAGACTTGGGACTTGGATTTTTCAGCAATGCTGGAACTGTTAGGACTTTCGCAACTCTTGCAGATAGACTAAGTGCCTTTTGTATAAAGGGGTGTACATGAATCTTTGGAGGGCCAGGGCAAAATGTGATGTTTCTCATGTAGCATAAGGTTGATAGACTTAACAGTGATTCTTAAGGATTGTTAAAGCTGTATTATAATGTCTAAGTTGCAAAATGTTAATAACCATGTCTTTGTACCTGGAAACTGGTATAAAGAAATATGGATAGTTGACAAGGGGTAGATTGTGGTGGTTGCTGCATTGTGTCAACTTCAGGGGTTGGCAGCTTGGCTGGATGGGCTCAGCCTGGGGCATGGAGAGCCTGCCCTAGAGTGCTCAGCACAAAAAGTGTGTATAAAGGGACTGAGGCAAGATTCTGCACATACCTTTCTCCGAGGAGCTCCGGCCTTCACAGTCAGCATGGAAGGAAAGAAGAGAGGCCTGACACATGCCACGGCTGCTGCGCCATCTCCTGTTCTCCACTTGTGCTACTCTGCATGGGAGCCAGCTGAGTGTGGCCTGAAGCCTCCGCTAACTGTGAGCTAAATAAACCTTTCCTTCCTTTTTCTGGGTCTCAGGTATCTTGTCCCAGCAATGAGTACAAAGTAGCTGAGAGAGTCCAACCCCATGTAGCTATAGCCAGCGAGCATCACTGGTCACAAGTCAGACATTTCATCACAGTGTTGTGCAGCTGGCCTAAACCTTGGAAGGCTACTGCCCTGCTCAGTTCTGTTGCCTAGGATTTCTAATTATGCCTCCACCTGCCCAGTTTTCCATTTGGTCCATTTATGCAGGGCAATGGCCAGGATTTCCTGCTGCTGGTGGCTGTGGCTGCCCTGTTGGTTTCCCTGACTCCCGCTCAGGTGCCAGGCCAGGAGGTGAGCAAGAGGACCACCAGCTGCCAGAGCTCCTGGCTTGGCAGAAATGGAGACCCCACCCAACACAACCCAGCCACGGGGCATAGTGGCCAAGGGCACAGCCGCAACCTGTCACGAGGATGCACCAGAGAGATGTAGGATGAGGAATGTCCTGATTTAAAAATAGAAGTAGAGGGAGGGCATGTGTCCTTCCAAGAGATCAATGTCATGGAGGAAAAAGAGACACTGTGGAAATGTTCCAGATGAAGGGAAGCTAGAGAAACCGACAACTGCAACCAAGTCGACCCCAGCCTGGATTCTGTACAGGAGGGGACACCATAAAGGAGGGCTGAGGCATTTCTTGTGATGGAATATCTAGTTTGTGAGCAGTGACGCTAACTGCTTAGACAGATGGGGCCGGGCTCAGCAAACTGTAGCCTGAAGTTGCTGCTGTGATAGAGCGTGGATTGGATAAAATATATCAGCGTGAATGCACGAGATCAACAGCTGCACTGTCATGCAAGAGCCTTTCTTCCTGTAGTACTGAGTACTCCTGGTGCTGTGGTTAAGCATTTAATACAATGTAGTACTGAGGGGAAAGCTATAAGGTGTGTGTTGTGGCTTATATGTGGAAATTCCGAGAGCTTCATGCACTCATAGCCAGAGCGTTCGGAAGATTAGATAGTGGGCGGCTCTAGCCGACTAGCTATGAGGAGGTGGAGTCAGATCAGAAGAGGCGGGCACCGGGGTGTGACCTGGAAGGGCGCGTCTCCCTCCCTCCCCAGCTCCCCTGCCACCTGAGCTGATCAGGTCTCCTCTGCCTGGTCCTTCCACCTGATGCCAACCATGCCAGGACTGCAACTTCTTAAGCATGGGCCAAAATAAACTTTTAAGTTATGGGTACCAAATATGTTGTTCCACGCTGAGGAAAATGACTGAAATAGTATGGAATTCACTTTTTTTTTTTTTTTTTTTTTTTTTTGCAGAACCAGGGATTGAACTCAGGCCCTTGCGCTTGCCAGGGAAGCGCTTATTCTACTGAGCCATCTCCCCAGCCCCTGTAATTCACTTTTAAATTATTCAGAAAAGCTGAATATGGTGGCACATGCCTGAAATCCCAGCACTCAGGAGGCTGAGCCAGAAGAGCCCCTGTGAGTTCAAGATCAGCCTGAACTACATAGTGAGACCCTGTCTCAGAAAGACCAAAAAGAAATTATTCAAAAAAATGTGTATACACATATATGTGTGTGATATATGTTAAATATACATACATGTATGTGAGTATGGGAATGTATATATAAATATACATACATATATGCTATACATTTATAGACAGGAAAAACAACATCAATAATAATTAAAGGAGTGAAAGGATCCTTACTGAATTGTTTTTGTTCTTTAATATGTTAAAGATGATATTAAACATTTCTTTCTAGTAAAAAAAAAATAATAATAATAATTAAAGGAATAAAATGTTGCAGTAGTTAATCTAGCCTGGAAGCCTAAGCTTAATCACACTCTCTCCGGTAGGTCCTGAGGTCAGGTATTGTGTCCACAGTACTGAGGTCAGGTACTGTGGAGCTGACCCCACTGTACTTGGAGAAGCTGACCAGGATATGGTGGCAGGTCCGGAAGCACAGAGCCACAGGCCCGTTGCATCATTACCCAGCACAGGCACGGGGCGGGCTCGGAGCCTGAGGTACACAGGACTTTGTCCCAAGAAGCCTGGGTTCGAAGACACCTTCATGAAGTCTTGACCTCTCACTTTCAATTCACCGATGATCAGAGATCAGAGAGGTTACTCACGCTGGGTCAGCAGGCAAGGCCAACTCTGATCCTCTGTGAAAACCAAGGACAGCGTGGGCCACAGTCATTCTGGGGCAGGCACAGCCCCGGCACAGAGGTCACGGGGGACCAGGAGGACCCAGTCCCAGCGGGGAGGAGGGGCAGGGTGAGTGTGCAAGCCCATATGCATGCACGCACGCACACGCACGCACTCAGGCTCACGAGACAGGGCCCGCCAACCAGAGCTCACAGCGGCCTCTCGAAGCCCGGCCGATCCCCCCGCGATGCCCAGCATCCCAGGTGTCGCACTGTTCCCTAATCCACAGCGTTTGCTTCCGGTTGGACTGGATAGAGCATAACTTTCAGTTTCGGAATGTCCTTGTCCTGCCTGCAGGCCGTGTTCCCGCTGTGCTGGCCCGCGGAGTAAACAAATAAACAAGGAGAGGGAGATAGACGAAGAGGGAGAGACCCGGGACAGTGTGAGAAAAGCAGGTGTTTCTGCAGCGTCACGCGTCACCTGTCCACGATGCCGGGAGAAGTGAGGCCCGCGAGAGAGAAAAGGCCGGCGCCCTCTCGAGGCTCTGACTTGGGCCTGCTGCTTCTGCTCGGAGCTGAGCGAGTGGCTTCCCTGTAAGCCTCAGCCCGGCGTCAAATAGAGCAAAACGCCCCTTTTCACGGGGTCCTTGATGCAAATCTCCTCCCTCCGTGCCGGCCACCCAGCGCTCCATCTACTGTAGCTAACACTACTCGGTTTATTACGGCTGAGCAGACTCCCCAGCGGGAAATGGTGCTGTCTCCACCCAGACACCCGCAGAATTTAACGAAAAAGGCCATATTTACCCCCAAATTAGTCTTGTTTCTGTTGTCCTTACATACGTTAAATCTCAGCTTCTGGGAACACAAGCCCCATGCACGCCTCATTTACTGGCTTGTCTTTTTTTTTTTCAAAGTTTTATTGATAAACAGATAGCAATGAGACAGTTTCAAATCAAATCAGAAGTACAGTTTCAACAAATATTACACTGCATATATTCTTCTTAGTGGTTAATTGCTGTACAAGATGCGGCCTTGAGATCCTATTTACAAACACCATTAGAACAATTCATTCTATTCATTAAGAGAATGCAACTATATATCTATCCCAACTACTTTGGATACACACATACAAAATGGACATTCATAGGTATACCCCATTTTTTCTAAGTTCCGTTATTGAATATTATAGGTGTGTAAACTCAGCAAAATATTCTAAAAGAGTCCAGTAGCCCA
>NW_004524681.1:8902602-8922425 GCF_000260255.1 Octodon degus
TCGGCAGAAATTCCTACTGGGCGGGAGGGGTGGGGGAGGTTTGGCGGAGTGGTGGGGGCGGCCCGAGGGGGTGGGAGAGGGTCCGGCACACGCTGCGCCTGGGCTGGGACTGGTCCCGCTGGCGCAGGATAGCAGGAAGCTCTCCACACACTCACCGGACCTGGGCTAGGACTGCTACTGGCTTGTCTTGAGCAGCTTGTCAGATACTAGAAAAGAAACTGGAGTGGATGTTAACCAGTGCATGACCACTTTGCCCCTAACGCCTTGCGATGGAACTGGAGGCTGGTATGCAGTAACCAGTTCTGCGATCATGGAGAGCACACCCTCCCTCGGTGCGCATGTGAACGCATTGTGTCACAAATGTTTATCGTGCCAGATAGCTCAGCGGACTAAAGTGCCTGCTTAGCAGATGCAGGGACCAGGGTTCAATCCCAGGCATGCTGTACTGGCCCCTCCCCCAGGGGCACTGAAATGGCAACTGAGACTGGGCGTGGCAGCACACCCCTGTAATCTGGGCATGGCGGCACGCTCTTGTAATCCCAGCACTTGGGAGGCTAAAGCAGGAGGATCGCTACAAGTCTGATCTATGCAGTGAGATCCTGTAGTCCCTGTACTAAATACATAAAAAAAAAATTAAAAAATTTAGAAACAAATGTTTATGGATCCCCTCCAGGGTGAGTAAAAAGCAAAGCTCTGCTGTCTGGGGCTGGCACCCGCATGACACAGCAGCACACACTGGACTCTAGGGCTTTAGTTCTGAGGACACTGAAGAGAAAATGGTCCTTGCCTCTAGGTAGTGCTTGGAGCAGGTCTTGAAGCATGACTAGGAGCTCCCCAAAGGGAAGGGGAGAAGCATTTATTCTACAGCTGGAACGTGAGCATGGAGGTGAAGGGACGACTCCTCCTGGCTCATCTGGAACCTGTGGTCTCTTGTGTGTTGTACGTGCTAGAAAGGAGGCCTAAGAGACAGGAAGGGGCTCGCTGCAACTGAGAGTTTGGCTCTTTCCTCAGCACAAGAGCCCAGCAAGTCCAGACTGCCAGGGCCAATTTTCACCAACATCTAAAGTGAATGGGGAGGGCCAGCCAAATAGCTCAGTGGACTGAAGCAGCTGCTTAGACACAGGGGACCAGGGTTCAATCCGCAGGCCTGCCAAGCCGGCCCCACCCCCGAATCACTACAAGTCCGATCTAGTAGTGAGACCCTTCCCTAGAGAAATACAAAAAATAAAATAAATAAATAAATAAAGGGACCAGCCAGATAGCTCAGTGGACTAAAGCGTCCACCTAGGTAGAGTGCAGCAGCCAGGGATCTATCCCCACGTGCTGTGCTGGCCCTGCCTCACGGCCTGCTGAGATGGTGATTAAGACTGGATGTGGTGGAGTGCCGGTAATCCCAGCACCTACGAGTCCAGCCTACGTAGTGAGATCCTGTAGACCCTGTACTAAATACATTAAAACTAAAAATAAAATAAAGTGAATGGACCTGAACAAGAGACCCCCACAAAGACAGCTGAAAGGTTAAGAAAAACAGCAGCTGGGCTTCTTGATACAGCCATGTCTTGGCTCCTTCCCAGACTTCTTAGATACTTTAGCCAATAAATCAGTTTTTGCTACCTAGTCTGGAGGGGATGCTATTGTTTGGATCTGGAATGTTACCTATATGTTGACAACTTGGTCCCCAACCCATGGTGCCATTGGGAGGTGGAAGAAAGCTGAGGAGGTGGGGCTTTGTAGAAGGAAGTAATATCATTGGAGCAGGACCTTGAGGAGGAAGTGAGGTCATTGTGGGTGGGGCCTTGAGAAGGAAGTGAGTGTTGGGAGCAGGGCCTTGAGGAGGAAGTGATGTCATTAGAGGGGGGGCCTTAAGGAGGAAGTGATGTCGCTAGGGGCTTGGCCTTGAAGACCTGGGACTCAGCCATCTCCTTTTGTCTTTGCTTCCCTGTGGCCTTCCACGAGGCGAGCAGCTTGTTCTGCCTGGTGCTCCATCCTAATGCCCCACTGTTGCAGCCCCAAAGCTGGGGGTAGCTGATCATGGTCAGAAACCTCTGAAACCATCAGCCAAAATAAACCTTCCCTTCTCGGAGGTGAATTAGCACGAGTATTTTGTTACAGTGACAGAAAGCTGGTACACTTAACATAAATCTATGTCGCAGCTGTGGACGCCAAGATCAGACTGTCAGCATGGTCAGGGCCACCTTTTTGGCCTGAAAAGAGCCTCCTTCGAGCTGCTTCCTCACACGGCGGAAATGTGCTCTGTGATAGACGCTGAACGTTGGACCTAAACGCTGCCCTTCTGGCTTCACTTAACCTTAATTACTTCTGCGCAGGCCTTATCTCCAATTACACAAACCCAGCGTGGAGCTTAGGGCTTTGATGTATGTCCGGGCAGGGGGACAAATATTCAATCCATAACAATTTTTTTAACAGCTGTCGATGTTTGAGGACCTACAGTATAGCATTTGCGCATAAGAACTATTAAAAGCGTCCCTCATTCAGAAGCCAACCACTTGCTAGTTAAGTGTAGGCATTATAGTAGGGCAAAAGGACGGATTTGTGAGCTGGAGATTACCAAATGAAGCAAGTAAACCAAATGGAGAAATAAATTATCTTTGTTGGAGCAAAAAGGCATAAAACAGAAGTTCTTTGCTTTCTGCCCTATATCTTTTCAAAGCTTACAGTAATGTGCCCGGGTGACATCAGGGAGCCTTCTCTGGAAGGATGGGTGTAATAGTTAATCCTGACTGTAAACCTGATTATCATGAGAGATTAGTAAAGCGCCCTTTGGGTGTGTCTAGGTGGGTGATGGGTCTGTGCCCAGGGCCGCAGCTGGCCCCCGGCGTCGCTACCTCTCTGGCACACTCGCTCTATTCTCCGCTTCCCAGCTTCACGCCGCAGCATCCTCCCACCATGATGCTTCTGCTTTGGAGTGAGCAAACCAGAGACAAGATCTCAGAAACTGTGAGCCACATAAACCATTTTCTCCTCCCAAGTGCAGTGGTATTTCCTCCCAGCTACAAGAAACCTGACCAATACAAAAGAAGGCCCCTGACCAACAGCGATTAAGCTGGAGACAGAGACCTAGGCAGTCAGCAGCTGTGGTCCCCTCAACCCCCATCTTCCCACTGCTTCGATTAAGTGCCCTCTCACCCTGTCAATGAGCCCCATTTCCAGGAGACCCGCTCTCTCTCCTGTCTCTCCTCTCCAGTCTACTGTTCTCCTTTGTGGCTCTGCTTCTGGTCTCTCTGGAATCACATAACCATTTCTGCCAACTAGGCCTTGGGCCAGACATTGTCAATGTTTTCCCATTCCTGGAAGGTCCCCTTTAAACCTGCCAAAATGGAGATTTACAACTCTGCTAGCCCAAGCTGGCAATTCATCAGCGACAGCAAGATCTGTTAATCCCCGCCTTGGAATACCAATTTCTTTTTATGTCAAAAGTACTTTATGGTTTTACTCTATGAATAAATCTGAGAAAAACCCCACTGGGGCATGTGGCCATGCCTCTACTCCACTGGCAGAAGTTTGAGAATCCAGCCTCTTGGCAGGGCCTCTCTACCCTTCCAGAATCTTTTTTCCTGCTCATCTTCCTCTCCGTGGGTGATACCATAATTCATCACAGTCACGCCAGGCTGGGAGTCATCCCAGCTCTAATCCCTACCCTCACTAGTCATTCCCTAACTCCAGGTAAACAGAAATAGCTGGGAAAAATGTGTCAAGTTTCATTTGAATCAGCTAGTGAGCAGCCTTCGTGCCACCAGACTGCAGGAGGCTTAGGGAGGCATCTTGGTCATGTCCCGCAGTCTCCAGCTTTGAAGGAACTGATAGCCAAGATACCCAGAACCAGGATTCCTGGGATTTCTGCAGCACCCTGCTCTGGAAGCCAGAAGCCTTTCTGATTCCTGTTCCTATAGTTCAGTAAGCGTCTCCCAATATTCCAAGAGGCGGCAGACTCTTTCTATAAAGGGCCAGATAATAAGCAGTGTAGGGTGTGCAGGCCACACACAGTCTCTCTAGCAAGTACACGACTCACCATAACATCACTGTGGAACACGCTACTGAGTTCCACTAAGGCTTTACTTATAAAAACGAGCACTGGGCCTCATTTGTCTCATGACACACCTTGCCAGCCTGCGCAATATTTAACTTCTGCTTAAACTATTTATACTGTGATCTTTGTTTTCCTTCTAAATGTCTATGAATTTTCTCTTCCTTGGTACCACTGGATTAGTCCCAGACCCACCATGCTGAAGACCATTGGCCCTGGCCTGTAGAGTAAATTCCAGGGATCTGCATGGAAGGACCAAGTTTGGAACTCTTGTTTGCATTTCATTTTGGTTGAATTCTCAGACTAGTACTTTATAAAACACAATATAAAAATGATTAGGAAAAATGAGATGAGAAAACATACATAAAATATGGGATCTTAGCAGGCTTGAGGCTCTGGGTTTGAGCCCAAGTGTCATTAAAAAAAAATTTTTTTAATTACTAAACAGATTAAAAATCTGTACCACATTGCTATAAAAGTGAGTAAATTTGTAGTTTCGGATACCATTCTTGCCACATTATGGGGCCAAGGCAGCCCTGCAGCAAACAGCCAGAGGAACCAAAAGCCACCATTTCTCTCCTCCCTCTCTCCCATCTCCTCCCACTCCCCCTTTGACAGAATCCACACAGCCGGAGAGACCACTGATTAGATAGCACCCACTGGCCACCAGGAGCACAGGGTTGGAGCCAGAGCTGCAGGAAGAAAAGCACCACAAAGCCCCAGCCCAAGGCCCAGAAGCCCATGTCCCACCTCTCTTTCTGTGGTCCCATATTTTGTCTACGTCAATGACCTACAGCCACCACGTCCTCTCACCTCAACCCCTTTGCACATCCTGTCCCCAGCCTGGAACCTTCCTCCGCTCCACCTGGCCGAACAAGGGCAAGGCTCATGGGTCCAAACCACAGGGGGACAAGGGTGTGTGCCTGTCCTGGTCCCTTTTCTACCAATCTCTCTCTTTTAGTTGTAAGTCCCGTTCCACTAGATCTGGAGTGTGCAGTGGCCAACATTTATCTAATTAGTTCTGTTCTCCCTCCAAAATTTACTGAGCATGTACTGTGTACCTCACATACTGTGCTAAGTCCTGCTAAGACAGCACTAAACACAAGAAGACAAAACCCAGCATTCATTCAGATAGGAGAAACATGTGTATTGATCAGGTGACAATCGTAATCCTCCCTTGGCATTGGTCTATGAACCCTAAGAAAGCAAAGTTGCTTTTTCCCTCCAGGGAGGGCCATGTGTGGAGACCACACACACAGCCCTGCCATGGCCACAGTAGAAGAATTGCTTGAAAGAAAAAAGAATTGAGAGATCAAGCAAGAGCATCTTGGCTGGTAGTTTTGACTTCTGGACCTAGCTGTTCCTGAAGACTACCCTTAAATCACATGAGCTAGTAAGTTTCTCTTTTTCTCAAGCATATCTGAGTTGTATTTCTGTCTCCTGCAATAAAGCAAATCTTGATTATTTCGGCTCAGACTGCACCTTCTTCTGTGCATTTTCCCTGGATTCCTGGTGTCTGTTGATGGCGTATTCTGACAGCTGTGAGCAGACAGAGGAGACCTCCATCCGGGTAGCTTGCATGATGGACACATAAATAATCAAGGGCTTTCACTGATGAAGCCCCAGGAAATTGCATATATCAGACGCTCAAGAAATGAAGTGTTTCTGGGAACAGTTAATAAGGCATTGTCCTGCTCATTAATCCTCAATAGCCAACAAGACGTCTGGTTGCAGATCTCTATGGAATGCAGTCGTATACACGAGAGCCTGCACACAGTGGCTCTTCTGCAAACCAGCCTGGCAGGAGTCACGCCCTGTGGTTCCGTCCAGCTTCCCAGCCCCCTCTGGGAAGGAGCCCCATCCACTGCCGTGGGTTGCTCCATGCAGCTCACCAGAAGCACACAACCAGCTTGGGGCTGATTTGAAGCAATGTATGGTCGATTATACCTGGCACAGTTCCTGGTGTTTGGGGAGTACGTGGTACTTCTTATGGGAGGTGTGACACAAAACCACGGTGAATATTTAAATTGGATTAAATTTATTACAGTAACAGACACATGCCCATGACGCCCCTAAGAAGACTCCCCTCTCTTCAAGCCCACTTGCCCCATTGTTCTTGCCATTTCCTGCTGCAGTTCTGGAAGCCCTCTTCTCTGAGTGTCTTTCATTGTGCTGTTGTGGCTGCCTCAGTGTCCTGGATCAACTCAAAATTTTCCCTTTCCCTGGTCTTTTTGGCATGGAGGAAGAGCCATAGCTTTTGTCATGTCTCATAAATACACTCCTGAAAGAGGACCTCCAGAACTGCTTCAGAAAGCAACAAGAACAGTGGGAGAAGTGTGTTCAAAGCAAGGAAATTATTTTGAGGGGGGTTAATGCTGTATATTATTGTAATTTTTTAATTAAATATTCACTATAGTTTCATTACATCTCATACATAAGAAGTTTTTGGCTCTTTTCATTTGTCTGATTTTTAGCTTTTGAGAAAGACTCTCACTGTGTAGCCCAGGCTGGCCTCAAACTTGTGGCAATTCTCCTGTCTCAGCCTCCTGAGTGTTAGGATTATAGCCATGAACAACCACATCTGAGTTGATGCATTTAATCTCCACAGTAACTCAGTAAGGAAGACGGCATGGTAATTCCCAACTTATAAGTAAGAAAGCAGGGGCCCACACAGCTTGCATGCCTTCTGCCAGCTTGTAAAGTCAGCAAAAGGCAGAACCTGAGATTCAAACCCCGAAAGGCTTCACCCAGATCCACACTCTTAGCCCCTTGCCCACACCCACTAACTCTGACACTGGGGACCTTTTAGCTGGGGACCTCCATTGAAATGAGGCAGAGGGAGTGGTCAGAGGGCTCTGGTGCCCTTCAGCTAGCGCAGGGACACTGGAGAGCCCTGAGGTGGCCTCACTGTGGCTAGACAGGCAGAAAGCTCTAGTCCAAGGGAGGCTGTGTCCAGGGGAGATGCCAAAGTGGGAACTGAGACGGAAGCTCTAGAGACAAGGAGGGAGGGCTTTGGTGGGTTCCCTGAGCTCGTGAGCTCAGCACAGTGTCACATCAGATTCTGGAGGCACTGCCTGAGCCTGGACCCCTGCACAAGGCCAAGCCTCCAGGCCACAAGCAGAGCCCCAACCTGAGGCACCCCTCATGGAGAGTACACTGCCCTTATGCCAGCCCTGGGCACACCTCCTCTGCCTGCTGCCCGCTCCTCCTTAGAAAGGAGCTCTCCCTTGGCCCCACTCCTATGGTTGTGGATGAGGTGATAAGTTTCAGAAACTAAATTTTTCGGGAAGTTAGCAAAGGTTCTCTGTTTTCCTGTCCAAGCTCATAGGAGAGACAAAAGAACATACCAGAGACCAGTGGCCTGGCCAGTGGGGATCTGCCTCCAGCCTTGGCAAGGAACGCTGCAGAAGTGATCTCCAAGGCCACTTGATGGGACTTGAAGATTTACTCAGCATGCATTATAAACAGCCCACAGCATGGGTTACCTCAGGCCAGGATCTCACTCACTCCCCCCGAGCCCCTTCTGGTCCCAGGAATCACAGCCATGTTTTCTAGAAGCCCAGAGCCTGCCTGGCCAGCACTTCTGTCCATATCCGAGGACGGGGTCCTGGCTGGACCAGCCCCCAGGACCTCTTGGGTCCTGCAGAGGATTATTGGGGATAAACTCACAGTCTGCCCTGAGTTTGCAACCCTGCAAGCACGAGCTACCCATCGGGAGGCAGACTCAGGCAGAAGCTGCACAGACCTATGAAGCGTCTTTGCCCAGGACTCTACAAACAGGAAGGCGTGATTCCAGCCCTGCTCACTGCATGAACACCACAGGGAAGAAAGCAACAGCAGCAGCAAGCCCCACGCTAGCACCATGTGGAGCCCTGCTCTCCCACACTGGACCCAAGGGTGGGGACTGGTGGGCACACTCTGTTGCCCAAAGAGGACAGTTTTGGAACATGGAAATAGGTGTTGCACTTGGATGGCAGGTGCTCACCATGAATGTCACCGCAAACCAGGATATGTGGTCCCTCTGGAAACAATCTTCCATCCCTGCTGCTGGGCGGTCCCCTACTCTCTCCCAGAATGCATGCCCCTGAGGGAAGTCCACTCCTAATCAAGGCCCAGCTGCACTTAGCAAGCTGCCAGGCACCCCAGGAAAAGAAGAGCGGGAAATCAACGCAGAAGCCACAGACACTTGATCAGGGCCCTTATACGTCTGGGTCATCGTTGAGTCCTCTGGACCAAAAATAGTAGTTGGTAAGTAGTAGGCGCTCAGTAAGAATTCATTGGGTGAATAGATGAATCCCTGGTCAATTTTCAAAGATATCTGATGAACTCCTGAAAGCCAGAGGCCCTTGGCAGACTGGAGAAACACACAAAGGCTTGCACCCTGTGTTATTAAAAACTCTAAGGCACTGTATAGAGTGTTATGTTTTTCTGCTCAAGAGTATTTATAAATATGAAATATTCATACTTTAAAAAGCCTGACGGATGGAGCTGGGGCGATGGCTCAGTAGGATGGCTCAGTAGGATAAGTGCTTGACTGGCAAACGCAAGGATCTGAGTTCAACCTCCAGTTCTGCCACACACACACAAAAAAAAAGCCAGACCAAACTGAAACTGAATGCTTCTAAGCACCACAGGGAAGAGCTCTGCGGATACCTGGGGACAGCACCAGCCCAGCAGTAGACAAAGGAGTGGAAGGGTGGAAGGGGCTCCCTGCCCACAGCGCCGGGCCCCACAGCAAGGGTTCCTAACTGTTCAATATTCAGGGCCGCCACTCACTCCTGAAGCAGTGTTGTCCCTGCAGTCACTTTCCTAAGTCCCCAAATAGGCTCTGGGCAGTTATACCAGCCACAGGTTGACCACTGGCAGTGAAAAACAAGAAAGTCAGCCCGCCAACAGTAGTGCAATAGCCTCTTTTCAGTCCTACCAGTCAAGAGACGATATTCTCATGGAAACGACAAATTTTTATTTAGAAAACAGAAGTCTATTACTTGCACATTTCCAAAGACTCAAGCTTCTTCTGGTCAGCCCACATCACGGAAGTTCAGAGGGACCCCAAAAGTCACCGTTATCCAAGAAAGTCTTCACAGGGCTCCGAGAGCCCTTCATGCCATCCTCGGTCAATGCGCAAGCTGCAGTTCTGACCCAGGAGCCATCCACCAGGGCCAGAGTGGAGCCGTCCTTAGCTCATACCCAGATGAAACAACTTCCGCAAAACTGCCGGTCCGCCCCAGTAGCCTCTATGAGAAACAATGTAGAAGTTACTTGGGGCAAAAGAAACGGGGTAACTTCAGCCAGCAGTATCTTCAAGGGAGCCCGGATGCTCCAAGCACACAAAGTAGGTCTATCAGGGGAGGAAGACAGAGCCCGTGACCGGGAGACGCCCGCCTCACGGCTCTGGCTTGCTGCAGACTTGCCGCGTGGGCCTGGACATGCTGACTTCATTCAGAAATCCCGCACGACACCTCACCATCCGCAAGCTGCTCCCGTCCCTGCTTCCATCTGCTCAGGCAGGCAGGCCTCTCAACCTCAGCCCTAACGGCACTATGGGGGAGTCCTGCCTTACGGGGGTGTCCCAGGATCAGAGCAGTATCCCTGATATTGCCAATGGCCCTTGCGACAAAGTCATCCTTGGCTGAAGACATGAATTTGAGAAAGCCAAAACAGATCATCAACTTTTAGAACAAAGAGGGGGCAGTATCCGTTTATAACACTGTATCTATTGAATGCCTCGTTTTATCCATTTTGGTGTTATCTCACTAATCCCCATTTTATGAGACAGACAACATTACTTCTGTCTTGCCAATAAGAAACTTAAACACAGAGAGTTTAAGCAACTTGCCCTAGAGCGTAAGCTAGGAAATGGCAGAAGCACGATTCGAACACAGGTCAGACCCCAAAGTCTGGGCTGTCCATCACTTTTATTTTTCCCCCAAATTTAATATTCTTTAAAACATAAAGTAGCAGGTGAGAAAGTATTGACAAGTTCAAATGATTTGTTACTATTACCCAGCAGCAAGAGAGGTCCAAGAATAGAGGCAGAAGCCTGGGTGAACCCAAGTGCTGAAGAGGTAGACTGTGTCCTCAAAGGAGGTGGACAGCTACAACTCACTTCCCCCCAGGCCAGCCCTTCCCCCCAGAATGGTGAAGGTGCTAGAACCCCCTCAATGACTCCTGGCACTGTCGTGAGAAGTAGCACAGCAGGATGGATGCCATTGGCAAGTACAAGCTATGAGCAGAAGCTGGAAGGCATCCTTGGAACCCTCTCCTCACACAAGGTGACGCAGAATGCTAACAGGGTGCCCCACACACCAGGCCCAGGTGACATGCCCACCTTAGCATGAGGTTCCAGTACAGGAAGGGCATCATGTCCGCTTTCATGAGATACATGGTGAGCCGCTCTTTGCTCTGGTCGAAGGGGAAGGTTTCCTTTGGTTCAGCTCTGTAGTCAAACTCCGCCAGAATCACACGGTTGTAGCCAGTCACCAGTGGACACGACGTGTAGCCGTCATACTAAAATTGCACATGAAACTGAGCTGGAAAGTAGCTTTTATACAGAATTATATAGAAACTTTAGAATTTATTATGTGCTCAGAGTAGTTGCCACTTTTCATATATGCACCCTCATTTTTATACAAATACAAAGTATATTTTAAAAAATAGCACAAAAGGCAAAAAAATCAAAGTGCCCATATTGGAGAACTCATTAGGAAAGAGGCAAGATTGTGGGAAACCACCAGATCCAATGATTCATACAGGACATACGAACCTTCTTTACTGGTGTTTGATTCTTCATAATCAGAGAAATTGTTCTGTCAAGTATTCCTGACTGGGCAGCTACGAGAGAAATGGAAAAGTCAGAAAAACTATCCACACAGAGGCTTTGCATCAAATCTAATTGGCAAAATATATATATATATATATTGTTGTGAGTGGAACCTGACTGCATATTCCATGAAGTTCTGATCACCACATGGGTCCTTCCATTAGTGGAGGGGCCACACAGAAGTCTCTGCAGAGCCAGCTCCTTCCAGCAGCTCTGCAAGGATGGCTCTGCCCAGCCACTGCCCCTCCTGCTGGACCAATGCACAGGTCTATGTGCGCAGTGCACCATGGCCCCCAGGACATCTCCAGGCCCCCATGGACACGCCTTGAATGGTAGCCCCAGGCAATGCAAGCAGGCAGAGCACTGGGTTTCTCTCTCTTCCAGACTCACCTTGGCAAAGGCCGGAGCAGATAGATGGAGCTACACACCTATTGCACCTGACTACGTTGGTCTCTCTCTTTACAGATGTGCATGCATGTATTTTTCTTCCATTGTCTCTCATAGGTAGATTTTTATCACAAGGATAATAGCTCTTTCCCATCTAAAAATATTAGCCACAATTCCTTAATACCATCTGATCCCAGTCTGTTCCATTTTCAATAGTGAAGACCAGCCTTTAAAAGATAACAAGTAGCGGGCGTCTCTAAAGGTAGAATCCCAGGTTTACTTATGAGGAAAGGTGGTGGTTGACACATTGTGTCAACTTGAGATGCGGGAGCTTTGCTGGATCCACTTGTGGATTCCATGCCCGGGCCCCAGCCCAGGGCTGGGAGGACCCGCCCCAGAGTGACTCAGCACAAAAAGGGTACAAAAGGCATTGAGGCAGGCTTCTGCGCCCACTTCCTGGGAGGAGCTCTGATCGCCACGCTACTTCACAGCTGCACCACTTCAGAGGCGCTTGATCGCAGCCGTCCACTGTGGAAGAGCTCCGATCTTCATGGTAGTGTGCGGGTCACAGCAGTCAGTGTAGAAGGAAGAGAGTCCTGAAGGATGTCATGGCTCCGCCTGTGCTCTTCTTTGTTTTCTGCCAACATGAACTGCTGCCCTTTTGCCTTGGAGCCAGCAGAGTATGGACTGAAACCTCCACTAACTGTGAGCTAAATAAACCTTTCCTTCCTTCATTTTGGGTGTTGGTATTTTGTCCCAGCAACAAGTAAAAGGTAACCAAGACAGGAAAAATGGGTTACTTTTATATTGTGACATGCTCACTAAAATATAATCTCATAAATCAGGTATCAGAAGATGTTCTGTAGATAAAAATTTTAGGTCTTGTGGTTCAAAAGCAAAAACTAGATATGTTATAAGAAAAAAAATTCCATGAAAATCTTGTGGATTAAAAATTGAATATAGAAAAAAATTCAATGTAGATCTACTGATTCTCATTAGAAGAAAAATGGAATTTTTTTAGATTGAGTAAAAGAGTTAGTATCCTCTGTTATCACATTGATTATAAATGTCCACCTACAGAAGCCACTGTCTACCAACTGTACAAAAATAGGTGACAGGCTACCTTTGGCCCACAAACTATACTTTGCTTACATGCAACAAAAAAAAAAAAAAAAAAACCTAAGTTTTTGTTTCTCTCTAGAATGAAAAGATTCAAAAAAATGAGAAACTCTGCTTGACAGTATTCAATGGCTATCTCCATTTTGAGCAGAGTGTCACCTCCAAAACTTATGCTTCCATTTTAGAAAATTTGATTTTTATTTGAAGCCATGAAGGACTTGAAGTCTGCACTGAGGTCTCCTAAGGAGACCCCTGCTACAGGGGCTCAAGGGCAGTGGAGAAGGACAGAGGCCCTTCAGGAAGGACCACAGCCCAGAGGCGGTCAGGCCCGGGCACCTGGGAGTAGTCACACTCCATACTGGGCCAACAGTGTGTATGTGTTCAGACTTGAGTTGTGGTTTCTTCATCTATTAGAATCTCCTGGGACCCGGAGAAATGGCTCAGTAGAATAAGCACTTGCCTGGCAAGCACAAGGTCCTGAGTTCAATCACCAGTACCACAAAAAAAGAAAAAGAAAAAGAATCTCCTTACACTATGGCAAAGCCTTTGTTAACTTTCATTAAATCCCACATCCAGGTCTTGGCTGTGCTGTGGGTAATTCAGGAGAACCTGGGGCGGAAGCAGCAGAGAAAGAGGCATGAGCCCAGGGAAACTACATTCAACCTAGCACGACCGGACTTCGCTCACACAGCAAAGCGGCCTGGTGGAAGCTGGCAGGGAGGTCACAAGGAGCAACAAATGGGAGAGTGTCAGCATTGCCTAGAGACGTGCAGAGGAGCGGGGAGCCAATGAGAACGGCGGATCTCCTTGGGGATGGCTGGACTGTTGTTATTTACTCATTGAGGACATGAGCAGATATAGGTAGACATTCGTAGGAATGAAAAGACAAACAAGAGCTGCCACTGTGCTATTTGGGATAAAAGTGTGTTGAAAGCAACCCAAGCATGAAGCAAGAGTGGACTTAAACAGCAGGCTCTGCGGGAGCCATGTAACAGAATAGACATTCTAAAGCACATAAAAGTGGGGTGCATGACGGGGGAGAAAGCGGAAGCTGAACAGATGAAGGCAGGATTGCAAGCAAGACGCTTCACGTAACTGTTTACCAGAGCTGATACTATCTTCCTGGAACAATGAATAAAGGTTGCTAGAAGCAGATGAAAAGCTGGGTAATGTGGACTCACATAACAGGCACTGCCACCACGTAAATTCAGTAGATTTGCGTTAAGTGAATGTAAATTCTAAGCTTCCCCCCATAGACTCCCTATAAATTACAAAGAAAAAAGGTAACTTTGTAATGGAAAAAAATGGCAGACACCATGTAACCCAGTGATGAATCTACTTCGTCAAGGGCGAGACCAGCTTCTGCTACGTGGGCTGAGATTCTTGCCGTGCGTGGCCTGGACCGCGCCATGAGGGAACACCCAGGCAATGTCAAGTTGTGCGATATTCTACAAGACAGCCAGCCTGCACTTGTCAAAAATACCAACATCATAAAAGACATGTTCTAGATGAAAGAAGACTAGAGACATGGCTGCCAATGTAGGCGTGGTTGCCAACTGGCTAGCAGGTCTAAGGGACAGAGGGACATTGTTAGGCAAACTAGAGAAATCCAAACTGAACTGAATATGGAAGAATTTATTTTACAGGGTTAAATTCTCAGACATAATAATGTAGTATATGGAGGAAAACGTTCTTTCTCCTAGGACAGTGATGGCAAAGCTTGTAGAGACAAGTGCCCCAACTGTACCCCGAAGGCCACTTATTTATCAAAAAGCATTACCACTGAGATTAAGCCTGAATTCTAAGGGTTCAGTTTAGAGCAAAACAACAGATCCATGATCATCTTTTGTCTTTAAAGAAAAACATGTACCACAGGCTCGCCATCACTGTCCTAAGAGATGCAGGCTGGAGGATTTAAGGTGGAACATAAAATAGCTAACCTGCACATACTGATAAAGCAAGTGCTATCACCAAAATATTAATAGCTGACTGATGCCTGAAAGGTGTGTGACTATTCACTATACTTTCACATTTTTCACAGAGTTGAATTTTTGAAATTAAAAAGCCAAAAGTTATTGGTAATAATGGCAAAGACCATCCATAAGACAGTCCTAGAAAGTGTTTCTCCCCACTGAAGCTGTGACAGTAACAACAGGTCCTGCAGGTGTCAGATTTGCACTCAGGAGCACCACATGCATCTGCAGGAGGTCAGGATTTCCTTCCTAGGTAAAGAGAACACAATCTGAAGGGTACTCCTCCCCAACACTGCTCCGGAGGATATGGTGGTGAAGGATTTAGTCTCCCAGGCTGAGGCCTTAATTGTGTACCAATTGGGCATGCTCTGCTGTGTTTGTCTTAACAGAACAATTTTCTGGTCTGCAGGCTTTCATTGACTTGCATGTGTTTTCTGGGCAACAAAAGGTTCCCTAGCTTTATTGCATTTCAGGCAGGAATGAAAGAGCCAACTTGCTTGGCTTCTAAGGCCAAGAATACCAGAGCTATGAGCAAGCTGCCTGAGAAGAGAAGCCCAGAAGACTAAAGCAGCGACATCCTCTCTCGAGTATCTAGCCCTTCCCTGAAAGCAAGGTTTCTGACCTGGAAACAGCAGCGAAGGTGGTGCAGTTCTGGGGCAAAGCTCTCCAAAGATACTTTTCTGCCTTGTGCAGCACTGGGCTCCTTGACAGCTTATTTCTGCCTCAAGGTCAAGGTCATGTTCAGGCCTTCTATTGTGAAAAGAATCCTGACTGGGCCAAACTTTCATGTTTTGTTATAATGGTGTTGTTATGGCTTGTGTCTACATGTCCCCCCAAAGCTTCATGTGGTCACCGGTGGTGACCAGGCTGAGGTGGTTGGATCTAGTGTTGTGATGCTGGGGTTAATACATGGTGCTCTAGGGTTAAGGGTGTGAGTGTCTCCCTCATTAAGCAGCCTAGATAAGATATGAGGGATAAAAAGAGCCGTAGTCATCACTCATTGCTTTTGCGGTCTTCAGCCCGCCATGAACTACTTCTCCATGATGCCACCCTACCTCAGAGCCAGCCGATGACGGATGGAAACCTCTTCAGACTGTGAGCTAAACCAACCTTTCTTCCTCTGACTCTTGAATGTTAGGTATTTTGTCTCAGCGACGTGAGAAAAGTAACTAAGACAAGTGCCTGGGTTGAGGAGGAGGGAGACAGGCAGTCCTACCTACTGCGGCAGCAGTCTTGGATGTGGGGAGGTTGGTGCAGTCCCCGATCCCAAACACGTTGGGGTATTTCTTGTGTTGCAACGTTTCCTTATCCACATCTACCCAGCCAGCCGCATCAGCCACAGGACTCGTCTTGAGGACGTCCGGAGAGCTCATTGGTGGTGTGACATGGAGCATTTCATACTACAGAGAAAGGAGAGCATCCACTTTATATCTTTTCAACAATTCAGCAGCCCCACAAGCGCTCCCCAACCTCCTTCCTCCATACGCTGCACTATGGCTACATGGAGAATTATGCAACCAGTGCGTGTCCCATCCACCTCACATGTTACCACGGAAGATGGTGACAGACTAAACAAGTGTCCTCTGTGTTGACATGATCTCCCCACACCAAGCCCAGTAATCCCTTCAGAAGCAGTCATGGGGGAACCCAAGATATTGGAGTAAAGCTCACTAATGTTCTGTAGCAATCCAAAGATGTTTCTCTTCTTACTAATATTAAGGGGTGATATGTGATGGTTCTTCATTCCTGGGCCCTTAGTTATCAACTTTTTTTAAAATTAATTTTATTGAGAAACAAGAAGTAAAGCCATGCTGTTATGTTGAGCTGTAGGGGACTCAGGTCAACAATTTCTGACATAGCCAGTGAAGTGGAAGACCCAATACTATTATGGACTACTGGACTCTTTTAGAATATTTTGCTGAGTTTACACACCTATAATATTCAAATAATGGAACTTAATAAAAAAAGGGGATACAGATGAACGTCCATTTTGTATCTGTGTATTCAAAATGGTTAGGATAGATATATAGTTACATTCTCTTAATGAACAGAGGGATTTGTTGTAATAGTGTTTGTAAATAGGATATCATGCCCATATCTTGTACAGCAATTAACCACTAGGAAAAATGTATGCAATGTGTTAATTATTGAAACTGTCCTACCAATTTGGTTTGAAACTGTCTCATTGCTATTTGTTTCTCAATAAAATTATGGAAAAAAATTAATTTTATTGAAAAACAAATAGCAATGAGACAGTTTCAAAACTAATAGGACAGTTTCAAAAATTAATAAATTGCATATTATTGTCTTTGTAATGGTTATTCATACTACAATATAAATATCCTGATATCCTGTCCAAACACTATTAGTACAAATCTTCTCATTTAATTATGAGAAAGTAGTAGCTGTATATCTATCCTAACTATCTTGTATATACAGATTCAAAATGGTCCCTCATTTGTATCCTTTTTTTGTTTAGATTTGTGAGAGATGAGTATTCCATTACCATTTAAATATTGTAGGTGTATGAATTCAGCAAAATAATCCAATATTCTCCAGTAGTCCATAATAGTAGTAGGTTAGCCATAAGACTGGCAAGGCTAGAAGTTGTTGACTTGAGCCCCTTACAGCTCAGCATATTAATATGGCTTTACTTTTCATACCTCATTATTATACTTTCCTGCTGGATGGTTAAGAGCAAGATAAAGCAGGACCTATATAATAAGAAATGTAACTTTTGCATCTGCCAAGGTCAGTCCAATTCCCTCAGGATTTATCCTGAGACCCTGGACCTCAGATTGGAGATCCTTTGTCACTGTCAGCCATGAGGATGAGTCACGGCCATTGCTTGACCAATTTGCTCTCTGTGAAAGCCTGAGAGAATATTTTCTCTCCATGTGACTCTCCTTAGGCACACTCTACATCATCGATCACTGTCCTCTGTAGCCCCACAATCTCCTTGATCAGAAAATTTGGGACATCACTGAGTTACAGGATGTATACCTGACACTGGTTTTCTTCTGGAAGGAAAAAGTGCTCAGAGTCTCTGAAACTTGTACAGGTCACATTAGGAGCTGCTACATGAGCATTATTCCCAAAGGCAAATCAACTCTCAAGACACACAGAGGAAAGCATTAAATCACCAATTTAAGACAAAATAAAGGATCAAAAAAAAAATTACCACTCTGGAGGAGAGGAGTCAGATTCAGTGTGAGGGTTATTGAGTGGGGCCAAGGGCAGGTGTAAGTTTTAGTCTCCCAAACACCAACCAAGCCTTGCCCTTGGTAATGGTGCACAGTGCCACCCTGAAGACTTTCGATGGCACAATTGATATTTGGTTTGTTTATGTGGCGTTCTTCTACATTTCACAGTTCATGTTCTTTTTGATTGAGTTTTCTATGCGAGCCACCCAGCAACTCCAGCAAGCCTGCAGGTCCACTCTTTCCCAGCAGGGAAGCTCAAGACCCCACCACAACGCCCATGTGGGTGCAGAGCTGACCGGCATTCTTTTCAGCTCTCAGAGAATTATCAACTTAGTTGATCTTAAGGAAAGAGGCTCGCTAGTGCTTGGTCCTCTGCTCCAGGATAACCATGGGCAGCTCACTGGATCCAGAGGCAGTAGTGAGTGTGGAGACTGAACTCGAGCCTGCAGGATAACGGGGGACATGGTCAACACCGCCATCCATAAGTGATGAAGCCATATTTGTGCTCCCGTGGCCAACTACAAGTACGTTTCGAACTGCGTCTAGACCTCACTCTGGTTGCCTCTATCTGATGGAGTCAGTGCACTTGAATTTCACTACTACATACAAATTCCTTACACCTTTCACAGAAAGAAATTTTTCTGTGAAAAATCTTTCTCTACTAAAGTGAGATCATGGGCCTGGGAGCCTGCTTTCCCTCAAGTCTACCAAATCCTGTTTATAAACATTAATATATAGATACCACTACTCTGAATGGATTACTTAAAATCTAATATATAAAGTTTTAATGGCTAAAGAGCAAGCTGTGATAATGTTAATTTTTAATTAATTCATAAAATAGGCTCTAGTATTTATTTCTCTTTATGTAAGCTATTAGTACAAGTAGGACTCCAGGCCTTTATTATAATTATTATGATATATGTTAGGACATATTAACTCACTGGAGCACAGTCTTAGACCCTCTTGCTTAAAGGAACAGGTCCACCTACCACTGATCACTTGTCACATCTTCCCTTTGCTTATCCACAAAGATACGTGTTAGACCAGAAGCCCTCCAAAGTCCCTTCTAGTGCTAGGACTCTGTGCTGCAGCACAGGTTTAGAGTTTCTACAAGCTGTAGGAAATTGATCGATTCACGACCTCTCTGTGAAGGGTCCAACATGACGGGCCTTGGGGTACTCTGAATTCTGTTTGTGGTCATTCTTGATCCTGGTTGATGGTGAGACCCATTCGGAGAATTTCTCTATCTTCAGTACACACCCCAGAGCAGTACTCAGGTCTCTGCTGGGGTGCCAGGCATTGGCATACTCTCCAAGCTCCCAGGATTATTCCAGGGCTTCTGGTGCTCACATTGGCAGTGTGCACACTGAAATTCAAGTACCGCCAGCCTGAAGAGCCACCGCTTGACAGCCCTTAGTGGATTTTCCAAAATTCCAATGTTAAGGGTATAACTGAAAAAGCATCTAACCTGAAATTCTCTTATTCAGTGGGGACACCAAGAGCTCTATTATTTACAAACTCTGCCTAAAAACAGTGACCATGCACATGGCAAAGGCCCTGCCTGTGGAGGACAACCTGAGAAGGCCAATGACCAAGGAACAAAGTCAAGCTCCTCCATGCAAGACCATCCACTTTGCCCATAAAACTCAGCTCCAGCCCCTCATTTACAATCCACTGGCTTCTACATTAAAATGTAACAAGTCTGGCTATCTTGTTTTCCAGCCAATAAAAAATGAGAAGCAGCAATTCAGAAGAGCTGATTCAGGTGACGGGAGCTGCCAAAGCTACAACTCCCTGACAGTCAGAAAAGCTGGGGCGCTACAAAAACGATACCTATAAGGGCTAAAAAGCAGAGATCCTTTCATAAAATTATAACCATCTCTAAGTGACCAGGGGGGCCTTGTGAACACACCGATATGACAGATGCTCAAAATGATAACCCTTCCCAATTATACAAGAAATAACATCAAGAATCAACTGGGGTGGGAGCTAGCTCAGCGACAAAAGAGCAGTTCTAAGTTTGATCCCCATTACTGCAAAAAAAATAAATAAAAGAATCAACAATTGGACCACATCAAATAAAATGCTTCTAAGCATCAGAGAAAACAACCAAAATCTGATACAAGACAAGGATGTCCTCTATCACCACTTCTATTCAATACAGTGCTGAAATCATTAGCTATAGCCATAAGACAAGAGAAAGAAATAAAAGGAATAAGAATAGGCAAAGAAGAAGTTAAATTATCTTTATTTGCAGATGACATGATACTTTA
>NW_004524681.1:8925552-8936773 GCF_000260255.1 Octodon degus
TAACCACTAAGAAGAATGTATGCAATGTGTTAATTATTGAAACTGTCCTACCAATTTGATTTGAAACTATCTCATTGCTATTTGTTTATCAATAAAATTAGGGGAAGAAAATATATAGAAAAACAAAAAAATTAAAAATAAAATAAAAGCAACCAACAGCATGAAGAAGCAACTAGAAAATGAGCAGAGGCACAATGCCAGCTGTTCTTTGGGCAGAGGACTAACACCTAGAATATATAAAGAACTCAAAAACATTAGACACCACCCCCCCAAAAAAATACCCAATCAAAAAATTGGCAAGAGAAATAGACACTTCACAGAAGAAGTACAAATGGCCAATAAATACATGAAAAAATGTTCAGCATCTCTGGCCATTAGAGAACTACAAGCCAAAAGAACACTGAGATTCCATCTGTCTCTAGAAAGAATGGCCATCACCAAGAAATCAGATAATAAGAAATGCTGGTGAGGCTGTAGGGAAAAAAAAAAAAGAGTTCTATTACATTGCTGATGACAAGGAAAACTAGCACAAGCACAATGGAAGTCAGTATGGAGAGTCCTCAGAAAGCTCAATCTAGAAATTCCATTTGAGGGCTGGGAATACAGCTCAGTGGCACAGCACCTGCCTGGCAAGCACAAGATAGATAAGTAGGTGGGTCGGTAGGTAGGTAGGTCGACAGATATTAATTCTATTTGACCCTGTCATTCCCCTTCTAGATGTCCACCTGAAAGAGGTAAAGACGTCATATTAGAGATGCATGCACGCCCATGTTTATAACTGCACAATTCATAAGAGCTAAATCTTGGAAACAGCCTATACATCCATCACCAGATGAATGGATGAAGAAAGGTAGTAATTACATACAAGGAAGTACTACCCTACCATAAAAAGGAAACATTTGCGTCATCTGTAGGACAACAGATGCATCTAGAACATATAATGTTAAGTGAAAGAAATCAGACACATAAGCTTAACTACTGCATGGCTTCCATTATATGAGCATTTCAATGTATAAACAAAGAGAAAAATAAATGACAGGTAATAGGAAACAGGAAGTTAGCTCTTTTGCAAATAGGAAGGTGAGCAAGAGAGGGAGAGAGGTGGGGAAAGGGACATAAAATGAATTCAGATGCATTACGTTCCTGTACCAGCTCCCCACGATGAGCGCAAGCATCATGCACTGCAAATGTGGACTGATCAAATGGAAAACACTCTAAATGGTAGACCCGAGCCAGCGCAGGCAGAGCTGGATGAGCTGGGGACATCCTGTGACAGCAGAAGGTAAGGAGGTGCTGGAAAATACAGCGGCCACGTGACACAGGTGCAGAAGGCAGCTGGAAGGTGCTGCTCCACACCAAATCTGGGACAATTGCAGCACCAAAAAAATTAAGGGCATTAATGAATGACAAACTATTGGGAGGCAATGAACGCATGAGTTCACACCAGTAATTAAGTAAGAGAGAAGGAAAGGCTCTCACTAACAGAATGCCTAGAGCCTGCTGGTAAAGGTAGCTGGAATTCTGGAGCAAGGAAACTGTCATTTTGCAAGCACCATAACACAAGTTTCAGGGGACAAATCTCCTCAATGGATGCTAACTCTAGGCAAAGATTTTTAACAAGTAGGGTGTTCGCGTGGTCTCAAAGTTTCTGCCCATAGACTTCCTTGTTAGCACGGGGAGAGGAGAGAGAATAGCAATTACTCAGTGGAAAAACTGAACCGTATCTTGACTCGTGATCAAAACAAACATCACCAATGAAGGGTCAGTGAACACTCTGCTGTGGGTGTGATTCCTGCAAGGCCAGCACTATTCACACAGTGGTCTGCAGCATTACCTACTTAGTGGTCTGCACAGAAAGCACAGCCTAGAAGTCATCACAACCAAACATGGGCGAACCGAACATGAAGAACAGTCTAGTTTCCTAAGAGGCGGAAGAGGGGTGTGGGTGCATTGTTCCAAAATGTCAGGGTCAGAGAAGGCAATGAAGCCTAAACACAACAGGTGCTAAGGAGACGTCACAATTAAACACAATTCTTGACTATAAAATAGGGTCTGACCCAGAGAGGGAAAAATCACTCTAAATCCTACTGGGTCATCAACAATATTGGATACAAAGACTGTTGTATCTGTCCTAAATGTTCTAAGTGATAAGTACTGCGGTTATATAAGAAAACATCTATCCCTTAGAGTATTTACACTAAAGTATTTAGGGGTAAAGGGACACAAGATTGGATATATATAATTTACCTTTGGAACAATGATAGTGAGAAAAAGGGTACAGAGGCAGAGTGATCAAATGACAAAGCCAAAGTAAATGACGTCCAACCCTGTAGGTGAAGCTGGGAAAGCCTGCCAGGAACTGTCTTGGTACTCTACTTTTGCAACTCAAAGTTTGAGGTTATTTCCAAGTAAGAGTTTTTAAAAATTATGACCCTGAGTCACCTGTAACATTTTTAATGCTATTCAATATGTTCCATTTACCAAAAAGAAAAAAAAAAAAAAAAAAAAAGAAGAAGGATGTGAGGAATAGATTTTTTTTTTGGCAGTGCCAGGTATTGAACTCAGGACCTTGCACTTTCCAGGCAAATGCTTATTCTACTGAGCTGTCTCCCTGGCCCTTTAAAATAAACTCTTTCTTTGTACCAGGCATTGAACTCATGACCTCATGCTTGCCAGGCAGGTGGTAAAGCCACTGAGATATCTTCCCAACCTGGGAATAGGTTTTTAGAAAGAGTGTGAACTAAAAAAAGAAGCTTAATATTTGAAGTGTTGATGTTTAGAAGATGGATCTCTGGTTCACTTTGAAAGCCCTTTTGTGGAAGCCCCCATTCCTCAAATGCAGAATAAAGCAAATGTGACTGTGCACGATCCTCTTGTCGCCAAGGCTGTAAGTAAAGCATCCTGTCCAGTGCCCTGCATCTTGCTCTTAACCCTGAAGGTACCACCATAAAAGTGCATTTCTTGCTTCACAGAAGAGAATGACTGCAACCCACAAAGACCAACCTGTGTGACAATGGCCAGGCCACCCCAAGAGCAAGGAGCCCTGCCAGATCCTTTGAGAGGACTTTCATGCAGATAAAAGATGTTGAAAGACAGTGCCATGTTCCCTGCATGCTGTCCCCGTGGTAGGCAGGGCTGAATCCCGCACACCACGCATTCAGACAGTGACCAGACCCTGCATCTGAGGAACCCCAGGCCATAGCTGAAGTTGTGAAATACGGGGACTGCTTCAAGTGGCTCGGTGCCAGGGAAGGAGAGCCACAGGTATGGGACGAACAGATGGCACCTGTCACTAAGTCCTCCAGGGCCCCCTTCAACACAGCTGTTCCCCTCCTGCCCACTTTGCTCCACCTGTCCCTTTCCCTATCCCCAGAGGTTCCCCCAACCAGCCCTGCCCAACCCAGTGATGGTGGACAGGGAGGGGAGCTGCTCCATCACCACCACCCAACTTGGCAGCTGGCACCACCCACACTCACAGAAAACACTTGGGTCTCCCCAGGTTTGTCCAGGTTCTCAAAAACAGCCTCCTGCCTGTCTGCGCGGACCTCGATGAGGTTCTGCCTGTAGTTCACAGTGAGGTTCCTCTCCCGGATGATCTCCTGCAGGGCATCCGCATACTTCTTCACCCCGAAAATCGCCCCAAGAGAAGTGTTGAAGATGATGTTGGCCTTGGATCGCTTTCCAGTCTGAGAAAAGGAAGAGGAAGAATCAATCCCAGAGCCCTACTCTCCCTTCCCTTCCATTTTTATTTCCTTTGGAACTAGATAGAAATTCAACCTGCAGGAGAGAGCCTCCCACTACCACACATTTTGGAGGGGTGATGTGCGCCTGAGCCCAGCACCACCTCATTTCCTGTCCATGATGCCAGTTCAGTGAGTGCACCCTTGGTGAGACAGAGGTGGGCACTGCCCAGCTGCAGGCTGGAGGGGAAGGAAGAGAAAGCCTTCCCAGAAGTCTCTTCCCACTCAGGTTTGCAATTCCATTAGGTCCTTTTTGCTGTTGCTTTGTTTTGTTTTGTTCTGCTTTGTTTTGTTTTGTTTTGTTCGACACAGTGTCTCTGAATAGTTTAGGTTGGCCTTGAACTCATTAGATAGCCCAGGCTGGTCTCAAATTCACAGCAATCCTCCTGCCTTAGCCTCCTGAGTGTGAAGAGTAAAGGCATGTAGGGTCGGCCAGTTAGCTCAGTGGACTAAAGCGCTTGCTTAGGCAGGTACAGTGACTGAGATTCCATCCCTAACATGCCATGCTGGCCCCACCACCTGGGGGGCACCCTGAGAGGGCAGCTGAGACTGGGCGTGGTGGTGCACACCTGTAATCTCAGCACTTGGGAGGCTGAAAACAGGAGGATCACTACAAGTCCAATCTGTGGTGAGACCCTGTAGACCCTGTACTAAATACACTTAAAAAAAAAAAAAAAAAGATTAAAGGCATGTGCCAGCATGTCCCAGCATGTCCCACTCCTTTTTGCCTTTTATAAAAATTGATTTTTTGCCTATTAAAATTGCAAGGCTGTATTTTGAGAACCAGAAAATATTCATAAACTTGAGCTTGACTGGAAACAATTGAGGTTTGTACACATGTGTATAAAAATTATCAATTTGCAATTATCTAACTTCAAATGTGGAAATTTTAGCCAGGCATGTTGGCGAACACCTGTAATCTCAGCACTGGGGAGGCTGAGGCAAGAAGATCACCAATCTCTAACCTATTGCCCCAGTGGACTTTTAGATATATAGTAAAAAGCATGTTACACAAATTATTTGATGACATGCAATACAACTAAATTCATATGCACACCAATTAGAACCATATTTTTTAAATCCATAGAAAAAACTCTGGAGGGACATTGATGATGAAAGCACTACTAAAGCAATTGGATTATGAGTTACCTCTTCCTTTTGTCTATCTTATCAACTTCAAGTTATATAACTATATAGATGTGCAACAAAAATTTAAAACTAAAGAAGGCCCTAGGGTAGGGACAAGGACCCCAGCGATGGCCATGTTCCCACGCCTGCACAGCCACTCTGCTGGAACTGGAAACCCACCTTCCTGAAGTAGGCTTCGGCTAAGTACATGATCTTCTGCGGGGCTCCAGCGCACTTTACGGGCGTGTTTGGGAAGGTGAAGATGGCATTGCCCTCCCTGAAGTCCTGCAGCGCCTTCCATGTCTTCTCTACTGTCTTCTCCGAATAATTGGACCCTATTTTGGGGTAAGCAAAACCCTCAGGTAGGCCCTTAATCTGCAACCAAGCACATAGAAAATGTGTTTTAAATCAAATTATAAATGCCTTTAGGGTCCTAGTTCCTTGAGGACAAGGTGCCAGCCCCGCCACACTTTTGGAGAACCAGTTCCCCTTGGGAAGAGGAGCATGGCTTGTACCTAAATGCCCCCAAAATCTCCCATGTTAGAGGTTTCAAAAGGTGGCTGGATTGTGGAGGTGCTGTACTCATGTGTGGACTGGTTAACCTACAGCTAAATGTGCTGTTAGGGCAGGGGCCTGGCTGGAGGTGGGTCACAGGGCATGACCTGGGAGGATGTGTTCTTGCCCCCAGGCCCCCCTGCTCTCCCTGCTCCTGGGCTATGAGTTGAGTAGTCTTTCCCTCTCACAACCCTCTGCCCAGCCCTTTCTGCCTTGGGGCCAGCCAACCATGGACTGCACCATCTGAAGTCATGAGCCAACATAAGCCTGTTCTCCTTTAAATTGTGGGTGTTGTATTTTGTCCCCTTGACAGGAAAGTGACTGAAGCAAAGAGATAGGCAGGACCCAAGGCCATTCATTTATATCAGCAGCACACCAAATTCACATGACCCCCTCAGGCTGTACCACATCAAACTCTTGGAAATGGCATGACAATCAGGTCATCCGAAGCATGAGCTGTAGAACCTGCAGACCTGGCCTGAGGCCCAGCTTTTCTACTTAATAGTTGTGTGATCCTGGATACATTCCTAACATTTCTAAGCCAGTGGACTCCAGGAGCAGTGTGCTGGGAACTGGCCAGGGATGCAGCCTGTCAGGCCCCATTCTAGACCCACTGAGGCAGGACCCTGAGGCAGGCCCAGAAATCGGCCTCCACGCCACTGCCTGGTGGATGACTTCTGTGTTCCTGCATGCAGCGCACACCAAAACATCTCCCACACCCTCGCCAGGGATAAGTCACAAAACACAAAGACTTCCTGGGCTGCCTCCTAAGAGGCTCTGGCTGGGATCCTGGTCCTTCAGTCATGACCTGGTGAGCACCAAGCTCTACGCGCTCCAACTCCTCACCCTCTGTCTCCAACAGGCCCCTAGAAATCGGAACGATGACTTGACTTGCTCCACTATGTTTCAGGGAAATAAACTCAAACCTCACAACTGCCAGGTAGCGTCTGGCTCGCAGAAAGAGACCTCAGGAGCTGGCAAGGCCGCATGGTAGTGCTGTGCCCCCACACCATGAAACCCAGCTGTCCCTTCAACATCTAAAGGTGGACTGCTGGAATCCCAGCCTTAAAGTCTCCTAAGAACTCTCAATCTAAGCCAGGCATGGCAGCCCACACTTGTAATCTCAGTACTTGAGAGACTGAGGCAGGATGCCTGCCACAAGTTCCAAGTCAGCCTGAGCTACATAGTGAGTTCACGGCCAGCCTGAACTACATAACGAGACCCTGTCTGGAAAAAAATATAAATTTAACTAGCAAAAGAAAATTTAATCTTTAATACAGCTGACTCAGTGCACATAGAAAGTCAGGTTTTTTATCACTGTCAGAATAGCAGCTGTTGTACATGAATTACTATCGCAGCACACACATAATGAACTCTGATTAAAGCTTAAAGCTGAAATACATTGTTATCACTGACAGAATCCTAGAGAAGACTTTTTTACAGCATAAAAGGACCACTGAGAAATAAAAGTAGGAGAAGATTTTCAGGACCTCTTTCTTGTCAAAGTGGATATAAAGCAACAAAATACAGTGTTTGATCTTGGCATAAATAGGCCAATTTAATGTAGGAAAAACTTAAAACTGTACCTTCTCATAGTCCAGCTGGATTCCAAGAGCAAGAATAAGATATTTGTAGGAGATCTGAAACACACAAAAAAAGAAAGATGCTTTAGACCAAATCTCAAAAAGCAGAAAGCACCAGGGGGTGCACACCTGTAGTCCCAGCCCTGGGGAGGCTGAGGCAGGAAGATCACTGTGAATTAGGCCAGCATGGGCTATACAAATGAGTTTGAAGCCAGCCTCAAACTACCTAGAGAGATTCTGTCTCAAAAAAAAAAAAAAAAAAAAGAACTGACTGCCCGAGATGTGTGAGGTCTGTGACAGTTTTGAACTTATCAGTCTTGGTGGGGGATGGGTGTGCACACTCTGGGGGAGGGGCCTCCTGCAACCCTTCTGCATGACCCTTACTGCTCCACAGGCACTGTGTGACCTGCCTGGCTATCGGACACCTACAGTCTTACACTGTAGAGAATAACAAAGAGGCCATAATTCTTTGTGCCTTGCTTACATTAAAATATTTTCAGACTGAGAGGTGGAAAAGGAGTTCCTAACGTTAAAAAGACCATCAGTATTTATTAAAGCTAGTTGTAATGCGTGCATCTGACCTGTCACACCAACTGGAAACTAGCGCTTCGAGGGTTCTTGGGAAGGATGAGATGGAACAAACCTGCTGCCACTTACTGACCAAATATGGGCATGGGGACCATTCACGCTGCACATCAGAACCCCCATAAATAGGAAGCTGGAGGGGCCGGGTCAGGATCAGGGCAAACACAGGCAGTGTGTGGAAGAAGGGTGGAAGCATGAGGCCACCACTGAAAAGCTGGAGGGAGAGGATGGCCTTGAGGCTCAGGAGCCAGCCGGGGGAGGAGCGCCGGGGCTCTGCCCAAATGGAGACACAGAGCCAGCTCACTGAGCAAGGCCCCACTGGGGCGAGGGGTTCCAAGACCCAAGAGCTCACGGCTCTGTCTGGGCTCTGAGCGCAGCAGGCAGCCGATGCGGTCCTGCCTTGGATTGCAGGACACTCAGCTGCAAGGTGGCCAAGGCTCCTGTCAGATCTCTCACCCTCACCACAGCGCCCTGAAGTCCTCAGCACGAGTGCCTGATGTTTTGTACCCATGTCATTCTCCTCTCTGCCTGGGTCACTCCCAGGGGTAAAGGACACACCTTCTTCCCTAAAGTCCTGGACTCTAGAAGGGTCATTAGACTAAACTGAGGTACTAAGGTAGTGTTGGATGGATGGGTGGGTGGGTGGGTAGATGGATGAATGAATGGATGCATGGATGGATGGAAGATAGACACATGCATGTATGCACGCACAGGTGGATGATTTATGATTTCATTCCTTGCAAAACAACTTATTTGCATGGAGAGCACAAGGTCCTGAGTTCGATTTTGGATACAACAAAAAAAAAAAAAAAAAAAAACATATATACAGTTGATCCAAAAGGGCACACAACATGAGCCTCTTCGGCTCTATCTTCCCTGTCCATAGGGAGCCAGCACTCTAACATTCCCAGACCCGCAGGCAGGTGGGCCTGCTGATGGCTGAGTGAACACTGTGGAGCCACCAGAATTCGAGGCGACAGGGAGCCTGGCGCTGCAGGTCATCAAGCTGATGGCTTGTGCCTGCCTTCATGGTCGCATCGGAGTGTGACAGTGATGATTTCCAAGGAGCAGGGCAGACAAGCTCTCCATCAGGGAGAGCCAGCGCGGAGGCAAGACACAGCCGCACCAGCAGGAGAGCAAAAGGAAGCCTCGAGTACCTGGAGCAGAGCAAGTTCAGGTTCGCAAACCAGATGGCCTCAACCTCAGCGGGAAGGAATTGCGAGAACTCGAGTGCAGGACTCCTGAGTAGCCGCGGAGGACAGGACAGACCCGCAGAAGGCTAAATAAGGCCAAGGATCCTCGATTGGTGCAGGGTGGGGGCGGGCAAAGTCCTGACACTAAAGGTTCACAAATAGGTGCTAACTCCTGGCCAAGCCCTTGGCTCAGCTTACTTAACAACGTCTCCTAGTAATTTAGAGAAAGACAGAGCTGCAGGGCCTGTGTGCTGCACGCAAGATGCTTCCTCTTTTGGTTTTTTTCCATGTTCTTTTTTAAAACAGTAACATTTCACGAACATTCGCCCATCCGCGCAAGCCTCTGTTCTAAGTGCTTTACATGTCTCCACTCATTCATGTGTGATCAAGGTGCATACATAGCGAATGTTTGAATTTTAAAATGTATTGCAGTAAAAGCCGCATGACCATTAGCCTCTCCCCCCCTGAACACACTTGTCCCACTGTTCTTGCCACTTTCTCAGGCACTTCTGGAAGCCCTCTTCCTGGAGGGTCTTTACAGGACGTGATCCAATAAGGGGGCCACCGCCGGCGCAGCAGGCTCCTAAGAGTGCGACACTGTCCTCATCCACCTTCTTCTCTGGATTTAACACTGTGCAACTCCTGGCTCTTCTCCCAGGGCAAAACGACCAGGAAAGGGGAAACACGATCAATGGGTCCAGGACACTGAGCCAGCCGTGACAGTACCACCAATGACACTCCCAAGAGAGGAGGGCCAGGACTGCTTCAGAAAGTGGCAAGTGGCAGGAATGAGGGATAGCACGTGTGAAGTGAGGGAGAGATTTTGAGGGAGATTATTTATTTATTTGGTACAGGGTCTCACTACACAGCTTGGATTCACAGTGATCCTCCTGTCTCAGCCTTCCCAGTGCTGGGATTATAGCCCTGCACCACCATGCCCACTTTCTGGGCAGCATGGCGTGTAGTACCAGGGATCGAACCCTGGTCCTTGTGCTTGCCAGGCAGGCGCTTAGACCGCTGAGCTATAGCCCCAGTCCACAATCACCATTTTTTATATTACCTCATGACGCTAACTCTAGCCTCATCAATAAGGTACTATGATTATTCTCATTTTACAAAGGAAGAAAGTTAGACACAGTTTGCTCTGAAATACTTATTTCCTCAGCACCTTCTGCGGGTCCAGTCTACGCGGTCCGAGCACAGTGATAAACAGGAAGACCCAGTTCCTGCCCTGCAAGCATCCACGCAGCGGGAGAGATAAGATTGCCAGCTAATGACGGGAAGCCGTCATTATTAAATCACAGAACGCTAGGATAGCAGGACACAGGAGAACTTGACCAAGCAGGTCAACGAGGGCCTCAAAGCCTGGGCTGAAGGTGAGTGGTAGAGAGGGCGCCTGGGGAAAATAAAGGAGGCAGAGGTGTTCAAGGAGCCCAGAGGCCCTGTGCAAGCAGAACTAGGTCAAGTCTGGAAAAAGAGCAAGGGTCCTCCACACCTGGGACCCGGGGCAGGAGAAGAGCCAGAGATGCCCCGAGGCCAGATTTCTGTAGTGACTTCAGCTCAGTTTTTCACCTGGTGGATCAGACAAGAAAGCGTAAACTAAAAAGGGAACAGTGCGGTAAGCTGTGAAGAATGGTGATCAATTTACACTACCTTTCAGAAAGCTCCGAGGGCCCCATCACAGAAAAAAAGCCTTAAACTTCAGGGAAGCCATCTGTGGGGACAGCTAGGAAAGCCTGTCAGCTGGCTGAGAATCGTACATCCTAGAGACTCAGAAGGTCAGGAGGATGAACGCAAGTCAGCACGGTGATCACATATGAGAGGCTCAGGCCAGTCTGTAATGCCCTCTAGGAACTATTTCTGCTTAAGGAAACCCTGAGAGAAAGTCGCTCCGGGTGGCACCCACTTCTTCCCAAACATAAAACAAGGCTCTGCAGCTTCTCTGAGCGTCTGAGCTTCAGCAAAAACCAGGGGCCAGCAGGGGGGAGGCTGAGTGCCCCTCATTCATTCTCAAGAGGCAAAACAAGTTGCTGGGTACACAGGTTCAGACCTGCGATCCCTGCGTTCCAGGAGGCTGAGACAGGAGCATCAAAAGGGCCAGGCCAGCAGGCCTAGCAACCTAGTGAGACCCTTTCTCCAATTTTTAAAAGAGGCTAGAGATGTAGCTCTGTGCAAAGGCACAGGGTTCAATCCCCAGTATTAGAGAGGGGGCAGGAGAGGGGAGGGGGAGGGGAAGGCAGGGGAGGAGGAGAGAGGAGAGGAAGAGAGGGGAAGGAGAAAAGGGGAGGGGAAAGGGGAGGGGAAGGAGGAGAGGGGTAGGGGAAGAGGAGGGGAGGGGAAAGAGGGGAGGGGAAGGACGAGAGGGGAAGGGGAAGAGGAGGGGAGGGGAAAGAGGGAAGGGGAAGGAGGAGAGGGGTAGGGGAAGAGGAAAGGAGGG
>NW_004524681.1:8938053-8951465 GCF_000260255.1 Octodon degus
AGGGGGAAGAGGAGAGGGGAAGGGGGAGGGGGAGGGAGAGAGACAGACAGAGACACAGAAACACAAACACAGGGACAGAGACCTATGACCCTGAGATAAGCAGGACCCCACCAAGACCTTCCTGCCCCTGGAAGGCTGAATCTGGGCAGCAGTCCCTGCTGAGCACACAGCCAACCCATGCCAAACCCCATAAAGAGCCACCAATCTCAGCCTTTTGAAAGAGACCAAACATTTGTGTAATCAACCTGCTCTCCTGGGGACTCGGAAGAAAATAAGGAAGTTCTGAAGCATCAAGAGGGAAAAATGCATTATAAAAATATTCAGGGTTTTCAATTAAAATACAACTGTAGAGCCAGGGAGATAGCTCAGCAGCACAGAGCCTGCCTGGCAAGCACAAGGTCCTGAGTTTGATTCCCAGTACCAATAAAATAGATAAAATAAAACTGTGAACTTTGCATGCTGGTGCACACCCCTAATCCCAGCACTCAGGAGGCTGAGGCAGGAGAGTGGCCACAAGCCTGGGCTGCACAATGAGTTCAAGGCGATCCTGAACTACATAGTGAGACCCTGTCTCAAAAACCAAACAAATAAAAAATAAAATAAAACACACTCATGCACATATTCACTTGCGTGTGTGTTTCTACTGCTCATTGCTTTCATAAGCAGTCACTGCCCGCTTCCGGGACAGGGAAGCCAGGCCTGATCACAGTGGGGCAGGGCCCTTGAGCTGGAACAGCCAGGCCCTGCGTCAGCACGGCGCTGACCGAGAGAGACAACAGCCAGCTGTGCTCTGGACAGCTCTGAGCCTTTGCCCCCCCTTGCCTTATCCAGCTCCCGCGGCTCAGCTGCACAGGAAGCTGCAGGCGGGTGCTGAGCCTGTGGTCTCTCCGCCTGCTCTCATCCTGTTGGCCAGAGAGGTGGCAGCCAGGTTGGAAAGCTCTGACTCCTGCACATGGAGGGCTAGGAGGAGGCGTCTAAGCAGTGCCCACAGTCATGAGTCCCGAGCTCTGGTAGCCACAATTCCCCTCACCCCTAGCACAAGCGTCAGCCACCAGCCGCCCCTACAGCTCCGCAGAGTGGCCCTCGTGTTCCCCACAGCGTTCCCCCTGGGAGGCCAGGTGTCAGGGGATGCCTGCTCTCGTTCTGTGTGGCAACCACACGTGTGCAGTAAGCCGCCTGCTACCGCTACAAGAAGCTAGAGAAATCAGAATGGTGCACACTCGCACAGGGAGCCAGCAGTGCTTGTCTCGGTTGTGCGCTAATTCAGCATCCTCCCCTTCTCCACCGACCGCGTGCCCTGCCAGCTCCCACAGTGGTCTCCACACATGTGCACACGTGCCAGTCTGTTGCCAGGAAGCTGCCCTGTTGTGCATTAAGTGAGCCCTCCTATTAACAGAAAAATTCAAGCAGGCATGGCAGCATATGCCTATAACTCCTGCCTTCCAGAGGCTGAGCCAGGAGTATCGCCCCAAGTTCAAGCACAGCCTGGGATATACAGTGAGTTCAAGGCCAGCCTGCACTACATAGCAAGACCCTGTCCAAGAACCAAAATACAAAATATACCTGAATTCAATCCATGGTTACAAAAAAAAAAAAAAAAAAAAAACCTCCAAGGCCTGAGATGCTACCTGCTTGCCACTGTCGGTGCGGACACAGTTCTTGTCCGGGTCCAGCTCCACCACTCGGGCTTTGATCCACTCCACCCCAGACGGGATCACGCTGGCTGTGGGTCGTCCAGACGAGGACAGCTGCTTGGCACCCGCACCAACGAGCGTCCAGATCGGCTGGTAGAAATGTCTCTGTGGAACGAGGCATTGGATGGCTTCAGTTTGCGCCTGATCTACAGCATCCACTTAGATGTGTTTGAACTAAACTCACTCTCAATCACTGTCTCTGGACCGACCTTGAAGCATCTCGTGAAGTTTCCCAGTTAGCTTCCTCCCTGTGGTGTCTCTTATTATGTTAAACTCTGAAGGACAATCACCTACCCCAGAATTCTTCCAAGATCATTTTTAAAAGGCATAACCTGATCACTACTGAGCACTCTATTATTTATTGCTAAAGGGTGTCGGTATTCAATACGTATGTGATAGGTGTGTTGTGTGCATGCGTGTGTGTGCATTTGTGTGTGTGCACATAGATACACAGATGTGTGCACACACTATGGATACGTTTGTATTCACAGATACAAGGAAGAAAGCTTACACCCAGAAGCCTAACTAAGGTTGCCAGGAGTTGTGAAGCCATGGGAAGTTTGACAAGTTTACTGCTACTGCTGGGGAGCCTCAAAATTTCCCAACTTGAGACTGTGTCCCCAAGCCCAGGGTGGCACTGTGGGTTAAACCCCTCTTGTCCTTCCCAGAGTCTCTGTATCCACAGTCAGGCAGTGCCAGCCCCCACCCCACCCCACACCCAGTGTGAAGCATCCCAGACCTCCACCACTTTGTCACTGCCTTCGGGCCCTCCAGCTTTTGCCAGTCCACTCTTGCTCTAAGTTAGCTGTGAAAGTTCTGGAACAGGGCTGCAGTGGTTTAATGGCTTCTGAGGGTTCACTTGTGCATTGGGCCAGAGCACCAAGAGCACTCAGCCTTCCCAAAGTGCTCGAACTGGAGGGCTGGGACAGCTGCAACCCGCAGGGTTGGCCAGCTCCCTGTTGCCAGCGACGGACAGGGTCAGTGGGGTGCAGGGCGGAGGTCTCCAGCCAAGAGGGCATATCAGTGTAACTTGGACAGTAAGAATAAAAATACAAACTTGGGCTTTCTTATGTTTGTGTTTGTTTTTGTTTCTTTTTCGTTCAGCTGGAAACATCAACTCCAGCAATCATCAAACACAGGGGAATTGGGGAGATAGCTCAGTAGAATAAGTGCTTGCCTGGCAAGCACAAAGTCCTGAGTTCAATCCCTGGTACCAAAAAAAAAAACAAAACAACAGGGAAGGGGTCCGAAGACTAGGCATCCTCAAGAGACTTCTGCCCTGTTTTTCCCTAAGGGACAGGACAGACATGGTAAGGCCTAAACAGTGTCCAATCCCCAAAACAGTCACTGCTGTTATAAAGAGGAGCCCCAAAGCCAAGAGGCGGTATACGACTATAATCCCAGCACTCATGAGGCAGAGGCAGGAGGATTGTTGCAAGTTTGAGCTCAGCCTGGGCTACAAAGTGAGCTCAAGGCCAGCCTGAACTGTATGGCGAGACCCTGTCTCAAAAAGACCAAAAAAAAAAAAAAAAAAAAGGAAGCCCCTGGGAGACAGACATGGGATCACCACAACAGAGCACACATCAAAGAAAACAGTCGCCTGATGTAGCTCTTGGGCCACTGGCATCTGAACTGCTGCCCATCAGTTGAATAGAAGTCACTTTAAAAAGAGAAGGGACAGGGCCGGTGAAATAGCTCAGTGGACTAAAGTGCCTGCTTAGGCAAGCTTAGGCAAGAACAGGGACCATGATTTGATCCCCAGCAACACATGCCACACCAGCCCCGCCCCCTATGTATACAAAAAAGAAAAGAGAGAGAGAACAGGGACAAGGCAGGGATGGCAGCCAATGCCTGTAAACCCCGCTACTTGAGAGAACCACAAGTTCAAGGCCAGTCTTGGCCATTTAGCAAAAATCCTTCTCAAAAGAAAAGCGACAGAGAGCAACCCCCTAGGTCCTCTCAAGTCATGGCTCTGACTCCTTAAATCTTTCCTCTCCTGCCCCCCATGCCCACACCCCAGGACAGCCAGGGGACCCCCTGAGCTTTTCCCTTCCAAGGCTGTTACAGCTCCCAGCCAGCACTCACTCATTCCTCAGGAAGCGCTGGGATAGCCGCTAGAGCTTTCACACCTCACAAAGATTTTACCCCACCTTCAAAGATTTTAACAGAGCCTTTCTCTCTGGTGCCAGTTTCCTCACCTCACTCACAACTCTCCTTCACACTCCACTTTCCAGGGACCTCCCTGCCCCAGCCTGTCACCCTTGTCCCTCAGACTGGAGTGGAGATGAGAACACACCAGCGTGGGGTGAGGCAGCGTCTCCCCAGCCTTACCCTGACCCCAATCTCATGAACATGACCTTTTTCAGAAACAGAATCTTTGCAGACCTAACTGACCTCAATGAGGCCATACCTGAATAGAGTGCACTCTAAATTCAGTAGCTGCTGAAGACATGGGAGCCAGAGTCGCACAGAGGAAGACAGGGTCAGACAGTGCAGTGACAGTCACAAGCCAGGGGTGGCAAGAACAGCTGCCAGCCCACAGGAGCTTCAGGGAAGTGCGGATGTCCCTACCAGCTCCCCATCCAGCTGTCAGAGTGAGCCTGGCCCTGGCCCTAGCAGGGTGGTTTGGTTTGGGACCTCTGGTTCCCAGAACCATGGGCAAATGGGTGTCTGCTGTTCAAGCTGCCTGGCTTGGGGTCCTCTGTTACAGAAACCCTGAAAACTGAAACAGGAGAGAGGACAAAAAAGCCGAGAGAGCTGCCCTCTCCCTTCCTCTGTCCTTTGGAATGAACACTTTTCCTGTCCAGGAGGAGAAGCACCTCTGAGATCAACCCTGAGCTGGGGAAGGTGGCCAATGGCTCTCGGGCCGTTCCCCCTCATTTGCTTCGGCTCCCCTCTCCTCTCATTAAAAAAAAAAAAAAAAAAAAAAAAAGAGCCGCCTCGGTTTTCCTCTAAGCCTGTTAGCAAGTTACTTCTCAGGTAACCTGCACTCCATAGTCCTGTAAAGCTGCCCGTGAGTCAGATCCGGAGTCGCGTGGGCAGAGCGATTGTTACAGAAGAGCAATTAACACTCAGAGCTGTTAGCGCCGATGAGCTCCGGAGGCCAGCCGCCAGCAGAGTGGACCCGTGGTGTCCAGCAGCAGCAGTGACCCGCAGCTGGCAGTGTCCCCTGCGGGGATCTAGCATTAACGGGTGACATCAGGGCTGCTGACAGAGCCACAAAGTGCCAGCTCATGATTTCCATCTGAATGGAGAAAGAGCTGGAGGCTGCCTGATACACCACGGGAGACCCCGAGGCCGGTCACGCTGCCCACCCCGACACACGTGCGCGCGCGCACACCAGCGCTCGAGGGGTCGCTTACCTCGCTGGGCTCCACGATGGCCACGTTCTCGGCGCCCACTTTCCTCTTCATGCGGGCGGCCATGGTGGCCCCGCCGCTGCCGCCCCCCAGCACCAGCACCTCATAGTGGCTCTTGGCCGCACAGCTGGCTCCCGTGTGCAGCTGCAGAGCGCCAGCGTGCTGAGCTCCGGGCCGCAGGAGGCCGGCAAAGAGCCGGGCACGGGCACCGCACACCACGGTGGCCAGCGGGGACATCATCAGGATGGGCCTGGCTGGAAGGGAAGAGACGAGGCTGTAAGGACTGGAGAAGACCGTGACAGAGGCAGAGGGGCAGACCCGAGTGGGGCCAGCGCTAGCTCATACCCGCCTTCTCCTTGCAAGACCTCCCTGCCCTCTAGCCGGGCTCCCGCAGTCTCCAGGGAGCTGACCACTGGCTCGTCTTCCCATCTCCCCTTCCTCTCACTGTGGGCATCTAGGACTGCGCCTGACTGAAGCATCCCCTGTGGAGGACCCCCTGCGCGGCTCTCCTTAAAGGAGGGGCGATTGTCTCCATTTTGGCTGAGCCATGTATTGGTAGAAGGGCACTAGCTAGGACTTCCCTTTATTCCTTTAATTGCCCTTAAGCAATGCATATCGGTCCAGCGAGGTGCTGGTGGTAGGAATGTCTTCCCACCCCCTCCCTTGTGTGAGACGGAAGAAGAGCCGGTGCTCCACACTGTCCACTGGGGTGGAGCCTCAAGAGAGAGGCGATGGCTTCCTGGGGCTTGAAAGATGACACATCAGAGCTGGTGCCCGACCCCAAAACATTAGCTACTGCCTCAGTTGTGTAACACAGATCACTCTTGTGCACAGCCCTCTCTGCATTCTGCAGAGGTGACTGCAGGCCTCCCGCCCAGCCCAGCTCACACTCGCCTACTTCCTGCGTTCTCCGGTCACTTATCCTCAAGCCACTCCCTTCACAAATTAACAAAACCCAGGTTCAGCCTTGAGTCAAGGCCTTTGTTCCGGAAAGCTGTCATCCTAGCTGGACTTGGGACCCTTGGCTCCCATAACTACAAACATGCCTTAGTGTCTCTATTCTTACTGTGGGTTGCACTGGAAGTGGCAGATTGGAATCAACTCACTAGATCCCAAAAACTTTTCGTGGGTTCACAGATAGAAACTTTCTGGGCCTCCATGAGGACTGGGAAGGGCTCTCTAGAATCACTGACCCCTAAAACTCTCCCCATGATTTGTCGCTCATCTGGCAGGTCCGGCCGGCCGTCAGGAGCCTTGGGCACACTCCTCAGTGCTTTCTTTGGTCTTTCAGCCTATCACAACTATACTAGCTGGCTGAGGCAGAACACGCCTATACATCCCAGCACTATGGGAGGCTGAGGCAGGAGGATTATAAATTTGAACTCAGTCTAGACAATTTAGCAACTTAACACAACCCTGTGTCCAAATTTAACAATAAATGTTAAAAGGTATAGGGATGTAGCTCAGTGCTCAACCTCAGGACCAAAACAAGAAAAATAAGGATGCACAAGTCCATGGTGAGACCAGTAACACTCCTGCCGTGAAGGGCACCTGAGGCCTTGAGGGAAGAGAAAGGACCAGGGGAAACCCTCCTTCTGCCGCTTGAGTTATGCTGATCAGGGCTTGGGCCCAAGGTAGGGGGCTCCTGCCTGCTCTGGCTGCCAGGGATCTGCAATTTAACCACAGCACCAGCTTCACACAAACCAAGGCCATCCACACCCTTAGCAGCTCTAATCAAATGATTTTAAAAGGCCCTAAAAGGAGCCCTGCTGGTATCATGAAGTCGTCTCAGGCAAAGAGCTGGGCCACACTGCTGACCACTCTTTTATTACATGCCATCCGGGAAGCAGCTTCTCCTTGACACTTTCTCTGGGGGACGCGCTTTCCCTTGAGCAAAACACAACTCTACTCTGAGCAGTTAGTATTTTGATAGTGAAAAAAGGAGAAAGGAGGCTTTGCCCAGATCAGCCCTGGCCTGTACTCAAGGACTGGGCAGCCTTGTGCACGCTGCAGGGCCCAGACCCAAGACCCAGCTCTGTCCTGGCACTGCAGTGTCCCTTGTGTCACCAATGCTTTCATTACTGCATCCTTAAAATGCCATCACCTCACCCACCAGGGGATGAAGCCAACAGCAGCTGGGGCACCAAGGTTTTAATGGAAGCGAGGTCATTACATCACCTAGCTGAGAAAGACAGGGGAAGAAAGAGCTGCAAAACCTGGGTGGGCCTGGAGGGAAGGCAGTTCTAGGGAGCAAGGGAGTGGAGCAGGGTGCGCATTTCCACAAGGGTTAACTCTGTTCCAGAATTTGGTTACCTCAGTGTCCCAGATCTGGGATGGGGGTGAGAGGAGCCTTTGGAGCCCCACCGGAAGCCAGGCAGGCTCACACATCCTTGCTGCAAATCTAAAATCAATGTGTAAAAATGATCGCGGGTAGGTGTAGCAATTCCCCAAAACACATGTAAATATTAGGTAATGCAAACATATACTCCTAAAAATGAAGAAGTAAATACATTCAGTGTTATCTTTCTAGAAAATGACATTTATCACTCCTTGACCCTGGGTTTACATCTCTGGGAATCTCATCTAAGGAAAGGATCTCTTACACTGAAGAAAAGCAAAGATTACAGAAGTGTTTCTCACCTACATTTTCACAACATGGTCTCCATTTTGCTTACTGGTTCATGGATTTGCCGCCATTATACACTATACAGGAGAAACAATCGCAGGGGACAGGTTGGGCCTCTGACAGTTTTAATTAGAGTTCATCTAGGATTATTTCAATTTATGAGGGGGGCAGAGAGCATTCTGAATGTCAAAATATAGGGAGAAAGTTGAGTAAACCATGGGTCACAAGGTAATTGTTGTAATTCTGTAAAACTATGTTTATACAGATTATGAACAAGGTTTATGATCAGGATATAAATGGATATAGATTATACTATGCCATACCACACAGTATTACTCCAACTATGGATGAGAAAATGCATTGTATATATAAAGAAAAAAGGTGTGGTGTCCCCTTTAATCCCAGTGCCCTACAAGGCTGAACAGGAAGATCACAGCTGCAAACTCATCCTGGCAATTTAGCAAGTGTCTCAAAATAAAAAATCAACAGGCTGGGGTGTAACTCCATGTGAAGGCCTTAGATTCAATCCCTAGTATTGGAAAAAGATAGAAAACTATTAACACTGGGTAAGTGGTTCTCTGGATTTTTTTTTAACAGTTATGATAAAAGATTATCATTTGTAGGTAAAATAAATGCACCACTCCATACATGGAAGGCTGCAGTGGCCTCAGGTATTTTTCAGACTGTGTGAAGGCAACACCCACTGCCTGCTTCACGTGCTCCTTTCTAGTAACTAAGCTGATACCTCCTTCCACCTCAGGTCTGAGCTGAGTCTGGTTTCTTATACACTTCCAACCAGCAAGTTGGCAAAGGCGTGCAAACACTGCGGTCCACTCCCCTGCTGCGCGAGAATCATTTTCTTCTTCCTCTCCTTCCTCAAAGCCCTCTTCCAAGCCCTCGCTGTCCTCCTGATTCCCCACCCCCTCTACTGCTGCATCCCACTGTGAGTGACTTTCAGGCACAGGCTTAGCCTCAAGAACTTCCAACTGCCAGGCACACACCTGTCATCCCAGCACTCAGGAGGCTGAGGCAGGAGGATTGCCATGAGTTTGAAGCCAGTCTGGGCTACAAGGTATGCTCAAGGCCAGCTGGAGCTACATAGTGAGACCCTGACTCAAAAAGAAAAAAAAAAAAAAAAAAAAAAACTGCCCATTTTCATTTAATGGTTTGATCTGATCCAAACCTACACAGGACTCTGAGCTCAAAGACCCTCTACTCATCATTGCCAGGCTTGCCTGATGCAGGAGATTTTCGTTCTACCCCTCTGTTTCTTTATGTGTACACACACAGCACGGCAGAGGTATTAACGTCTGTGCCTTCCTAGCCGCAATAGGAAGCCACTATCGTTCTTGATTTTGCTCAGGAAAATAAAGACTATATTTGAGATATGTAGCTTCTGATCTGCTTTCCCAGAGTGCTCTACTGCACCGCTGTATACTTTGTTCTAACTGGTTTTTTTTGAGGGGGGTGCGGCTCAGCCCACCCTGGGAGCAGGGCTGGCATGGAGAGCGGTGCCAGGGATTGAACCGTGGTCCCTGTGCTTGCCTAAGCTGGCCTAATCAGGCGCCTTAGACCACCGAGCTGTCTCACTGGCCCCTAGCCTTTGTCCTAATTCTCACCGTCCACGTCATCGCCTTTGTTCTGGTTTCCATCTTGCTCTCCACTACATTCTGTCACTCCCGTCACTGTTTTCCCTCTGGGATCCCCATTGATTTCTTCTTTAAAAGCTTCGCCGGAAGCTCCCGGTCTGCCTTTCCTACAGCTTCACTCCGCTCCTGCTGCCTGCTTTCGCTTCTGCTTGCCCTGTGGTAGCACCACAGGCAGAGTTGTTTTTCAGGCTTCGCTTTTGTAATTTGTATTTAGCAGTTTTCTTGGGTCCTCTACTGTTCCGTTGCATCCTCCCTTCGTCTTGTTCGTGTCGGCACCTCTTTGCCCACTGTCTGCTTTGTTGATGTAACCAACAGTGGACCTGGGGCCTCACTGTGAGGCTAGTGCCGTCCGCATCAGGCAGTGCCTGTCGTCTCACATCCGCGGTCACCCATGGAAAACTCCCAAGGACAGCCACTGCCTCCTAGGAGCTGTCGTCTTCTGGAAAGATCGTGACGATCTGGCTCTTTCAAACGCACCATATATTTTTTTTTAAAGAGAATTAAAAACAATAAAAATGATACAGAATTTCAAAGCAAGACAATAGGAAATTAACAACGCTGTTATACTGCCTATAGTCATCTTCAAAGTAGTTGCTCGTGTTTTGCTGAATTCACACCCTATAGTATTTAGATGCCAACGGAATACCCATCTCTGACAGGACTAAACAAAAAAAGGGGATACAAAGGAAGGACCATTTTGTATCTGTATATACAGAATAGTTAGGATAGATAGACAGCCATCTGCTTTCACTTAATTCAATGAGAAGAAAGATTTGTACTAATAGTGTTTGGGCAGGATATCCTGTCAGCATCTTGTACTACGGATAACCACTAAGAAGATAACAACGTACAATGTATTAATTACTGAGACTGTCTTATTAATCAGTTTTGAAACTGTCTTACTGCTACTTGTTTCTCAGTAAAATAAAAAAATAAAAATAATTTTTAAAAAGTAGTTGCTCAGGGCTGGCAAAATAGCTCAGCAGACTAAGCACCTGCTTAGGCAAGCTCAGGGACAGAGATTCGATCCCCAGCACCACATGCCACACCAGCTCCACCCCTGGGGCACGCTGAGCTGGCCACCAAGACCAGGCATGGTGGTGCCCACCTATCATCCCAATGCTGGGGAGGCTGAAAACAGAAGTATCATTACTAGTTGGAGCTGCATAGTGAGACCCTGTGCCAAATACATAAAAAAAAGTAATTGCTCAGATTACCAGATAGAGGCATGCAAAATTGATCAAACAATTAGGTATTAACTGTTCCCTTCAATAAAGAAATTAGAAGGGCAATTATCTTCGCTATCATATATGTAGTACCTATTGTACCTTTTGAATTCCATTGACCCTTTCCATTTCTTACACTAGGGAGACAATACGATGTTTACACATGTAGGTCTGACTTATCTTGTCTAGCTTTAATTTGTACTTTTTATGGCTAGAAACTCTTCTAAGAGTGTCCTCGCCAGTGTGAGGGAGCTGCAGAGGGAAGATTTCAACTACTGAAGGCCTTGAACAGACACCTGGGAAAGCTTCACGGGGTTTCCTAAGGATGCTGAAGTTAGAGCATGAAACTCCCTTTCTCCACGGCTCCTGGCCATTGTTATGAACCCACAGATTACATTAACCATCTCTGGAAGTAGAGAAAGGGCATTTTTTCCAACCTAAATAGCTGATTTTCTTTAAGGGTCTCAGGAATTTCCCTTCTAGCAGGAAGAGACAGTAAAAGAAGTTATCTGGCTTAGACTAGGGTGTGGTTTTGATTTCTTCTGATTGTGTTTCCAAAAATTTCTACTCTTTGCCTGTATTTATGATAACAAAATCTTATTAGGTCCCACCTACAAGTATTTAATTTGCTAATGGTCTACATTAGCCGTTCCTCTTCACAGATGGTAAAGTCCAGGCAGGTAGCATTAACAACTCCCTCAAAGGGTTAACAACTTAAGTTTGCAGACCAAAAATTAGAGAAAAAGAAGGGCTACAAGGACAACTAACATTTTGACCCTAACCTTCCAAGGTCAGTGACGACTCAGGACATAGGAGAACCTGTACTGTAACATCCTGTAACTCAGTGGTGTCCCAAATTTCCTGATCAATGAGATTATGAGGCCACAGAGGAAAGTGATTGATGATGTAGAGTGTGCCTAAGGAGAGTCACATGGAGAGAAAACATTCTCTCAGGCTTTCACAGAGAGCAAAATGGTCAAGCAATAGCCGTGACTCATCCAGATGGCTGACACTGACAAAGGTTCTACAAACTGAGGTACAGGGCTTCAGGATAAATCCTGAGGGGATTTCACTGACCTTATCAGATACAAAAGTTACATTTCTTGTTATATAAGTCTTGCTTTATCTTGGTCTTAACCATCCAGCAGAAAAGTATAAAAATGAAGTATAAAAAGTAAAGCCGGGCTGGTGAGATGGCTCAGTGGTCTAAAGCACCTACTTAGAACAAGCTAAGCAAAGCACAGGGACCTCGGTTCAATCCCCCAGCACCACATGCCAGCCAGCCTTGCCCCCTGGTGGGCTGAGCTGGCCACACACACACAAAATAAATAAATAAATATTTTTTTAAAAAAAAGTAAAGCCATATTAATATGCTGAGCTGTAAAAAGCTCAAGTCAGCAACTTCTGACATTGCCAGTCTTATAGAAAACCCACTACTATTATGGACTACTGGACTATATTGGAAAATTTTGTTCAATTCATGCACCTACAATATTTAAACGACAATGGAATACCCATTTCTGACAAAACTAAACAAAAAAGGAGATACAAATAAAGGACCATTTTGTATCTGTATATTCAAAATAGGACAGATATACAGCTACTCTCTCTTAATTCAATGAATAGAAAGATTTGTACTAATAGTGTTTGAGGACCGGATATCATGTCTGCATCTTTTACTATGAATAACTACTAAGAAGACAACAATATGCAACATATTATTGAAATTGTCCTCCTAATCAGTTTTGAAACTGTCTCACTACTATTTGTTTCTCAATAAAATTATTTTTAAAAAAAGAAGAACTCCCTCAAGGTCAGAGAGCAGCCCTTGGTGGTAGACTGTGATCAGAACCCAGGCCTTTGGTATCAGGACTCTGATTATTATTATTATTATTATTATTTATCTATTCTTTGGTACAGAGTCTTGCTACACAGCTCAGATTTGTAGTGATCCTCGTATTTCAGCCTCCCCGGCACTGGGATTACAGGCATGCACCACCACACCTGGTTTTGGCGGCTGGCACAGTACACCTGAGTTCTGGGGCTGGCACAGCATGCAGTACCAGGGATTGAACCTCAGGAGAACTCTGCTATAAACCACCACACTACACTACTTTTAGGACATCTAAGCCAATTAAGCATCAGTAATTCTATGATTGATTCTTTATTCAGTATTAAAGACTGAACCTGAGACCTTTGCACAGAGAGCTACAACCCCAGTCTTGTGGGGGATTTTTGTTTCAGTTTGGTTTTGGTTTCCCATTTTGACATAGAGTCTTACTACGTGGCCAAGTTCCCAGCCTCATTTCAAACTTGCCATCCTCCTGCCTCAGCTTCCCAGAGTGAGTGCTGGGATGGCTCTAAACCCTGCTATGGTTTGACCTTAAATGTCCCCCAAAGATCCATGGGGTCACTTGCCTATGGTGCTACTGGGAAATGTGCAGCCTCTAAGAGGCAGAACCTAGTGGAAGGAAGTTAGGTCACTGGCGCTGTGGCCTTGAAGGAACTACTGAGGCCACATCCCTTCTTGTCGCCTCTCTGCTTCTAGGCCTGCTCCTCCACCACTCGCTTCTGCCACCACGTCCAGCGCTGCTACAGATCCAAAGCAGGGGAGCCGGCAGCCATGGACTGCACTCCCTGAGACCACCAGCCAGCTGCACCTCTCCTGCACGTTATCATTCATCTTCAGGTGTTTCATCACAGTGACGGGAAGTAACGCAAACAACAGAACAGTGCTTGGATGACGGGGATGACATTAAATGGAAACAAAAAACATAGTGTTGCAGGCAGCCTGAGTTAGACAGAAATATTGTAGGTAGTTAGACAGGGACAGGCCCTTGAAGGGGATGACAAAGACC
>NW_004524681.1:8951720-8958724 GCF_000260255.1 Octodon degus
TATCTGCCTAAGCGGGACCCCTTTGTCTCTACCTTAGCCCCGCATGGTTTTGTCCTATAAAATAACCTGAAGGAGACAGCTTCCTGGGCAACCCGCTCGGGACCCCCTTCTGTCCCTCTCCGACAGAAGCTTTCCTTTCTAATAAAGTTTTACCTTTAGCCTCCGTTTGTTCCTAAAATTCATTCTTCGGTTTTAGAGAACACGAACTCATTCAGGCCAGCTTGGGAATTTCACGTCCCTGTATCAATATGTGCCACAACTTTCCAAAGAGGGAAACATTTCTCATAATACTGACGCCTAAATAGCAGTGATGGTTTTGATATAACTGTGAAAACTTTTTCCTCTTCTTTATATATGCTTTCTTGTATTTCCAATAAGCTCTACATTTTCAGATTTTGAAAATTACTTAGATTTTTTTTTTCTTTAGAGGGAAGGGTGAAAGGAATCACCAAGCAGGATGTTGCTGTTTTGTAAGGGATAAAGGCACAGCTGTCACACCCTGCCTCTCTTCTACTTGTCCCGGTGACAGAATAAAAGCACTTTCCCTTGGTAGAAAAGCACAACTACTTCCCATGGTCCTGACACTACATCCCTGCCCCAGGGAAAGAGTTCCATTTAGCTTCACTTTGCTTTGTTTTGAACTTTTAAGATGTGGGAGGGGGAGACTGGGGAAAAAGCCCGGGAGATTTTGGTTTCCAGCCACTCCCGCTGAGGTTGCTTCAGACCTCCTCCTGAGAATTGTGCCAACATTTCTGTCACTGAGCCAAGAAGGCTTTTCTGGTTTATCTCAGCCATTAGCCAGAGCCTGTCTGAGAACGCAGCGTTTCGAAACACAAAGCCCTCGGAGCTGTTCTCCCGAGTCATGAGTAACTGCATCAGGCAGGGTGTTCACTTGGGAACTACAAACAATCTGAAAACCACAAACGTGTTAGTGCAAATGTCCCAAGTGCCCAAGCACCCAAAATGCTGGATGGCTCATGGTCCATGGTTCACCCTACCGTGGCCATGACTTTTCAGGCTCATTTTGCAATGTACCATCACCTACGAACACCTCAGGCCTTTATTCTCAGCCCTAGAAACGTCCTGACTTTATGCTACGGCAGTGACTTGGGGCCAGACCCCTAGACAGCTTCTGAACAAGCTGGCCACCAAAACAGCAAACATGTAACTATGACAGCTGGGGTGGGATTTTGAGTCCCATCCCTGCCCGGCTACAGGGAGAGTCCAGGCTAAGATCTACTAAGACTCATGACATACAGCAAGAGTCCAAGAACTTACAGGCAGAGGAGCTGTGAAAGTGAGGTGCCCAGAGAGGGCATGTGCTGCGCCCCCAAACCTTCCCTCTGGCCATTTATCCTTACCACAAAGCAGTAAGCATAAGTAACTGTTTTCCTGAGTTCTGGGAGTAGCTTAGCCACCAGAGCCAAAGAGGGACCGTGGGATCCCCAGGATTTACGTCAGGAGTCACCTGGCTCCTCACTGTAGCTGGTATTTCAGATGGGGACAGTCACATGGGACTGATTCTCAAGCCTGGGAGGACTGCACTAGCTCCTGGAGTCACAGTCAAAATTGAATGGAGCAGTGGGACACACAGTTGATATCAGAGACCCAGCTGGTGTCAGGGGAAAACACTAGACAGTGGGTGTTAAAAGGAGCCAGAGGGGCTGGGGAGATAGCTCAGTAGAATAAGCGCTTGCCTGGCAAGTATAAAGGCCTGAGTTCAATCCCCGGTTCCGCAAAAAAAAAAAAAAAAAAAAAAAAAAAAGGAGCCAGAAAGGATCTCTCGGGAACTAGTAGGAATTTCAGACATTGTCCTAAGCCAAGTTAATAGAACCGAAAAACAGATTTACGGAAGTGACAACCACAAACCTTATCTAGAAGGCAGAAAGGAAAGGAAAGCCAGACATGATCCTGAAGTCAGCAGAAATAAAAACTCTCAACAAAACAAGGAGAGAGCATGAATCTAGCAGGACTTCTTGGTCTCCTCAGAAGAGAGCCTGAGGTGCAGCCACTCGTTAAAGAGATAAGAATTAACTACCAGGACCAGCGAGGAATGCAGCCAATTTATCTCCACGTCCTCATGATGTGAAACACACTTTTAAAACCATCAATAAATAAGGCCAATTTAGCTTTCGTTTAACAAGTGGCAGATGTAACATATTTTATAATTAAGTACCGTCATGCTTTGAAGTTAGATAAAAATCCCCCAATTAATCCTAAATCCACTGAGTGCCTCCTTCTGACAGATCAAAATAGATGCTTTGACTCATCAGCAGTCAAACTGAAGAAGTGAAATCCCCACTCCTTAAAAGCCGTGACGGCTGCCTGGGCCTCTCCTGCCCCATCAGGCACTGGCTGGAGCCCTTCACAGCTCCCCTCCTGGACCAGCGCAAGGGACTGCACGTGTGCTCCTGTCACGCCACTCCTCCTGGGCCCTGGGACTTCTGGCCTCATTCATTAAATCTGCCCCAAGGGTTTCATTAGCTACTCATAACTAGCAACCAAATTACTCCCACAAGACAGGATTTCCATGAAATCTTGGGGAGATGCTATCATAATTATAGTAGGTAGAGCTGACTGCTTTCTAGGAGTAGCTGCGCTGTCTCAGAGTCCCAACCCTATACACAGTATGTTCCTCTTATAGAAAAGGGAAGCTTGGAGTCAGATGACAAGTTGCCTAAAGTCACGGCTCTCCTATAAATGGGTCCCCAACTATTCAAGCACTGGAAACGTAATCCTCAAGAGACAGGGCTCTTAGATGACTGAGACACAAGGACAGTTGATTAATGCCACTGTCCTGGGGGTGGGTTTGGTACAAAAGTGAATATCCTCTATCTTGCTGTCTCTCTGTCTCTGTCTGTCTGTCTGTCTGTCTCTCTGTCTGTCTCTATGTCTATGTGTCTGTCTGTCCTGTTTGGACATGGTACTTTCTAGCCTCTAAAACTAAGGGAAGTAAATCTTTGATCTTTATAACTTCATCTCAGAATTAAACAGGCTGAGCCAGTCACATCACAAATTAAGCAGCAGAGTTTACTTCAAACTTACTCTCCAATCATTTAGGGGGGAAAATGTCCACTGGTCAAATTCCATTTTTATTTAAATGTGAAGTATCTCACTCAAGAGGTGAGATGGGAAGAAATATATGGGATGGAATTTAAATATACATAAATCATAGAAAAGAAAATCTAAGTTTTCTCAGAGGGCAAAGTCAGGTGCAATAGCAGCAGTGATACCATTTTTAAGAGTCCTGATCTTTTATAAACATATACTGAGATTCTTAGAGCTGAAATGATTTGGAATCTGCTTGAAAATATTGTGGTAGGTACAACTGGGACACAAAAGGTGAGCCAACTGGAACAACTGGTAGCAATTAGAACCTAACAGTTGGTGGCAATTGGAACCTAACTGATGGACCCACGTGGGTGTCCCTTGTTCCTTGTGATGAGATATATACATATTTTTTGAAAGTTTCTACAATAGAAATTTTAAATGAATAAAGAATCAAAAGACAAAGTGAGAAAATCAAAACAGCGTCAGACTGGACACTGCCTTCGCTTTTGAGTTGCTAAACTCTTAGTTTCTGGGAACAGCAGAAGTAGTTGCAAGATAACAGCAATACAAGGAAGAACAATGCAATTTAAAAATCACCCACCTTTAAATTGTGGATGCCAGGGATTATGTCCTAGTGCTAGGGCAGCTGCCTAGTACACCTGCCCTTCTAGAATACTGGAGAACTGCCCGTGCCCACGGAGCCCTGCGGCACACAGGGACCCTGGAGCATGCACTTCATTTGCTTCTAGGTAAATCCACCTCTAGCATCTACAGCACCTTCCAAGGCCCTCACCTACTTACTACCTGGGGTCTCCTCCTAACACCATTTTGCACCTTGCTGAGCCCCTTCCCAACCCTCCCCCTCCTCCCTACCTAGCATAGCTTCTTCGAACAATGGGAAGGTAGACCATGAGCCCGAACGCAGTATCACGGCTATGCCCCAGGCTCCCGTGTGCCAGGCACCATGCTCGGTACAAGGTGGGCATCATCCCTATTTTATATCGGGGAAAGTGGGGCTGAAGGAAACTGATGATACCCAGATAGACTCCAGGCCACACAGCCAATAAAGGATAAAACCAAGCGTTAACTGGACAGGGTAGAAAGGGATGAGTGAGGAAACAAGGGCAACCATCTTCCCTTTCCCTGTTCTATGTCTGAACTTCAGGGAAGTGGCTCATGCCATTATGGAGGCTGAGAGAGTCCCAAGGATTGGCGGTCAGCCAGCTGCAGGCCTAGGTGGGCCAATCGTACAGTCTTAGTCCAAAGGCCAGCTAGCAACACAGGGAAGGCCACTGTGAGTTGGGGCTCAGCAGGGAACAGCACCCCAGCTCAAGGTGTTGGGGCAGAAAGAATTCTCTTATTCACAGGTATATCTGGCTTTCATTCTACTCAGGCCTTGGCTGGTTGCATGAGGCTACTCACACTGGGAAGGGCAACCTACCTTAGGCATCCTCCCAAGTCAAATATTCATTCTACCCATAAATGCCCTCACTGACACACCCAGAATACCATTTGGCCAAATCCCTGGGCACCCGATGACCCAATCAAGTTGGCACATAAATATAGCCATCACCCCCTCCGACTCAGCCTGCACATGGGCAGGTCTAAATCTGGAAACTTCTCAGGAAGGAAATTGTTAACCGTCCCTGGATTAGCACTACTTTGGGTGCCAAGAAAATAGCAAACATTACCTCACAAACACTAAGCTCCTTCATGCAATCCCACTTTTCTTTTTAATAAAAGTCCCACTATGCAGTCCAGCTTTGTGCTCGCTGTGCAGCCCAGGCTGGCCTCAAACGTGAAATCCTCCTGACTCAGCAGCCTCTCAAGTGCTGGGGCTACAGATGTGCCCCCTGCAGCCGGAAGAGTCTCACCCACGCCTGGCCTACATCCAGATACGGTGCACAGAGACCCTCTCGGCACTTAGCAACAGCACCGTGCTAGACACGTCACAAAATCAGGAAGACAACTGGCTGCTCCCTCCTCCTGGAGGCTGTTTTAGTCATAGTCATGTAATCAGGGGGGCTTTCTCCCTCTGTGTTTATGATGGCTCGACGTGTGGGGGCCCTCCTAATCTCAGAGGGACCGCCCCTGCTGTAAGGGACGAGTCTCACCTCCAGACCTGGCTCACTCCTGGAGATAGTGAAGTACTATCTTATCTCCAGATGGTCACAGAGCCCACCTTTGACATGTAAAACAGCCACCACAGAGCCCATACTCTGGCCTACCTGCTCCTTCGGGCTCCTGCACCCCACAAGACCACGTTACCCTGCCTCGGTGGCCCCAGGACCAGGTAACACATGAGCAGGAGCAGACCCTGAATGCAGAACCTGCTAAAATTATTCCAACTGGCCAATCCCAAACCTGGGAAGCCTTTCCCCCCACCATGGCTTTGGCCCATGTTTTCCATTCGTTTTTCCTGGTTCCTGACCTACACGGCCCTCCTGTGTCCAGGGAGCCATGGCCACACAAACTTCTTCTTCCGTGGCCCTCATCTCCTGCCCAGTTGTCTTGGCCATACCTGATTAATGCAAATCCAGAGCATTTTAACACACCCACATTAAAATGCATGTGCCAACTGTTCAGTCTGATGGAAGATTTTATGTTTGACAAATGTTTGGTCTTCTCCTTCTCCATAGCTGCTGAACTGTCAGGTGGCATTTAAAAAGCAACTTAATTACATACTATTGAGAAATGTTGTAATTATGTGGACGATTGGGCCAAGTTTTTGCAACTAAGTAACATAGCTACTGTTTGGGGTTTTAATGCAGTAATTACTCTGAAAGAACGTGGCTCTTCCTTTCTTCTTCTGTCATATTCTATCCTCTGCTCCGGTGAAATCGGAAGTACCGTCTCCACCAGGGGACATCTCCACATCTCCTTTATCCACTTAACCTTGGTAAAGAAGTGGCCTCTGCCAGACCCGCTCGGAAAGCTATTTAGATGAGTGTCTGAGCCTGGGTGTGGTGGCGCACGGCTGTGAGCCCGGTACTCCGGAGGCTGAGGCAGGAAGACTGCCACAAGTTCAAGGCCAGCTTGAACTACATAGTCAGACCCTGTCTCCAAAAAGAAAAGAAGATAGACATAGATATACAGATTGTATCCGCATCCATGCTCAAATTGTTTCAATCAAACAGTGGCTACATTTTCTGAATTAAAAATCAGGCTGGAGATGGACATGATAGGGCACACCTGTAATCCCAGCACTGGGAAGGCTGAGGCAGGAGGAGCCCTGTGGGCTGGAGGCCAGCCCAGGCTCCGTAGTGAGTTCAAGGCCAGCCTGACCTACATAGTGAGACTCTGTCTCATAAAAATAAAAAAGAACTGAAAATCAGGAAACATAATCCAAACTACATTTTTACTTACAGAATCTATTTCTTCAACAAAAGCATACAATTTCAATAACATCTAACTACACTAAATGGATACATGTATTTTTGTGACAGAAAGGAATTACACAGAATCCGCAAGGTCCCAGCTATGCTGCTGTTTAAGACTGTTTCCGCAGTCCTCATTGAGCGCCTACTGCGGACCCCTGCAGAGGGACAGAAGTAGCCTCAGCTCAGTTCTGGCCCCTCCCAATCTACTAAGCTTTAGGAGCTAGAGGAAGAGCAGTGGAGCTCCCCGGCTATTGCTATGGTATGTACTGATCATATCCGCCAAGAACAAGCAAGCCAATTTTCAGAGGGAAACGTTTTCCTTTTTAACATTGGAAAGCCTAATTTTTGGAGGGTTACAAATAAGCCACTAAAATTGTAAAAGAACTTGCAGTACACATTCATGTCATCTCTGAGTAAGATAGAAAGTTCTTTTTTTTTTAAATTTTATTTTTATTTATTTTTACACATTTATTTATGAGTGTGTGTGTGTGTGTGTGTGTGTGTGTGGCCAGCTCAGCCCACCAGGGGGCGGGCTGGCTGGCATGTGGTGCTGGGGGATTGAACCGCGGTCCC
>NW_004524681.1:8958824-8987950 GCF_000260255.1 Octodon degus
GGCTGGCTGGCATGTGGTGCTGGGGGATTGAACCGCGGTCCCTCTGCTTTGCCAAGCTTGTTCCAAGTAGGTGCTTTAGACCACTGAGCCATCTCTCCAGCCCCAAGATAGAAAGTTCTTTAGCGTCACTCTTGAGGCATAACTCAGAAAGCCACAGATGGGTGGCTAGAGCAGGTAAATTTGCTTGACTTCTCTGCTGCTTGTCTGGTTCCCCCTCTGCCGCACGCAGCCGCGGCCTCCTGTGCCAGGCGCAGCCTCTCGGGGCTGCAGCACACCCCGGGGCTCTTCCGCGGCTTCGGGCAGGGGCAGCAGGAGAGAGGCCAGGAGGGAGGCGGCGCTGGGGTGCTTCCTCCCCACTCACCCCTGCTGCGGGCCATGTCTGGGCCTGGGCTGGGACTGAAGAAAGTTGAGAAGGATGATGGGAAAGGAGAAACTTGTCTTAAGGTGCTGTAAAACATGAATGGTTTCCACTATGCCGCTGCAGAGTCAGAAAGAGGCAGGAAAAACCCTAATTCTTCTTAGAGAGTACCAAGCTGTTTCAGGAACTCTTCTCTCATTGCTGGGACAACTAAAAGCTGCTCAAAATGATGAAGGAAAGGTTTATTTAGCTTACAGTCCCTGGAGGTTTCAGACCCTACTCAGCTGGCTGCAAGGCAGAGGGCTGCAGTTCACGGCAGCCGCAAAGAGCAGAGAGCAAAGGGAGGGGCAGCAGCAACGAGGGCAGCAGAGAGCAAGTCAGGCTACCCCCAACAAGCTGGGTGTAGCACTCACGCCCATAATCCCAGCAGCACTCACACCCACAATCCCAGTGGATCATGAGTCAATCACAAACTCTAAAGTCCGCCCCATGACTGCATGGGGCTTTGGGGGGACAACTAGACACAAACCATAACAGTAACTTATCAGAAACGGACTAGTAGCAGAAACGGGAATGTTTCCATGGACAAGGGATCAGAATGAAATACAGAGCACGTGTGGGGGCACCGGAGAATCGGAGCCCTTTGCTCCAGACAAGAGTGGCAGAAAGCTTCCTAGAACTGCAATTAGTTGGAAAATGGTGTCCATGAAAGATGAAAGTAGGGCCGACCAGATAGCTCAGTGGACTAAGGCACTTGCTTAGGCAGAACGCAGGGCTGGGGTTCGATCCCTGGTAGGCTGTGCCAGCCCCAGCCCCGCCCCCAGGGCGTGCTGAAGACTGGGCATGGTAGCATGCACCTATAATCCCAGCGCCTGAGAGGCTGAAAACAGGAGAATCACTGAGTCTGATCTGCGTAGTGAGACCCTGTAGACCCTGTCCTAAATATATAAAAATAAATAAATATAAAATAAAGACAAACGTGAACACATAGCCTAAGACTTCCAGGCAAAGTGTTGAAGGTGCAGCTTGATTTCTTCTTGCTGCTTCAAATAAAACCATAGAGAAAAGAAAGAAACAGAAGGAGTCACTATTAAAAATAAATTAGAGCTCCTCTGCTGCAAACATGTGCTACCTTTCATGACAAAGGAACTGAGCCGTCTCCCCGGCCCTAGTGGCTTCCTTTTTCTCCCTTTCCCAACCAGCGTATCTATACTGCTTTCCTACTCCCATTCTGACATTATAACCTAGAAGCAAGTAACTTCTCTCTTTTTTAATTTCATAGGTCTACTTCAGAAGGACAGGAACGGTACGGCAGAACAGACCACAGCCAGAGCTGCACTCACACATGACTGAGATGATTTAGATGAACAATTAAAAGTTTCAAGTTAAGGGCTGGTGAGATGGCTCAGTGGTCTAAAGCACCTACTTAGAACAAACGTAGCAAAGCACAGGGACCACGGTTCAATCCCCCAGCACCACATGCCAGCCAGCCCCGCCCCCTGGTGGGCTGAGCTGGCCACACACACACACACACACACACACACAAATAAATAAAAATTGAAAAAAAAAAGTTTCAAGTTAAGTCTTAGAGTGGAATTTGGACATGAGGTGCCACTTCCTTGGGAAAACATGGGTTGGCCTGAATGTATTTTGCTTGTCAAAAAAGTATGAATCTTTGGAAGCCAAAATAGAGATCATGATAAGCAAAAACTAGGATTACCTCAAAGATAGTCTAATCCCATCTTGTGCCAAATGAAATTTTGTAGATGCGTTTAAATTAGGGACCTTAAATTAAGGACCTTAAAACCAAGGAATACTAATCTAATCAACTAGGTCCTTAAAAGGGGAGAACCTTGCCAGCTGTGGTCAGAGGGAACAGGGGAGAGTGGTCAGAAAGATGAAGCGTTGTGGGGCTTGAAAACGAAGGAAGAGCACATTGAACCAAAGAAGTAGGCAGCGGCTCAAAGCTAGAAGAGGCTAAGAAACAGATCCTCCTTTCAATCTTGCGCAAGGTCCATGGCCTACTGAGGCCTATGCTGGACTTGGGAACTATGGAGCTTCAGGATAATACAGTGTATAGCTGGGCTGGGCTGAGCCCTGAGGCAGTGTTTGCCTAGCATGCACAAGGCCCTTGCTCTATCTCCAGCATGGGAAAAATTCTATTGTTAAGCCACAGCAGTGAGGGGCACGTGAGTGGTGTTATCACTGTACTTAATCTTCATAACAATCCTGTGAGGGAGGTACTGTTATTCCCATTTACCAAAATTAACGCCGAGGTTTTCACAAGCTAAGTGCTCTCAAAGTCTAAGAGCAAGAATAGAAACCTAGATTTGTGGAAGTCAAGCTCAAAGCTCTTTCTACCAGTCTGGTGACAAGTAGATGCTGGAAAATAAAAGTACCCCATTTCTTGGTAATTTCCAAAACAGTGGGCCTGAATTCGGCGTCATGTTCTTGGTAGACTGCTGGTGTTTTCTGCCTGACTTGGTTACTTTTCTCTCATTGCTGGGACAAAATACCCAACATCCAAAATGAAGGAAGGAAAGGTTGATTTAGCTCACAGTTTGTGGAGGTTTCAGTCCGCACTCAGCTGGCTCCAAGGCAGGGCGGCACATGGCAGGAGGCAGCAGCTCATGGCAGCGGAAAATAGCAAGAATGAAAAGGGCAGAGCAGAGGCCGAGAGCAGGCCGCTCTCCCTTCCTTCTGTTGCATTCAGGCTGTCCTCAGTGTACCACTCACACCCATAGTCCCTGCAGCACTCACACCGGCACTGGATCATGAATTAATCACAGCCTCTAGAAACCACCCCATGGGTGCGTGAGGCTTTGGGGAGACACAAACCATAACACTACCTGTACAACCAACCATCGGGACCACCCCAGGGAATGCCAAGAAGTCCCCAGAACCAGGCTGAGGCTGAAGCTCAGGGGTGGAGCGCCTGCCTAGCAGGGCCCCCAAGTTCAACCCCCAGATCCTTAAAAGAGGTGCGCAGAGGAACAGGCACTCCACAAGGATTCTCAGTGATAGAAGAGACCAGGATCTAGAACAAGAGTCTAAAACCCTAGCCAGGCCAGGTGGTACACACCTGTGATCCCAGCACTCAGGACGCTGAGGCAGGAGGATCACGGCGAGTTCAGAGCCGGCATGGACTACATCGTGAGAGACCCTGGCTCAAAAAGAGAGAGCAGTTTCAATCTCACTGGGGAAGTAGAAGCGCCAACTTGTCAGTGAACAAAGTGACTTCAAGGAAGGTCCCAGAAAGATGCGGGGGCTGAGAAGATTTGTAGAATTGCCCTGAGCGGAGAGAGGAGAGGCTAGGCCCAGGCTGGAGAACGGGAAAGAGCATTCCCAGACGGTGCGGTCACTGTGGGGGAGGAGGGAGCGTGTATTCCACTCCACTAGACTGCAGGCTCGGTTGTCAGTTTTAGTCTCCATACCTCAAACAGCACGTGGTAATATGAAGAATCTCGCAAATATTTGCTAAAAAGAATGAATTAACTGATGGGTAGACTGATTCAACATTCTTATGTGTCAGACGCATGTGATCTGTTCAAAATTAGTTTAAATTTTTCAGTTTATTAGCGTGAAAGTCACATCACCATGAGTCCCCCTCCAAACACTCTCCTCTCCCTTAGAACACACTCATCCCCTTACTGCGCCACTTTCTGAAGCAGCTCTGGAGTCCTCTTTCTTGAGGATCTTCACCTGAGCTGTAGTGGCTGCCGGCATGTCCTGGACTGACACCAAAACATTTCTCTTTCCTGGTCATTTTGACTGTGGGGAACAGCCAGAAGTGGCACGCTGCCAGATCAGATGAAAAGGGTAGATCAAGGCTGGCCAGATAGCTCAGTGGAGTAAAGCGCCTGCTTAGGCAGAAGCAGGGACTGGGGTTCGATCCCCAGCTCCACATGCTATGCCGGCTGCTTGAGACTGGGCCTGGCCTGTAATCCCAGCGCCTGGGAGGCTGAACACAGGAGGATCACAAGTCCAATCTGTGTAGTCAGACCCGGGCTTAAATACAAAAAATAAAAAAGGGAAAGAAAAGGGTGGATGAGGACACATCCTGTCTTCATGAGCCTGCCTTTCTGCTGGATGGCGCTCGGCAGCAACATTCACTGTGTTTTTGATCACACCTCGTAAAGACATTTATGAAAGAGGACTCCAGAGCTGTGGCAGAAAGTGGCCAAAATGACGGGATGAGTGTGTTCAAAGTGAGGGGGACTTGCACAGACAATCAATGGTGACACCTCTTCTACTGTAATTAGCTGTGTTTTGTTTTTTCTGTATTTTAGGGAAGGATCTACAGGGCGTTCTGGGTCTCACTACTAGATGGGACTCGTAGTGAGTCTCCTGTTCACAGCCTCCCAAGAGCTGGGATTACAGGCACGTGCCACCACGCCCAGTCTCAATTGCTGTCTCAGCGTGCCCTGGGGGGGCCTGGCACGGTATCAGTTTTTTAATTGAAGCATTCACTGGACTCGGCAACCACCTCTTGCATGAGCAGTGAGCTCTGCAGACTGGCGCGAGGGTGGTCAACTCGCCTCCCCTGTCTTCTGGCTTCCAGTCAGGTCCACCCAGTCAAAGGCACCAGAAGGTTAGAGGCTGAGGGTGCGGTTAGGATGCTCGGCTGAGCCCTGGCGAGGCCGACTTCCTGTAGGCTGCCCTCTGCTAGCTGTGGCGCTAAGCACTCCCACTCCTGGCATCGTTAGGTCCCAAGCTGATATAACTGACAGCACCCCGGGGTCCCCCCTAAGCCCGCCCACACCTTCGCGAACAGTTACTGCCAGAACCCCACTAGTTTCCCAGGCCCCCCATGGCAGGAGGATGTGAGTTTGTGGTCCTATAATCCCAGTGCTTGCCTCCCAGACACAGTGGGAGACCCAGAACCTGCTTGGGCAACGGCACTGAGTGACACGGAGACAACTAGAAAAGAAACCTCTCAGCCAGACTGTGCAGGGCCACGCTGAGGAACTGAGGCCTAACATGACAATACCAGGGGCCCAGGGAGCAAGAGCAGAAAGGGTGGGGGGATGATTCGACATTGAAGGGGTTCATCCCGGAGAGAAACAAAGCCAGTGCCTCGGCTCCCGGTGCCAGCCAGGCGTTTGTCTGGGCAGTGAGCGTGAGCGATAAGGGCCTGAATGAGGGGCCTGGGTGAGAGAGCCAAAGGATTCTGATAAATCAGAAGCTAGGGAGGGGGCGTTGGGAGGGAGAGGCAGGGAGGGAGGGGCAGGGAGGGCCTCGGCAGAGTAAACAAGGCAGCTGTGGACAAAGAAAGTCTGGAAGCAGAAACAGGACGTGAAGCCACGCGTGCGGCAGCTCTGGACAGCAGGGTGTGAGGCCTGAGGAACAGGACCACTGGGATGGGAAGCAGGACCACTGGGATGGGCAACCAGCACTACCGCGGACAAGCTAAGGTAGCCTCGGCCAGGGGTCCGCTGGCGAGAGGGAGAAGTAAATCCGGGTGGCCTGAGACCCCCAAATTCAGAGCGCTCACTCCCGCAGCCCAGGACCGAGAGCATCATAATCCAAGCCCCTGCTCGGGAGCAGCCGGCCAGCAGGCCACACCGGCAGCCCGGAGGGCCCCGTTAGGCGGGCTTGACGTTGCTCCTTCAGCGTCTTTCTTTGCTTTGTTTTCTTCAAGTTTGAATTAGTTGACAACATCAAAGAATTCTGGATATATCATGAAAAAATTCCATCCTGCTCTCCTCTAGATGCTTGGACACCCCGGGGCTGCAGCTGACCCATCCCGGGCCTCTGGGGCCACCCGCAGCAGCGAAGCGAGGCCCCAGTTCACCCCACCCCCACCCCTCCCTCCCCAGACTCCGGAAGTTTCCTGCTCAGCCCTGGTGGCTGTGATCTGGGACCCCTGTGGACGGCACTGAGAGTCCTCAGCTGCTCCGAATGAAGCTCATGGGAGATGCTGAGAGGGTAGAGTGGAGAAATCTGCTTGCGTTCAGCGTTTTGCTGCACCAGGTCTTGCAGGGCCCGAGACAAACAAGTCTAACCGGGAAGACCGGGAACACAAAGGCCCAGGAAGTGGCTGTTCTGGAAATGCAGGCTCCAGCCAAGGCTGGATGGAGACAGTGAAATAAAAGTGACTGTGAGGCATGTGATGAAGGAATTTCTCCAACAAGTAGCCGTGGGGATGAGAAAGAAGATTGTGAACTAAGACATGATAACAGGACGCGAGGAAGGGAGGCCGCAGCCACAGTGCTGGATTATACCAAGGTCCAGCATGAGGGAGAGAAACAGCCCTGCGGGAAATGGAAAGGGATTGGGCAACAGCTTCCTCTTGCTTCACCCCTTGGAGAACCGCAGCATGCCCTCGCCTGTGTGTCCAGGAACTACGCAGTTAGCAAGCAGACATAAAAGTGGAGCAATCTCCTCTTAGCCCTGCAAAGCCACGCAGAGGCTCTGGAGCGGCCATCAGTCAAACTTCCGGTTAAATATTAAGCTGTGGAGCTCCGGCTCCAAAAGTGAACCGGAGCAAAGGCATTCAGGAAGCAAGAACATGTGATCAGCTCTGAGGACTGTAGGCGTCTCTAATTGTTTGGTGGTAAAGCTGTAAGAATTTTCTTAAAGAGTTACTGATGAAGAATTATACTACAGGGGCTGGGAAGATGGCTCAGCGGAATAAGTCCTCTGGCAAGCGCAAGGGCCTGAGTTCAATCCCCAGTTCCACAAAAAAAAAAAAAAAAAAAAAAAAAAAAGAATTGTACTACAGTCGGGGATATAGCTCAGTGGCACAGCACCTGCCTGGCAAACATGAGCCCCCTGGATTTGAAGAAGACAGAAGAAGGGAGGGGAGGGAGGAAGGAGGGGAGGGGGAGGGAAAGAGGGGAGAGGGGGAGGGGAGGGGAGGGGAGGGGAGGGGAAATTATACAACAATAGCCAGCATAGTGGCGCACACCTGTAATACCAGCACTCGGGAGGCTGAGGCAAGAGGATCACCAGAAGTTCGAGGTAAGCCTGGACTACCCAGTGACTTCAGAGCCAGCCTAGATTGCATAGTGAGACCCTGTGCCTAATAGTATACCCATGGTGATCCTCCTGCTTTCGGCCTCCCCAGTGCTGGGATTCCAGGTGTGTGCTACAACGCCTGGACTCTGGTCCTCGCAGCCCGCCCTGGGGGTGGGGCTGGTGTGGCATGTGGTGCCAGGGATCACACCATGGTCCCTGAGCTTGCCCAAGCTTGCCTATGCAGATGCTTTAGTCCGCTAAGCTCTCGCCCACCTAATACCCCTGTTTATAGCAACATAACTCCTAATAGCTAAATCTTAGAAATGACCTTTATATCCATCAACAGATATATGGATAAAGAAAAATATGGTTTTTACATTTGAGGGAGTATTACTCTGCCACACAAAAGGATATGTTTGATTCATTTATAGGAAAATGGATGCATCTTGAGGCCCTCGTTGTTGAGGGAAACAAATCAGACCCACAGGCTTAAATACTGCCTAACTTCTCTTATCTGAGGAATCCAAAACATAAGCAATTTAAAGCACTAAGAAATAAGAGCTAGGGCTGGGGAGACAGCTTGGCAGTCTAAGAGCCCACCTGGCAAGCACAGGACCTGGGTTCAGTCCCACATATTGCATGCCATGCCAGACCCAGAACCCAGGTGCGCTGTGCCAGCCACCGAAACCAGGTGTGGTGGTGCGCACCTGAAATCCCAGCGCTGGGGAGGCTGAGACAGGAGGGTCACTATGAGTCCGAGCTGTGTAGCGAGACCCTGTACCAAATAAATAAAGATTGTTGAAAATTGAAAAAAGAAGTGACGTCTATATAATAGGAAATAGGAAGATAGATTTTTCATAAACAGAAAGGGATCTTGAGATGGAGAAAGAAAAGGTTAAAATATGTTATATAGATGTCCCTGCCCTCCACATTAATGTAATCAATGTATACAACAAACATGGACTAATAAAAAATAAGTAAAGAAATGCCTAAAAAGCAGAACTAGGGAGGACTTTTCTACGAAGCAGCAGCTCCTTTTGAGGCTTAGAAATTTCCCACAAGTCTCCCTAGCCCAGGGATGGCGAACCTACAGCACGCGTGCCGCAGTGGGTTACTTGTGTCCCTGCAAGATCCAAAACATTCACCATCACCGCCTGAGCCCGCGCTTCATAACACTTTACAGTCTGCTACAGCATCATGATGGGAAGGCTGGCAGCCGCATTAATCCACTCCAGCTGCCAAGCAGAAAACACAAGTTGTGTCTACACAGAGAAAACTCTTGGACTGGCTTCAAAAGAGGGAGACAAATAAGGCGCTGAGTGGGGTTATTTTAATGGAAAGTGAAAAGCTGCCCTTGCCCGGGAAGCCTGGCCTCTCCATGCACACGGAGCAGCCTTAGCTCCCTTCACCGCCTGTGCTCACCACTGCCTCTTCCTAAGGATGCTTTTGGTTTGCTTTGAGCATCTGTGTCTTCTTGTGTGGCGCCAGGGAGCCCGGGTATGGGGCTAACCGCGCAGTCATACAGCAAGGATCAATTTACGCCTGGGTTTCCTGCCTCTGTGAAGGACCACCATGAAAACATTCAGCAGCTGGAGAAGCACCGAGGTTTCCCGCTCAGCATCTCCCATGTGTGGAAAGCTCTGGGGGGTACAGTGGCCCTGGGCATGGCCACTGCCCATGACTCGGTGCCTGGATGCCCTGGGTGAGGTCTCAACACAAAGACACTTTCATTATGAGCCATACAGCTGTTGTTAACATGCTGGGAGACGCTAAATTCAGTCCTTTAATGGGATTATGGAACAGGGTGTGCACCAGGGGCTGGGTGTGCCCGGCTCCCTGGAAGCTCACACCCTGGGCACCTAGATGACAGAGCTGCTTGCTCTGGGCAAAGCTTTGTCTGAGGTGTGCCAGACACCAGGAGACCCAAGGGCCCAGCGCAGGGGCTCCTCCATAACCATGTGGGCTGTGCTTTCCACATCAGTGGGGAAAGGGCTGGGCTGGTGGCTTCAGAGGTCCCCTCTTTCTATAAATCTCTTAATGAGCAGGTTTACAAGTGGGGGATCCAATGGAGATACTTGTTCTACCAACTCCTCGGGCTGATCAGAACTGTGACTCTTTACAGCAAAGCAATGCTGGATTTATAACAAGGCCCGCAGGATAATTGCACCTCCCAGTCCCTCCCCAGAGTCCCAAAGCAGCACCATTATCCACTACAACTCACTGGGTAGCAGCTGCAGGTGGATGCCCAGTGCCAGGCAGCATGAAAGCTTCGGGCAAAGCAGCACCTGGAAGCTCTGCTGTGTGACAGACACTGTGACAGACACTTTGCACAATTCCTCACACCACCGGAGAGGTGGGAAGTATCAACCATGACCAGAAGGAGATGGTGGGACCGTGAGGGACCATGGCAAATCAGCCACACTGATGAGAATAAGCGGATGTCCCTTCTGGACTTGAAAGACCCTTCTTCCTCTATGATTCAAAACCAGCATCTTGGATTTGATCGCCTAGACTTTGGGAGTTCCACAATCACCCTCCGAATCAGAAGCCATGAGAATGGGCTGGCCTCTCGCCCAGCTCCTGGGTCGGACCCTTGCCCCTGAGAGGCACAGCAACAGCACTTCTTTGGGGAGAACTGGCAAGCTACAGTCTCAACAAAGGGCTTCGAGGGCACATTTTGCTGCAAAGACATCATGGGCCATCTTCAAACACACAGCTGGGAAAACAAAGTCATATCAAGAAAGCATCATCACAGAGTGATGTTGCCCATTCCCCACTATCCAGGCCTCTCTGGAAGAAGCCAGAGGCCATGCCCAGGGTGGACACAGATTTGCTCTCCACTCGTACAGATGGGCTAAAGCTGCTGGTTGTCCAGTGGGCAGAACAACAGCTCCCCAGAGTGGCGCCAAGGCTGACACAGGGAAACACACGGCGATCAGAAGGGAGCTTCCTTCTGGTGTGACGGGCGGTCATCAACACCAGCACCCAGTACACACTTAGGAAGCACCTACTGTGTGACCCACGGCAGCCTGAGACACCCACTGAGGGCAGTGATGAGAATCAGGAGGCCTGCTGAGACTCTACGACCTCAGGCAGGCCCCTCAGCAGCATTCAGCAGTCGTCAAGAGCGAGATGAGAGGTGACGGCAGGACAGCCTGGCTTCTCCTAGGCTGCTCTTGGGCCTGCAGGTGGCTGGCTCTTCTCCGTCCTCACCTGGCCTTTCCCTGCCACCCCCACGCCCTAGTGCCTCTTCTGTCCAGAGCCCCAACCACAGTGGGCTGTGGCCCCACTCCGGTAATCTAACAATGTAACGACCACTCTGGGGCTTCGTCTCCTAAGACAGCCACCTCCTAAAGTGCTGCAGGTAAGGATCTCAACAGCAGAGTGCGGGTGAGCAGGGACCAAGTCAGTCCACAGTGATAGCAGCTGCCCTTCCCAAATGCATGGTTCTAAATCTCCTGTCTTGAGAAACTTTTCCTCCCTCTTCTACTATAGTTGGGCACTTGCGCAAAGCAAACAGAAAAATGGTGACTTGGTTACACTCTTCCTTATTATCATTATTGCTGCCATCCACATTTATGAGACGGCATAGACTTTTAAAGCTGGGAATTAAGACGTAACTAGTTGATCCGGGGAGAAAGCTCAGCAGCATAAGCACCTGCCCAGCAAGCACAAGGTCCCCAGTTTGATCCCCAGTACCAAAAGAAAAAAAAAGAAATAACTAGTTGGTTCAGGCCTAGTGTAGGCAGCTTTTGCTAAACTACTCACCCTGCTCCTGGTTACCACATCTCCAGAATCAAAGTGCTTTGCAGTGGGTTGGGAGCAGGGGAAGTGGAGAGAAAGAGGAAGGAACATCTTGGCCCGGAAGCACCTCCTCAGGGTCTGTCTTCATTCCTTACCACACATTTCCAAGCCAACTCCCCATTAAGGAGCCTAGACCCAGGCCAGGCAGAGAAGACACCTCCGCAAAGGGGTCCTGCTTTCCTTTCCACACCCGATTTCATTCTCTCTGGCAGAACCCCAATCACACAGAGCCATAGTCCCTGAGAGTTCAAGCCTCCGGTTTCTCCAGTTTCAGATGTGCTTCTGTATATTTTTTTTTTCCATAAGGAGGAGGAGGAGGAAGAAGAGCTCTAAACTTAAACAGGGCCATTTCCCAAAGCATGAGTTGTCTCCTTCATGCACTTCATCTTAGCTGCAGCTGTAAACAACCTTCTCCACCCCACATACCCATTCAATAAATATGCATCGGGTACCTCCCATGGACCACGTTTGGGGTACAACAAGATAGCCATACTCTAGGCAGTGATGGTGACACTGTGGCACACGTGTGGCAGAGGACACACAGAGCCCTCTCTTGGTGCACACCAAGTCACCCCAGCCAAGGTATGACAAATTATCAGCATGCGTACAACGACAAAGAGCACAGTCACTGAGCAAAAGCACGCCAAGTGCAACCTTCTGCCTCTCAGTAAAAGGCTGTCTGCATCATTAAAACTCTATTACTGTTTTTAAGACAAAAAAAATTAATGTAGAGTCATTTTCTCTAACTGCACCTCAGTATTCAGGTTGAATTGTGGTGTTGGCATTGTTTGATAAATAAGTGGGCCAGGGCTGGCTGTCTGGGTGGTCAGCTCTAAAAGGCCCACAATCACTGGTCTACTGGGAGACGGGTTCACACTTCTGCACCAGATACTATGTCAAGTCTCCTAAATATGAGGGGAGGTGTTCTTATTGCTACTGTACAATAAAGAAGCTGAGACTCAAAGAAATTCAAAACCAAGGAGACGTCATCATCAACAGAAGGGTCGAGGGCAGAAGACAAGTGATTAGCAGACTCCACTGTGGCGGGATCTTAAACCAAGGCTGGGGAGCATGGATGGGAAGTTTACCTCTCTGCGCTGTCATCTAATTGAAATTTGACCTTTTCTTCCAGGAAGTCAGAGCCACATTAGCATGATCTACGGCATGTGTCACCAGTAGAAATCAGATACAGTGTTGTTAGTCTCTTAAAACACTTCACATTCTTCACTATTTCAAAATTAGGGTAGTAGCAGGGCACGGTGGCCCACGCCTATAAACCCAGCACTCTGGAGGCTGAGGCAGGAGGATCCTTGTGAGTTCAAGACCAGCCTGGGCTACAAAGTGAGTCCAAGGCCAGCCTGAACTGCATAGCAAGCTCCTGTCTCATAAATAACTACTTTAAAAATTTAGACTAGCCAGGGTAAGAAAGGAAAGTGAAAGGAATTGAGGTGTCCTGGACGTGTAAAAACTGCCCATAATGAATGCGATTATTATGCATTACAAACATATACTAATCAAAATGTAAAGAATAAAAAAATTAAGGGGGCCTGCCCTTAGCTCAGTTCTTTAAGTGGCTGCTTCAACAAAGCTGTCAGGCTCAGGTTGCTGTGGTTCAAGCCCCACAACTCAAGCCAGCCAAACCTGCCCTGAAGGCATTCGGAGAAAAAAAATATGACAGCTATTAGATTCACTTCTATGTCTTATTTAATAAGATTCATTTATTCAAAGTACATATTATGTCATAAATTCTTTGCAATGTTTTGACAAGTGTTTCACAACTGGTTTCTTCTGACTTATACCTTGGAAAGTACTACTCTGAGAAGGGTCCTTCGTCTTCCCATGGTGCCAAAGGGGCGCCTGGCGCAAAAATGGGTCAGAACCTGGCATTAGAGGGGTGGGCGGCGCATCACAAATCCAGAAGCTCGGCCTGGGTGAAACCCCGGCTGGGGTTTTGGGGACAGAGGCCCCAGCTGCACCTACCTCCCCCTGCCACCTCTGCCTCCGCGGTCCCCGCGATCGGACGCAGCGGAGCCCCGGACGCCACCGCATGCCAAACCCCACGCAGCACGACCGCGGACACCTGGGGCAGGTTCTTGTCTGTGGCTGTTTGTTGCGGCCACGAACGGAGCTGGGCTCTAACCCTCCCGCAGGTGGCCCTCCGCCCCCCGGGCTCTGACCTCCGGGGCCAGCACCCTCGCCCGGCCGCCCGCAGGCCCCGACCGGAGCCTCTTACCCGGGGTGCGCGCAGCCTCCGCCCGCTGGCAGCCGCGAGTGCGCTGGGCCCCGCTGGCCCGGGGCTCGGCCGCTGCGCCCCGCCCGGGGCGGAGGCTGGGGCGGGGAGAGCGCGGTCCCCACCCCGCGGGGAAGGTCCCGACCCGGCCGGACCTCGCTGCAGACTGCCCGGCCGAGCGCCCTCGCGGGGACACGGCACCCCGGGCAGACAAGACAGCTCCGCACCCGCACTCGGACCCGCCCGGTGCGCTCGGACTGAGACCCGGCTGTCCCGCTAGTGGCCCCAGACCCAGACGGGGTCACCGGCTCCGGGAAGCTCAGCGACGCCCCATCCGGTCCGCAGAGGCTCTGGCTTCCTAAGGACGGGTGGCGCAGAAGACATCTTCCTGCAAGTTTAAGCTTTACGAACTGCAGAAGTGCAAGTTCTCAAAAAGAAAAAAAAAGTCCTTTGAAAGGCATTGCTTCTTTGACGCTCGTTTAGTCTGTGAGTTCCCAGCAGCGTCCTCTGAGCTTTCTAGTGCAGCCAGGGCGACTGCTTCCACCTGTGCGCTCTGCCGCTCCTCCAAAAGGGTCCACCTGTGGCATCGCCCCTGCGACCTGATTCTCTGTCGTGCTCAGCAACTCTGGTGAAAGGAGTTCTAATAGATCCATTCTTGGAAGTTTCAGGGTATTAAAACCATGTGAAAAGGCTACTCTTTTTATTTTTCCCTTGTCTTTTTTTTTTTTTTTTTTTTTTTGTGGTACCTGGGATTGAACTCAGGACCCTAAGCTTGCCAGGCAGGCGCTTATTCTACTGAGCTATCTCCCCAGCCCTCCCCTTGTCTTCTTGAGACAGGGCCTCGCTATGCTGCTTAGGCTGGCCTTGAGCTCATTTTGTAACCCAGACTGGTCTCCAACGCACAACAATCCTCCTGCCTCAGCCTCCTCGAGTGCTGGGATTGCAGGTGGGCGCCACCACACCCTGCTTAAAAATGCTTACTGTTTGTCATCAGAACTAAAATGACGCGTTTTACCAAAAAGAAAAAAATGTAACGTAATCGAATGTGGGGGCACGAAGTGAGACATCAGGAAGCTCGAGTTGCTCCCCTCACTTGGCTCAGCATCTCAGGCACCTTCCACATGGCCCAGGAGACCCAGTGGGGTGCTGGAAGTGGGATCTCAAATTTCCAACAAATAGAAACACACCCCACCCTCCCTGGGCAATAACCACCTCCCAGCGTGTGGTCCTGTGAGCGGCGGCGAAGGCATCCATACCTCCATCTCCCTAAGAATGTGCTGCTTGGTAGCTGTTTTCAGTTTATGGCTAAGTGGGTACTCTTTAGAAGTACCCCCGTCCTGGGGTCCTTGTGAATCTGAGATAGTTAATCCGTAAGTGATTGGTGCTGCCTGGTACAGACTTTCTGTTACTGATGGGAGCTGGTACTGTACAATAGCATCAAAGCCATTGCAATCACGTTATTGCTGTGGTCCAGCGTGCATCCGCTCCTAAAGCCACAGTGAAATCTCACTGCTGTTGAAACAGCGTTAAGAGGCAGGGCCTTTGGGAGCTGCGCCAGCCGCGCACCCCACCTCCAGGTGGGTCTGCGCCATTCTAAAGGGCGAGTTCAGCCCTCCGGTCCTGGCCTGCGCACCTGCCTTCTGTGTGCGGCTTCACGGAAGGAGCCCCTCAGCAGACACCAGCTTCCTGACCCTGGCTGACTTCCCCCGAGGTGGCCAGCAGGTGCATTCTGCCCACCCTAGATTGCCCACTCACCTGCTCCGTTACGGCAGCACCGGGCTCTGGAGAGGGGAGCACAGCTGTTCAGGCAGGTGCTGTACTAAGCACACAGAAAAGTCCTACATCCCTGCCCTGGGGAATGGAACAGCAGAAGTACTGGGCCATGAAGTATGAATTACTGGGCCCAGCTTCCCAAAGATGAGATGTATTTGGGATGTAGGAGAGAGGACTCTTTCCTGACTCAGTAGGTGGCTGCACTGCAAAAGACCCATTAGGCTTGAAATTGAACCTGAGGATAGGATTCTGGGAGGACAGCAGAGCAGAAGCCACAGCACTCTGCCTCCCAACGGATAGCCCGGCTTGTACTGTCTAGTTTAGCCTTCAACTGATTTTTTTTTTTTTTTTTTTTTTTTTTTTTGAGAGAAGATGTCACTCTGTAGTCCAGTCTGGCCTTGAACTCACTTATGTAGCCTAGGCTGGCCTTGAGGTTGCAGAGATCTTCCTGCCTCAGCCTCCTAAGTGCTGGGATTGCAGGCAAGCACCACCACGACCAGCTACTTAGCCTTCAACACTTCAACATCCAGGCACAGTACCTGCTACCCCCAATTTGTGTGGCCCGGTCACAGGTTGCCTTACATTCCCACTTAGCCCACACCTGCACTTAGGCCAGCAAAATCCACAAACCCCAGGCAGGAACACACAAGACACACACAAGACACACAAGTTCTCAATCTCTCTCTCTCTCTCTCTCTCTCTCTCTCTCTCTCTTTCTCTCTCTCTCTCTCTTTCTCTCTCTTTCTCTAAAATTGGGTTTGTTACAGCCACACCGGCCTGTAAGAAATCCTCACAGAAAGATCTACCTGCAGGTCAAAATGAAAGAACTCTAGACAATAGTTCAAAGCTGGTGAGGAAATAAAGACCTCAAGAAACATAAATGCAGGGGAAATTATTATAAAAGATTTTATAACAGTATAACAATAAAAGTTATGGCACTGATGGCTTATAATTCCCCTTTTTGTTTTCCATGTGATTTAAGAGGCTCATGTAAGGAACCGTGTGAGTCAGAGACCACCAGAGACCCCCGGCTTACGTAAAGGCAACGTGATGTGGAATTTATTGTGCCTGGGTGCAGGCAGACAGAGGGCGAAAGGGCCATCTGTGAGAAGCAGAGCCTTTCATAGGGCTTGAACAAGGAGGTCCAAGTGGGTAGATCAGGCCAGGGGTCCGCTAAGCTCTGAGCAAACTTCCGAGGTCAAGGTGTGTCTGGCGTCTCAGTGGTCAAAGTCCTTGGAGCATCCGTTGTGAATATACAGATGTTATCAGGTGGCCTGGTGCTGGGAAGGTTCCATGTTTTATTTCTTCTTTTATAACATCCTGTGTTTGCCAAGGGCCACGGCACCGGTGCTGAGCTAGATTTTTTCTGAGAACTGCTGCTAGACAGGTTGCGCGCTGGGCAAGATGAGCCTGACAGCTAATACATTTAAAAAATAATAATAATAGTCTAAAGGCTACTATTAGTATCACTTGCATTTGCAATGCCACATTTTGTTTCTACATAACGTAAGACACTAATAATTTAGGAGACTAAAAGAATTGTTAATACATATGCATCGGACCCACAGCGAAGAAAGACACACAGCTGTGATGTCAGTACCCCACAGAATTAGAGCCCAAGCTTTAAAGGAGCTGAGTTTTTACTGTTATTACCGGTAATCCAGCATCAATTCAGGTTGGAGCATTATGACTTTAGGTTGTCACATGCAATACCCATGGCAACCACAAAGAAAATACCAACAGATTATATATACATATATGCAAATGAAAGGGCCAAGGAGATGGCTCAGTGGAATAAGCACTTCCCTGGCAAGCGCAAGGGCCTGAGTTCAATCCCTGAGTCCACCAAAAAATAAAAATAAAATAAATACATAAAAGGAAATGAGAAAGAAATCCAAGCATTTCACTACAGGCTGCAGAGTGAGACCTGGTCTCAAAAGATAAATAAATCAGTTTTAGGGAAGCGACACCATGGCGTTGGGCTGCAAAATTGGCCCGTCCATCCTGAACAGCGACCTGGCCAACGTAGGGGCCGAGTGTCTCCGGATGCTAGACTCCGGGGCCGATTAGCTGCACCTGGATGTAATGGACGGGCATTTTGTTCCCAACATCACCTTTGGTCACCCTGTGGTAGAAAGCCTCCGAAAGCAGCTAGGCCAGGACCCTTTCTTTGACATGCATATGATGGTGACCAAGCCAGAACAGTGGGTGAAGCCAATGGCTGTAGCAGGAGCCAATCAATATACCTTTCATCTTGAGGCTACGGACAACTCAGGGGCTTTGATCAGAGATATCCGAGAGAATGGGGTGAAGGTTGGCCTTGCCATCAAACCAGGAACTAGAGTTGAGTATTTGGCACCATGGGCTAACCAAATTATATGGCCTTGGTCATGACAGTAGAACCTGGGTTCGCAGGACAGAAATTCATGGAAGGCATGATGCCAAAGGTCCACTGGTTGAGGACCCAGTTTCCATCTCTGGACATAGAGGTCGACGGTGGTATAGGTCCTGACACTGTCCACAAACGTGCAGAGGCGGGAGCTAACGTGATTGTGTCCGGCAGCACCACTATGAGGGGTGAAGATCCCAGATCTGTGATCAACTTACTCAGAAATGTTGGCTCAGAAGCTGCTCAGAAATGCTCCCTTGATCGATGAAACCACGAGAAACCCAGTGTGTGTGGTTACAAAACCTTTTCACTGGAAAACAACATAGACTACCGGCTCACAGCACAGCTGAGGCAGTTGCTGCTTTCCGGAGCAACTGTTCCAGTGATTAAATTCTGCGGTACAGAATGTTCTGAATGATTAGAAATTGGTGTGCATTAACTACATTTTAGTGACCCAATTTAAGATTAGAATGAAATACCCTGTTTTTATGGGAGAATTGATTTTTATAGTGTAAAAATATGACTTAAGGTTTCAAACAGAAATGTCTTAATGCCTAAAGAGGGAATATTAGCTACTATGAAAAAAAAAATTTTTCTGTTTTTAAAAAGCATGTTCTATTATTTCCCAGCTGTCCTCTAAAAGCAAAGGGAATCTTTGTTTTTCATAATTCATATTATTTCTGATTTGTATATAAGTCTGATAATATGAATAGAGTAGAACTAAAAAATAGAAGCTTGGGTGGAGTAGCAAGCTGTAGGCTTGCATGAAGATTTTTCGCTTTACCCTTGTTTTCAAGGCATTAAAAATGATAAAAGCAATATGTGAAAGGGATTCTAAAACGCAAGTGTGGGTTTATCAGAATGTCTGCACTGCCAAAGCTGGGTGGTTATTCAGTGATTTCTTCCAGCCCTTGGCCTTCTTAATCTCACCCACCATTCTTGAGGGCGCTGGATGCTGCTGCTGTGTTTGTTAGCTCTGTGTAGAAAGGAAAAGTAAAGCCTTCCTTTGAAATTTAAAAATAAATAAATAAATAAATAAATCAACTAAGCAGAGAATAATACAGTAATGCAGGAAGTAAGGGCCTGAAAGCTATGAGGCATAGAGAAAACAAATAATAATGGGGCGGAAGTCCCTCCTTATCAGTAAAGACTGAAAATGCAATATTAGTTTAAACTTTCCACTCAAATGACAGCGGCAGAATGAATCTGAAACACACAACCCAGTTATATGCTGCCTTAAAGAGACTTGATTTATATCAAAAGACAGAATAAAAGTGAAGGTATAGGAAAAATATTCTGTGCAAATAATAACCCAAAGAGATTAGGCTTGGTTATATCAATACAGACAAAATGGATGCTAAATCAGAAAAGTGTGAGAGGAGAGCAGGACATTATGTACTATTATAAAATTAATATAAAATCAATACAGCAAAAAGCGATAGCAATTATTAACATTTGTGTACCTCCCAACAGAGCATCAAATACACGAAGCAAAGCCTTACCGAGGGGAGGGAGGAACAGACAGCTCTCTGATAAGAATTAGACACTTTCTTAGCACACTCTTACTACAAAAGAAACAGCCAGACAGAAGATAAATAGGGAAACAAGGGTCAAACGAGCCAGCCGGATCTCCCAGGACAGCTGATAACAACTTTCTTCTCAAGTGCACTTGGGCCATTTCCCAGGATCCGTGAAGCCATCGTTCTTAATAGACATTTTTAAAGTTTCTATTATACAAATTATCATCTTCTATGACCAAAATGGGATGAAATTAGAAATCAATAACATAAATAAAGCTGTAAAACTCACAGATTTGTGTAAATTAGATCGCACACTGGTAAACAACAGAGAGATAAAGGAGAAATCCCAGGGCGGATTAGAGCAAATGAAAGCAAATGAAAACGAAAGCACAACACACAGAGGGCGAGGGTCAGGCCACAGCAAGGCCCAGGCCGCAATTTGCACAGTCAGCTGACCTCAGGCGCCACTCACCAGGCGCCGGCAGCCGCCCCAGGACATCCCCGCGGCTGTGGACCGGAATCAGCCACCAGCTGTCTGCGTCCCGCACGGCCAGCAGAAGAACCAGAGGCCGCAGCAGGCCCCAACAGAAGCTGGGCTGAAGTGGAACGATACCGTGTGCAGAGAAGGAGCGAACACAGCCGCAGCCTGGGTCCCCCCGCAGCTGCCACAGCCTGGAAGTGAAGAAAGAGACCCGGGACGAGGGTCAGTGGTGTCCTAGACCCGCTCCTGGGAGAGGGCCCCGCGGTCTTGGGGTTGTCTGTGACATGCAGCAAGAAACCCCTGAAAACTACCGCATGCATGGTGAGAAAAAGAAAGGCCTGTTCCATGAGTGTGTATTTTGGATGCCTTCGTGAAATACGAAACAGTAACAAACTCAAGGCGTCAGGCACCAAGCGAGGACGGTCTGGGAACCGAATCCGGCCAGCCTCGCGTTTCTGTAGGGATCTTCACCACACGGAGCTGCGCTCTGGTTTTCAGAATCGCACTGGCCTGCCTTGGGCCGCCACCGCTGAGCTGAGCAGCTGAGACGGAGTCTAGGGCGACCCAGAGAGCCTCAGGACTGGCTAGCCCTTTGCCTGAAGCTCGCCACCCCTGCTGCCTTTGCCAGATGCCACCTGACGCCTGCCTGCAGTGCAGACACCACGTTCCGTTTCTCCGCCGTCCCGGCCTGCTGCAGCGCTCAGGACCTCCGGGCCTGGCCTGCCCGCAGACGCCGGCAGCTCCCCTCCTGGCGGGCGCAGGACTCCTGCGGCATCGCACCCTTCGTACCAGCACAGCGCAGTGGCTGGGGGCCCCACGCCTTCCCACCGAGCGTAGCTCTCGGGGGTCCTCTGGTTCGCATCACGTGGCCCTTCTAGCGCTCAGTTCTCCACCTCTTCGAGCTTTCCCGCCAGGTCTGCTGGAGACAAGGAGAAAAAGAAGGGCTGAAGGGCAGCGCTGAGCAGCCACGCAGGGTTCCGCAAAGCGCGGGGGGTCCCGGAGCCAAAGCGAGCACCAGAGGAGCCCGTGGCTCCGGCACCCAAGGGCCAGGAGCGGCCTGCAGGAAGGTCTGGGAGCGCGGGCGCACGGCAGGGCGCAGCGCTGGCCTGGGGGACATTCGCGGCCCTGGGCTGGACGTGTGTGGCAGCGCGTGCCCACGGCTACCACAGGAGCCCGCAATGGAAGTCGCTAAGCCGGGTTTAAATACCGGTCCGAGCCTTTGACCACAGGGCGGCTGCTGCTCAGGTCCGCAGCTAGCTGTGCACCGGGGAAGGTGGCCCTGGAAGGAGGCTGCCAAGGAGCAAGGTGACCGCCGTGAGCCTGTCCTCTTCCCACTTGCTGCCACGGTTTCCACCCAAACAGGGAAGGTCACTTAGCAGAAGTGTGCTCTCCCCATCCTGGAACTGCTGGTTTCTCCAGCATCTTTGTTAACACCGAGGGAAAGTCTGAGTAATTGGCCTGAGCAACCCTCTAGGCCTCCCCTGATCTCAGGGCTTGTTTTGCTGAGGTTTGTTTTTTGGGTTTTTTTTTTTTTTTTTTCTTTTGTGGAACCGGGGATTGAACTCAGGCCCTTGCGCTTGCCAGGCAAGCGCATATTCTATTGAGCCATTTCCACGGCCCCCAGGGCTTGCTTTTAATTAAGGTGACTACAGTATCCCCAGGCCCTCCCCTCAGGGAGGCGGGCCTGCCCACCATCCCCAGATGTGGCGCCTCATGAGTAGAAGCTGCGCAGCCCTCATCCTTTCTGTGATTCGACCACTACTTGACAGGCGAAGCAGGCCTCGCTGGGTAGGATCGTGGTATCAAGGGAGGCTGGGCGCCACCTCTCACCCAGGGTCAGTCTTAGCTTTCCCTGTTCCAGTACTGAAGAGTTTTGAGGAAGGCATAGTGGCACATTTATGTAATTCCAGCATTCTGGGAGGCTGAGGCAGGAGGATCCTAAGTTGAAGGCCAACCTGGGCAACTTATGACTAATGACTTCGAAATAAAAAATGAAAAGGTCTGAAAATGTAGCTTACTGTGCAAAGGCCCTGAGTCCAAGTCCAAAGAAGGAAGGGTGCCAGGGAGGTGGCTCAGTAGAATAAGCAACTGCCTGGCAAGCACAAGGTGCTGAGTTCAATCCCCAGAACTACAAAAAAAAAAAAAAAAAAAAAAGAAAAGAAAAGAAAACAAAGAAAGAAAGAAAGAAAGAAAGAAAGAAAAGAAAAAGCAATCTACAGAGGAAAGTTACAAAAAGATTTGGCCTCTACCAAATTGAATTGATTTGGCGCCACCAGATAGCTCACAGGGTTAAAGCACCTACTTAGGCAGATGCAGGGACTGGGGTTCAATCCCTGACGCGATTGAGACTGGGCATGGTGGCGTGCACCTGTCATCCCAGCACTGTGGAGGCTGAAAACAGGAGGATCACCATGAGCCCGAGCTGCATAGTGAGACCCTGTACCAAATACATAAATGAATAAGATAGAAAATGGCATTATGAAGACATTGGCATAAGAGTGAAAAATCTTGGGGATCTTGGCTCAGCAACTGGGGCCTGCAGGCGTCTGACATCCAGGTCTCCCAGACACACAAGGCATCTGGAGGGGTCTGGTAGCTTTGTCCCTCTCAGGAGTTCATGTCTGATTCACCCCTTAACACTAAGCTGTCTCTGCGCCTGAGCCCCAGCCTTCTTGGGTGACTGAAAGACTGCTTCTCTGCTCTTGACTAGCATATTCCCATGACAGCAACTGACAGTGCCAGGGGCATTCCCCACAGTCCCCGCACCTCAGCTGCCAGCCCAGACCCAATCAGCAAGGCAGGGGAACCGAACTACAGAATTCCCGAGACTTCTGTTCACCATGTGAATGTTTTTCTCAGGATTGTAAGCTGGCTGGGGACAGTGGGTAATGATAGATTAATTGGCCAGAATTAGAAAAGAAGGAAAAATGAATCTCATGGGCAGTAGCAAACTAGAAGACTCAAAGAGTTAGAAAAATGTAGTTTTATCCTACCAGAAAGATCACTGCCAAACATCTGTTTACACGAAAGCTCGTCTATATGATCCAATTGGAAAGCCTAGTCAAATCTCATCAAATCAGTTAAAATACCCAGCATAGCGCTAGAATTTGCAGGTGCAGGGAGCAAAGACGACCACAAGATGGCAGCAGTTTTCCATCTACGCTTTATCCAATTGCTCAAAAACCTGGTTTGCCATTGCTTTTGCTCTGCTACCAACTGTCCACCTCTTTTCTGAAATTTCCCCCACATTCCACCCCAATACTAGGAATCGAACCCAGGGATCTCAGTCACTGAGCTACATCCCAGATTTTTTTTTTTTTTTTTTTTTTTGCAGAAACGGGAATTGAACTCAGGCCCTTGCACTTGCCAGACAAACGCTTATTCAACTAAGCTATCTCTCCAGCCCCTTGATTGAGTGAGTGATCGATTGATTGATTGAGATAGGATCTCGCTATGTAGTTCAGGCTGGTCTTGAACTCACTATATAGCCCACGCTGGCCTCAAATTGTGGCAATCCTTCTGCCCCAGCCTCCCAAGTGCTGGGATTACAGGCATGTGCCACCTGTTTTAAGAGACCTGGGCAAGGCTGGCCAACTAGTTCAGCAGATTAAAGCACCTGCTTAGGCAGAGGCAGGGGCCGGGAGTTCCATCCCTAGGTCAGCTGTGCAGGCCCGTCTCTCTCTCTGTCTCTCTCTCTGTCTCTCTCTGTCTCTCTCTCTGTCTCTCTCTGTCTCTGTCTCTCTGTCTCTCTGTCTCTCTCTCTGTCTCTCTCTCTCTCTCTCTCTCTGTCTCTCTCTGTCTCTCTCTCTCTCTCTGTCTCTCTCTCTGTCTCTCTCTCTCTCTGTGTCTCTCTCTGTCTCTGTCTCTGTCTCTGTCTCTGTCTCTGTCTCTCTCTCTGTCTCTCTCTCTGTGTCTCTCTCTCTCTCTGTCTCTCTCTCTCTGTCTCTCTCTCTGTCTCTCTCTCTCTCTGTCTCTCTCTCTCTCTGTCTCTCTCTCTGTCTCTCTGTCTCTCTCTCTCTCTCTCTCTCTCTCTCTCTCTCTCTCTTTGCGGAACCAGGGATTGAACTCAGGCCCTTGTGCTTGCCAGGGAAGCACTTATTCCACTGAACCATCTCCCTGGCCCATTCTCACTGTTTTAAATCTGATTAAATATGTAGCTATAGAAGCAAGGGCATGGCCTGGGCAGGTCTGTGCCTGCTCCCGAGCCGCGTCTGAATTGCAAGAATCTAGTTTTATTATTACACTCATTATGTGGCATGTGTATAACCCAGTTTCTGTTGCGGTCATGCTTCGTGTGTGTGCATCTCTTCTTCCCAGACCTCATTCAACACCAACTGTCCCGTGGGACCCTGGGACTTCGATATTTGGTACCAGTCTCCATGGTGCTGCGAAGATATTTTTAAACGAGTTTAATACTGGGGATATAGCTCAGCAGGCACAGCACAGCGCCTGCCTGACAAGCAGAAGGTCCTCAGGTCAATTCCCAGTTCCAAAATAATAATAAAGAAAAAAGAAAAGAAAATGAAACAAAACGAATGAGATTAATTTTTATATTTTTGTTTTAGGGAAGGAAACTACGAACAGAAAAAGGCCACGGGCCCCCCTCCGCTGCACACGCTCACAGCAGGGCCTGGTGGCCGGGAATCCTGCGGTGCCATCCTCCGGGCAGCCCGGGAAGCCCCGCGTCTCCAGGGAGCTGGCTGTGCTGGCCTCGGCACCACCCGCCCCGCGCACGCCCGTCTCGGCACTGATGGCAAAGGCTGTGTTCTCGGGCCCTCCGCGTCAGGGCTCGGTACACAACCAACGTTCTGGACCTGCTCAGCCTTACGAGAGACCCCGTGCCCGGACTCCCCAGACCCGGCCAGCAGGAAAGCAGGACTCTTCAGAAGTGCAGCGCCCTCCACTGTGCGGAGCCTCAGAGAGCGGATCCTTCCTCTCCTGCAGAAGACTGAACGCCCAAAGAAAAGAGGACTTGGCCGCCTTTGGGTCGCTGAGCCTTCCCTGCCCTACAGATTCAAGCTTCACCCGCGCCGAGGCTCATGGAAGCAGCTGCTTAAACCCTGTCTGCTCCATGTACGTATGTGTAGTAAATCTCTCCTACGCAGATACGTAAGCACATCCTATGACTTTTGTTTCTCTGGAGAATCCTAATGTACCAGTGATAGGCCAGAATGAAACACTGATTTAGTAAGTACCTTCAGACACGAACACATAAGTAATGCTATCAGGTGCTGAGACAGAGGCATTATGAAAGCGCTAAAGAGAAATTCTTTGGGGGTGGTGATAAAAACCACAGGAAGGTGACGCTTGAGTTGCAAAGAATGAACAGGGTCTAGGCGGAGGAACCTGCTAAGCAAAAGTCACTGTGCAGAAAGAGGCAAAATCTGCCAGGCATGGTGGCTCAGGCCTGTGATCCCAGCACTCGGGAGGCTGAGGCAGGCGGATCTCTGTGAGGTCCAGACCAGCCTGGGCTACAAAGTGATCTCAAGGCCAGCCTGAACTGCCTAGGGAAACCCTGTCTCCAAAAGACAAACATAAATAATAATAATAATAATAATAATAATAATTAATTAATTAATAAAAAGCGTGGCAGTACCCGCATATCCCCTGGGTGACTTCCGAGCCCCCATCTTACCCCATGGGAGAGCTGCAGCCTTCCTGGAGCACACTGAGAGATTTGTGGTCTACCCCAGAATCCCCAGCTACCGTTTCTTCGCGTTTACAGTGAAGTGACGGTAGAGGGCACCCTTTCGCTACTTGTATCCCGCCCTCGGTGCGCTTTATTTCATTCCTTACACACCTGTGAGGGAACCGCTCCTCTGCAGGATGCACACGTCGAGGGTGGACCTTCCGCGGTGGTGGCAGCTTCTCTCCTCCCTCTAGAGAGGCCCACCTCTGAGTGTCCCCTCTTCCCAGAGCCTCTGCCTTCTCACTGTGCTTCTGTGCGACTTTTGCTTTCAAGTGCTTTTTAAATTAGTCAGCAGAAATGTCTCCCTTAGCCCCTGACCTAAGCTAACGGCCTAAGATCCGCCCGGCCTCACCCCGGCGCTGATCTAATTGGCAGGCGGCACCAGGCTTCGCAAGTGCAAGCCGGGATCGAACAGCCGGCGAGGGCCGGCAGCACGGCGAATCCCAACTATCTAATTAACTGGGTAGCATGAAAACATGTCGCATGCAAAGCAGCTTCATCCAAGAGAAAAATCTAGGAACTGCATCACTTTTTTAATATAAGCACAGAGAGGTTCCGAGAGTTAATGATTAAGAAGCTTTGCTTCGGAACTGGGCATGTATAGCTCAGTAGAACAGCGCACGACGTTTCAATTCTAGCACCTTCCTCTCAAAAAAAAAAAAAAAAAATTGCTTTGGAGATATATTTATAGATCTATATGAACATGGGCCAGGGAGCTAGCTCAGCGGCTTGAGCACCTGCCCGGTAAACGCAAGGTCCAAAGTTTGATCCCTGATGCCACCAAAAGGAAAAAAAATCGGATGCAATCCTAGAAAGACGCGCGTGGACAATTCCGTGTGCGTCCCTTCCGAACACCATTCCTGCTACCCTCTTGTGAATTCAAACACTCCTGCTTAAAAATAAAAATTAAAAACCTGACCTAAAATACTCTTGGTTGGAAATTTCCATGTTTTAAAAAGCTATCCCATCCACGTAATCACCCTACTGAAACCATTTCTATCAAACCACTAGAAAGAACAGCTATTATTTTCATTTTCAAAGAATAGTTTAGAACTTTAAGAAATGAGGCATTTCAACTAGTGCCTCATGGTATTTTGTGTCACCTTTCTGGAAGAGATTCCAGGCATGGGCTGCTGATCCTGTGACCTGTGGGAGTAAATTGAGTCACATCCGGGGCGAAGTTGAAGCTGTGAGCAAAGCCTATTCCAGCCTGGGTGCAGGGGGCCAAGGGTGATGAGACCACTGGCCCCAAGGACAGGGTGGGGACCTTGCAGGAGTGTTGGGTGAGAGGAGGGGTGTGCAGGGAGAAGTGGGGGATTTCTCGGGTCTGGCGCGCTGGGAGTCTTGGAGACGCTGTGTCTTGCAGGTGCAGCTGCCTGGGCAGTCGCCTGTGACCTCTGGCAAGCTCTGGCTCCCGAACACCTCTCTGCCTCAGGAGCTGCGGCCAGTGGCTCTGCTCGGGAGTTTTTCTGTCTGGGCAGGGGTCTGATATTCCTGCCCCTTTTTTCATTTGGTTTGGTTTGATTTTTTGGCACCAGAAATTGAACTCAGAACCTTGGGCTTGCCAGGCAGGTGCTTGTGCGACTGAGCTATATCTTCAGCCCTCTGCCTTTTTATTATAAAAGAAAAGGTGGAGGTGGGGAGTCAGGCAAAGTTTCCCATCACTGCTTCCAGTGTGGCCGGGCAGAGTGGACAAGCTGTTTGGAAAAGCATCAAAAGAGAATGCCAAAGGTTGGTGGGAGTCTGGGAGTGTAGGAGACACTTCCAGGTCCTCGTCTCGATCCAAGAAGCCAATATTTGTAATCCCAAAGTTACGTTATTGGAATCCCATCAAATTGATTCCAATCTACCGCTTACAATGCAACCCATGGCAAAAACAAAGATACTAAATTATGTCTTCAATCATCGGGGAGTCAAGGGCCCCTAAGTCCAGCCATGAAGATGGCTTTCTGGAACCAAGAGAGCAACCCAGGGCCTCATCCAGTTTTATTCAGTGGGGGAATGGCTTGAGGATTGACTGATTGACTGAGAACTGTGGGAAAGAGACTACTATGAGCTGAGCTAGGTGGGTGGCCTCAATTTACTTCTGCGATATGCAGAGAGGATATGCAGAGAGAGTAATCTACATTATATACTATCTAACGTTTTGGTAAGTCCCGTGCTTCAGCTGTGGTGTAGCCTTTCAAGCCCCAGGAAGTCATGGCCTTTGTCTCGAGGCTCGATCCCAGCTGGTGGCGCGGAGCATTAGCTCTACCGTCCTGTCTCGACCCAGCTCACATTAAGGAGCAGCAGGTGTAGGTTACCAGGGAAACGCACACGCCACCTTCAGAGACTATCACCAGCACCTCAGCTAGACCAATATACATTGCTCAAGGCCAACTGAAGGATAAACAGAAGTCCTAGCCAGCTCTCAGAACAGTACGAGGAAATAGGGTCAGGCTCAGCCAAAATGGAGACAGGCACTCTTCCTTCAAGGAGAGCTGCTCAGGGGGCCCTCCACATGGGAGTGCCATGTACAACAGGTCACTAAGGACGGTTCTTGCTGTCATGGCTTAGACCAGGCTTTGAATGTTGGTTAAAAATTTTACGAGGCAGGGGAATTCTAATGAACTATGGGGCCTTGGACTGCTCTAAGCCAGGCAGTCTGGCTGTTCCAAGAACAGGCCCAGAAGTTAGACTGCTAGGGGGCTGTTGTTTGAAGGGGCTTTCAGGGGTGGGGTTATGTTGCAGGAGAGGGTGGCTTGGGAGCCTGGCTAGTGTCCTCTGCCAGGGGCCGCTTTAAGCGGTGTGGGACAGTTGCTGAGCTGGGCTGGGGTGGGAGGAGGGAAGGCTGGGGGGAGGAGGGAGTTAGGGTGCAGAGGTGAGTGAAGGAGGACTCACCCTTGGGGCGCAGATGAAGGAGCCGAGAGCTGGCGACTAAGTCCTACAGGGTCACAGGAGCAGAGAGAGGGGGGTGGCCAAGAGCAAGAAAGCACCTGGACACCGGGCCTCAGCCCATTTCCTTCTGAATCTCAGAGAATGGAGGGGACAAGCGTGTCATCAGGTGAGGCAGCCATTTGGATGTACTGTCCAGTTCCTTCAAGTGGCCAGGCCAATTACAGGAGCGTATAAGTTACTTTGGTTTCAGGTCAGGGTAGAAGTGAAGCTGCGGGAGACATTTGGGACTCAGCAGAGAGGGGAAGAAGTGGGCCCCAAGGAAGACATGGTGGGGGAAACCTGAGGGAGACAGGGCCAGGTGAGAGGAGGGGACCACCTTGACCTCTTTCCTGATGCTGAGGACAAGGGTGATGGCCACTGGCCACTCCAGAAGTGTGTGGCAGCAGGGACTCCGAGTCCGGGGTGTGGCACTGGCTTTAAAGGGCACCACACAGCTGATCTTGGGTGAGGGGGTGAGAGACAGAGGGAAGGAAGATAGGAAGGAACAGCCAAGAAAAAGGGGGAGACTTGCCCGACCTGAGTGGGAACATGGGCCAGCAGCAGTTTCACAGGGGAAGGTGGTGGGTCTCACCTCTGGGTCTTGGCAGATGTTAGGGTAAACTGAGGTGCGCCAGTGGCCCTGGTCATGCCTCAGCTTACCCTGATAAACAGCACCTGGGCACAGTAAGAGGAAGAAAAGGAGAAAAGGAAAGCAAAACCAGCAGCAGGCTTGAAATGATGTGCAAAGAGGAAAACTGCGGAGTGAGGTTTAATAAATGATACTGGGAATTCAGAGGTATTTTTTATTAAAGTGTAAAAAGTACTCCTCACTTTACGAGTCTGAAATCAGACAAACATACATAGTATATAACTGATATATAAACTATATCCACCCAAAAACTCACTGTGGACACAAGCTATGTTACATTCAGTGTCTGCACATTTATGGGGGACTCTGCAAAATGACACGGCCTGCCATCGTTCACAGTCGGGACATGTTTGATAC
>NW_004524681.1:8988375-9009969 GCF_000260255.1 Octodon degus
CAGCCCAGGCACTGAGGCAGGAGGTGGGCTACTCCAGTGCTCCTGTGAAGTACAAGAGGCCCGAAGGCACTCGTCGGGGGACCCCAGCCTGCCGCGGGAGTCACCACTCAGAACCCCTGCGCTTCCTCTGAAGTTCCCAGGTGAGACCACTTGCGGCCCAGCTCCGGAAACCGTGACAGGCCTCCAGGCCAAGCTCCAGCTCTCACACTTTCACGTGCATCAGAAGCCCCGGGGAGCTCGAAAGACACAGAATAAACACACGCGGGTTTCAACATGCCGGGAGTGGTGTCCAGGACACCACACCTTAGCCGCCTTCACAGGTGGCGCAGAAGCACCGAGAGCCCAAGGGCTCGCGCAGAGGTGTAGGTGACCTTGTCCAGTCCTGCAGGCCCAGTGACCCTGCCTGCCTGGCTCAGCAGGAGATGGAAGGCGACAGAAGCATTTTCAGATAAGATCTATTTACATTCTTAGATAAAAGGTCTAAGCCAAGGGAGCTTTAACACCATCAGTCACTCATTAAAGAAGAAAATGATTCTTTCAAACAAATTCCTTAGGGCCAGGGAGATAGCTCAGCAGACTTAAGCACCTGCTCAGGCAAGCGCAGGCACTGGGATTCCATCCCAGCCACCACAGGACCCACAGCTCTGCCTCTGGGCACGATGGGCCAGCCTCCCAGACTGGGAGTGGTGGTGCATACCTCTAAGCTAGTGGTGGGGAGGCTGAAAACAGGAGGATCACTAGGAAGCTACCTAGTGAAACCCTATACCAAATACATTATTTAAAAAAGTTCCTTACACCTCTCCTAGCACTGCAAATCCAACGCTTCCTCCCTCACTAGCCTGCTCACAACTGGAGGCAGGGGTTCCAGTGCGCAGGAGCCTGACGGGGTTCCAGAGGCCAATGCGAGACACCTCTGGGGCTCCCGCAGCGCCCGCCTCACAGACTGAGGACCCGCTGAGTAACAGTAAGCGCCAGGGGCAGCACACTCTTGACCTGAAACATGAGACTTTCTGCTGCCCCGCATGCCGCTCCCACATCACAGCAGGGAATCCTGGGCAGCTGGAGGTGGCAGTGGCCTCCCGGGCTGTCCACTGTGCAGTGGGTCAGGGCACGTTCCCTCCACCTGACAAGTTCCAATGGGAACTGCTGCCAAGGCGCCCCTCGCACGGCCTAAGACCGTGTCAGCCGTGGGGGCGGCGCTGCATCGCTGCAGGGAGAGCACCAGGCGGCAGCGCCCTCCCCCAGCAGCTCCCTGGCAGCCTCCTTTCCCCTCCATGCTGCGCTCCCCCCACAGTGCCCAGCAAGGAAGCAGGGCACAGAACACGAGGGCTGCACGGCAGGAGGGGCACAAAGCAACCAGCCTCCCCGCGACACACACTCACAAGGGCCAGGCTCATCCTCATTGTGACAGTGTGGCCTGCACTCTTGTGAGAATCAGTTTTCCAGTTTGAAACAACTCAAGGCAAAAATGATGAATTGTACAATACAGAAAGCAAAGCTGAAAAGCCACATTGAAATACTAAAACCGAGTGATACTGTGTCTGGTGCTGAGAAGGCGGCTTCAGGCCCCGGGAAGGGCGCCCGAGCGGCGTGGAGCTCCAAGGCCCTGTGCCGGCCAGCAGGACAGGGGCAGGCGGCCTCAGGGCCGGGGCGCCGGCCGGGCGGTGAGCTGCTTCTCCCTCTCGATCTCCCGTTCCCGCTGCTGCTCCCGCTCCAGCTCTTCTTTCTGTCGCTTCTGCTGCAGTTTGAGTGCTCTCTTCTGTGTCAAAAAAAAAATTAAAAACCAAGAAAAACCAAAGGTTATGGCCTCATTCAAAAGTAAAACTGCTTAGGGTCGTTAACACATATCCCCAATTTCTTCTTCTTTTTTTTGGAGACAGGGTCTCAGTACACAGTTCATGCTCACCCTGACTCACTGTGTACCCAGGCTGGTCTCGAACTCACAGCAAGCCTCCTGTCTCAGCCTCCCAAGTGCTGGGATTACAGGCATGTGTCACCACACCTGGCCCCCAATTTCATATTTAGGTTTCTAAATTCATTCTGGGTAATTTAAGGTCTCCTAGATTTAAAAAAAAAAAAAAAAATTGCTACTCCACCTCCCCCTCCCACCCACTGCCACCGCCACCTTCCTTTCCTGCCTCAGCCTCCCCAGTAGCTGGGGACAGCATGGCCACAGGGCCAGGAGGACCCCAAGCTCTTGCTAATGAGAGCTCAGCTGCACATCTAGGGAACACAAGCCCATAAGCCAAGGTACTGGAAAAGATGAACGGCAGGGTTAGAGAAATGACTTGGGGTGGGGCTGCAGCTCTGTTGTGGAGCCTGGCACTCGGGAGGCCCTGGGTCGGTGCCCAACGTGCGCAAGCACACACGCACGCGCGCACACACAGAGACAATTCTTCAAAGAAAACAATTTGACTTAAGTATGCTCCCATTCTTGCACAGGGAGGTATAAAAGGTCAGAAGGGAACACTGGAGAAACATCTCTCCGCCCGGAAGCAGTGCGAAGCCCGAGACTCACCTTCAGCTTGGACGTCTTCTCGTGCAGCAGCAGCATGTCTTTCCTTATATTCACCAGCTTGGAGTGGTAGTGCTTCGCTTCCGTGAACTTCCCAGGGAAAGGAAAGGGTAAGTCAAGTGACAAGAGACTGAGTGTCAGGGAGTGGATAAATATGTCAAAGCCCACACTGAAGTTTAGCCCCCTACAATGATCATTTATTTAGAGTCTAAATTACACCCACAGTTTAAATTACAAATTACAAATTTCAGGGTCCACCAAATAGCTCAGCTGATTAAAGTGCCTGCAAGCAGGAGTAGGGGCCAGGGGTTCGATCCCCCGGCCTGCCGTGCCAGCCCCACCCCCGGGGCGCACACAGATAGCAACTGAGACTGGGCGTGGTGGCGCGCCTGTAATCCCAACTCTTGGGAGGCTGTAAATAGGAAGATCACTACGTGTCAGATCTAGTAGTAAGACCTGAACACCCTGCAGACCCTTCCCTAAAAAACACAAAAAAACCCAAGATTTTACTAAGATGATCAGCAGGATCTTAAAAACACTTGACGTGGTTCAGGCTGAGAGAAAAGTTGCTAAACATAAAGTAGGCAGGACTGTGAAGCTGGGTGCAGGTAGCCCTTTGCTGTAAAGACATGGCATAACCTACAACCTAAGTAAGCCTGCCCGCTGCTATCGGTTTCATTTAACAAACTACGCCTCTGTAGCCTTCCTAGGGGAGGCGGCACCAGGGCACACAGGCCAGTCGGGTTGACGTGTGCTCGCCAGGACAGCCATGCCAAGCCCAGAGACCCTGTGAGGACAGCGGACATGTTCCCGCACGTCCTCTGGGGAGACCCGCCCACCCCAGCAGGAGACACAAGGACGCATCGGCCGGGCAGCGGGAGAAGGCAGAAACCCCAGATCCTAGAAGCAGAGTGTCGCACAGAGAGCTCTGGACCCTAGCAGTGCACAAGTGAGGTCTGACCACGCAGCTCCAGAGCAGCCCCCTCAAAACCACGCTCGTGCTAAGGAAGAAGGGAGACTAAGACTGTTTCTAACCCTTTGGAACAAAGCAGCAGGACTGCATCTGCCCGGTTTATTCGCTGAACACTCATTTCCACAAAGACCCGGGGCCTGCAGGAAGAACTCGGAGGGCATGCAGGCTGGTCAGGTCAAGGCACGCCCACGCGGCCCCCGGGAGCTGGCAACCCCGAGCAGGAGACTGTGTCCACTGCCACAGCTCTGCCAGCTCTGCACAATGTGGACTTGGCTTTTTCTCTTACGTGAGGAAACACCCCACAGCACATTTGGCCAGCGAAAGCCCATCTTCTGAGGCATGTACACAAGCCAAGCCATTTCCAAGGTAAAGATCAAAGACAGGTGGCAACAAGTTCCTTGTTTCTGGTAATTCTTTTCTTAAATAAAAGGGAGTCAGTTCCTCTCATCAAAAAGCTGTACCATTTCTGATGAAATGCAACAACTCAGCTTTTGTGTTGAAAGATATAATCAATCACTCTACAAGTATCCAATGGAACCTGCGCCACTAACTTACTATGGCATTATAAATATGTCACACAATGAAACAATGTTAATTTATAAAGCCATGAATTGACAGCTAATGAGAGACGGCACTCTGCTTACGGGTAAGAGCTCCCTAAAGCTCCTTCCTTCCTGTTCCCTGTCCTGGGTCTCCATCAAGAGTGTATCTAATCTGGACTCACTCATAAGTTCCACTTCCTTTCACAAGTTCAACATCTGAAAGATAACAATATGCAAGTTCTAGTAAAGAAAATGAAGGTTTCTTATTTAAAAGACACATTCTTAATTTTAAGTATTAGAGGATTAGATCTAAAATATACAAAGTTGGGGCCGGGGAGACGGCTAAGCACTTGCCTGGCAAGCACAAGGGCTAGAGTTCAATCCCTGGTTCCACCAAAAAAATAAATAAAATATACAAAGTTGCGATATACATATTCTTAAAATATCAATTTGCATCAATAAAATCTTACTTACCAAAGCATTAATATCCAACATTGAATGACATTCTTTAAATTTTGAAATCTCCTGTTCCAGTGTATCTAATAACACAACCTGGTTCTGTCTGAAACAAAAGCACACAGCCAAAGTAAAACTTCCAGTGCAAGGGCCTGTTTATTAAAATAAGCCTCACTGACCTTGGCTAGAGCTAAAAGTCAGAAATTGGGTTGGAAATGCATTGCCCTTCCAAGGCTTATTTGGCTTAGTAAAATCTTTTACAAAATAATATTCCAAAGCCACATTCTGACAATTAAATGTATTTTTCATTCTTGCCTAAATTTTAGGCTCCAATACCTAAAAAAAGTCACTTTTAAAAAAAGTGCTGAAGCTTTTCATACAGTATAGAAGAAGGAAGCAGGGAGACTTACACTCCCCAATCTCAAGACTGACAAAGGCCCCACGAATGCAGACAGCACGGCGCTGGCCGGAACAGCAGCACAGCGACCCGCCAAGCAGCTTGCGCAGGGCCAGGGCTCTGCCCACGGCGTCCAGGCAACGAGAAGCGCCTTCCCCACAGGTGGGGCTGGGGGACCTGGTGCCCTCGAGACCTACCCGCCCCTCTCACATGGTCATGAAAGTTAACTCAAACTGGATCTTAGAGCTGAGGGCAAAAAGCAGAACTAAACCTTCCAGGAGAATATCCAGGTGATCTTGGCTGGGTGACGGTTTTAGCTATCAAAAACATAATCCATGAAAGAAAAATCTGATCACTCAGATAGTATTGAAATTAAAAACTGTTCTGCAAGACAATGTTAAAAGCACGAAAAGCCAAGCTGCAGATAAATTCACAAAGCACTCTTGGAAATGACCCGAGTAGACACCTGTCTTTTAATAGCGAATCTGTCCCGCCTCTGTCCCAGGATGCTGGCCCTGAGCTAAAATGCCCAGAATTTCCTGAGGGACAGGATGGCGATGTGGTTGTTGCTCTAGAGCACTGTGGGTCAGACTTATGTTTATGCTCAGGAGGCAAATGGGGTGGAGGTTCTTTAGGATGGGGACTGCATAGCCTGAAAGGCCACCCACGTGATCAGAAGGTTGGGGCATTAATCTCTGTGATAACAGCCCAGAAAAAGGAAGCTGGGCCTGAGTTCAATTATTCACTCAATATCCTGCCCACATACTGAAACCACAATAAACACTGGGGACAGCAGGGTGCTACCGTAGAGAGAGATTCCTGATTAGTGCAGCTGGGTCGCGTCCCACACCTCACGCGCCGCGCCTTGCTTGGGAGGGCCTGAAGCTCTGGCTGGGATCCTCTCGCATCATCTCATGCGGCTGAGTCTACTTTAACCTTTATAATAAAACCATAACTGGAAGTACAGCACTTCCTGGAGCCACGCATCTAGGCCAATGTCATCAATTAAACTCTGCAGCAAAACTTCAGCTCCCAGCTTCCTCCAAGCAGAACGGTGGCCAGAGGTTCTGCAGCCAGCTGCTCACCTCTCTTCAGTCAACCCCAACCCCCAGAAAGCCTTTGCAGCTTTTCTGCCTCCAGGACTGACTGGTACCAAATACAGAGCACACTCTGCTCCGAGAATGGGCATCTCCCTGGGACTGGCAGAAAATCAAGAGTGCCACCAGGTCCCCAGCTACGACGGCACCACACGGTACCACTTCCACCCGCCCTGAGCACCTTGGAGCCAGGAGTCACAGCACTACCTACTACCAGCTGTAAGTTAGCTACAGTTGCTGATCAGTCCTCTTCCTTTGCCCGACAAAGGCTTCTGAAGTAAGTTTTCAAAGGGTAAGTCTCATGGCACAAGTCTGGGTAAGAGTGACAGCTATTTCTGGGAAGAAATGGCTCCAGGGGTATCATCTCACTTGGTACAGCTAGATTTTTATGCACACCTCTGTTCCCAGAAATACCCAATTATGATTAAATGTTATGCAGTGTTATGTTTCAATCCTGTACATAACTGTGAGGACAAGGACGGCATGAGAGAGGAAATGAGCCGCTTACGTGAGCTCCTGAAGGGCTTGCTTGGATCTCTGCAGGTCCGGCAAGTAGTGCGAAAGCAGACCCTCCGCCAGCTGCTCCACGGCTCTGTCCTCCACCATCCGGTCCTCTACTAAGCCTTCATCTGGAGAAGCGGCCCGCGGCCCTGTTCCAAGGGAAAGTCAAACACAGGAAGCATCTTCAATTGACAACAACGCTAAGGGAGGTTGGGGACTCGAAGCAGGAAGGGGGAAGCGGGTAACAGTCACTAAATTAAAGCATTCGTGCTTTCAAATGTGCACGAAATTGTATAAACAAAAACTGAAATACCAAAAAACTGCTTTGAACCCATAAAAATATGGGTCAACATATATTTCCTCTATAACAATACAGTATTTACATAAAGAGAAATATCCTTTTGTCATTTGTTAGGTAGCAGAAGCAAGATTTTTAAACAATTTCCCTGTAAAATTCAGAATTTTAGCTAGGAATGGCAGTGCACACCTATAAACCCAGCACTTGGGAAGCTGAGGCAGGAGGACCGCCAGAAGTTCCAGGCCAACCTGGGCTACACAGTGGGTTCGAGACCAGCCTGAACTACATAATGAACCTCTATCTCAAAAACATACATATAGATACACAAACATCCCAGCTAACTCACTGTGGGAGTTTAGAGTAGAAACTGTCCTTTCCTTAGTCAGACAAAAACATTTCCTGAATAGCTATACCACGCCTAGTTTCTGAAGTTTCCACAAGTAACAAATCCCTTTCCTAGAGGGGATGATACCGGAAAATCATAGAGCAAGACGAAGGCCTCGACTGAAACAGAAACTGTTACGTAAGTAGACCGAAACGTGAGCATCTGAGGGGAGGCTTAAGCAATGAATGGATTTTCTCCCGTCCTTCCTTTAAGTGTTACTCATTGCTTTGTTTTGTTTGGTGGAACCGGGGGTTGAACTCTGGCCTTCGTGCTTGCCAGGGAAGCGCTTATTCTACTGAGCCATCTCCCCGGCCCTAGAGTTACTCACTGTTACAGCACTGAAGTGCCCAAGCTGAAACGAAAAATCTCCCTCTTATCCCCCACCTCCAAGGGGAGTCGCAGGGGAGATCCTTGCGCGGCCTTCACGACCTGTCTCTGCATTCCACACGGGCAGTGTTTAGAACACCTCATGCTCCTCTGCATCCCAGCTAGCTTTGTACAGCAACACATATGGATCTGCCTCATTCTTTTTAACAGGACTCTACCAGAGTTTTTTAAACCAGTCTCCTATAGATGAGTCACTTGCACCTTTTGCTATTTCAGCCAACGCTGCAGTGTGCTTCTGGGCTAATCTCTGCACATCTGTCTCAGTGTGGGACAACTTCTGTGGGACCGACTCTTACAAGTAGACAGCTGGGACCAACGCGTGTGCATTCTTTAACAGACACTGCAAAACCGCGCCCAACACGGCACCATTTACACTCCCACCAACAACCTCTGGGTGATCTATTTCCAAATAGGCAAGAATTCCCATGCACGCAAAGAGCAGCGGGAACCAACATGGGCAAAGGAAGCAAGGTGGGCACAGGTAGCGACGCAGGCTCGCCCTGCAAGTGGAGGCAGGGCGCGCTGGCTTGGGGCGCAAGTGTCACAGCAATCGCTGCGTAGAGAACCAAGCAGCCAGCCTAGGAGGGCCACTGGGTCCCCTGCTAATGGGAGTGGTTTCCTGGAAGCAAGCGGCCCCCCTCAAGGGTTCTGAACGCGAGGAGCCACATGACGACAGCTTTACCTTGAAGTAGTGCTGAAACAACAGCGGGGCAGACGCTGGGACAGTGCACGCCTGCAGGTGGCGTACTCGGCCTTAGTACTGCCGAGCAGGGGCGATATATGCGCAGTAAAATCTGCACATTCACAGAGGATCGAGGCCAGGGAGAGAGCCCAGCCTAAGTTCAGAGACTGGAGCGAGAAGGGCTCGGCCCCTTTACGGGGATCTGTCGTCCGCTCCGGCTTACGGCCTCCCCGTAAAGTACGCCTCAGGGAGCAGCGACCAGGAAGAGCGCCCGCGCTCGCGGCCAGGAGCGCTGGGAGAAACCGCGCGGAGGGAGACATCGCCGGGGCAGCACGGCCGAGGACGCGCCCTGACCCGCCGCGGGGCACCTCGTGCGGGGTCCGCTAGCCTTCCCCATCGGGGGTCCCTCCCGGAACACGGAGAACCCCGCGGACGCGGGTTCCGGGGAGCGCCGCCCCGGGCGGCAGGGGAGCGGGTGGTCCCCAGCAGGCCGGCGGCGGGCAGCACACTCCTCGACCAGGCCGCTCCTTGCACACTCACCCCCAGCTCGCCACCGCGCAGGACCAGCGGCCGGGCCCACCCCGCGCCGCTTCGGCCACGCTCCCTCCCGGCTTCCGTCCCGCCCGTCCCGCCTCGCGCGCTGACAAGCGCGGACGCCATGCCGCGAGCGCCCTCGGGGGCCCGGGGGCCCGGGCCTGGCCCGTCTGCAGCACGTACCCAGTGTCGGCTCGCCAGGAAACCCCGTCGGGACCCCGTCTGGGGGCGGTGACCCAGGAGCACTCATGTCCCTCCCGCTGGGCCCACGGAAGGGGCAGCCCGGAGCAGTCTGCACCCGGAAGGAGGAACCCTCTGCCGCCAGCGCCCGGCCGGACCCAAGTGCGGGTTGCACCCGGAAGTGACGAAGCGGAAGTCGGCGGACTCGGCGGCGCCGTGAGGTCCTGGGAGCTGGGTCCGCAAGATTGGAGGTGCTGGCAGCGTCCCGGTGCCCGTGCTGGAGAAGTGGAGTGCCCCGAGAGGTGGCGGAGACCCAGAGCGGGGCGCGAGCGGCCCACCTTGATTCCCTGCGACTGCGGAGAAGACGGATTTTTCAGTGTCGTGACCTTGTTAAAAACACCTGCGAGGAGGCGGGGGAGATGGCTCAGTGGAATAAGCGCTGCCTTGGCAAGCTACCTGGCCTGAGTTCAATCCCCGGTTCCGCCAAAAAACAAAAACAAAACACCTACGAGTGAGGGCGTATTGGCGCGAGCTTGTAACCCGGCGGCTGAGGCCGGAAGATCTCTGAGTTCGAGGACAGCCTGAGACCTTGTCTCCAAAAGGAAAAAAACTTGAAAACAAAGACTGCTTGTTCTTCTTGCCATTTGGACTATTTAAAATATTCTCGTTTCCAGCTCTGTGTGACTTTCAACCTTGCTAATGGGGGGTGGGCTCCACGATTCAGTCGCCCCTTGATTGCAAGTGATTTGTCCTCCTCAGCGGTACGTACTGAACAAATTCAGCGTAATTACTGCAACCACCTCCTGAGATCCTGTGGGATGACGTCATGAACGTGACAGAAAACGCTCAGGAATGGTCAGAACCCCAGACCAGAAAAAAGATTCTCTTCCCTACCGGAGACCCACTCATCTAGACTTTCGTGGCCTTCTAAGCGTTGCTCCCCAATGTTGCTTATTTGACGTTCTTTATCGCAGCCAAAGCAGTTTTCAAAAAATAATTATAGGAAGCCTCAGAAACACGTTGGAGGGCCAGGGAGATGGCTCAGTGGAATAAGCGCTTCCCTGGCAAGTGCAAGGACCTGAGTTCAATCCCCGGTTCCGGGGGAAAAAAAAAAAAAAAAGGAAACACGTTGGTTCCCCATTTCCTTTGTCAGTACATTAGCACCTTTGGTCCTCTACCACTTTCCACTCCACGTAAGTCTCCTGGGTCCTCCTCGCCCTGGTATGACGCCAGCACCCCATATGGGAGGACCTCCCATGATGCCCGTGATGGGCCCCCCTTCTCCCGGGATGACGCCGATGGGACCAGCCCCTGGGATGAGGCCACCCATGGGAGGCCACATGCCCATGATGCCTGGGCCTCCGATGATGCGACCGCCAGCTCTGCCCTGATGGTGTCCATTCGGCCAGGAATGACTTGGCTAGACAGATAAAGTGGAGAGGCAGCCTCTCTGTGTCAGTTTCATATTATTCTGCTTCACCAGGGATCATAGTACTGTGACTCTGTGTGTTTTCTAACAGCATGAATGACAAGGAAGACTTGCTCCCTCTTCCAATCAATAGTTTTGAAGGGAGAAGTACGATAAGCAAAAGTGCAGAAAGTAGTTTCATTTGTATTGTGAAATGTGAAAGTAAACTTGTCAGCTCTTAAAAAAAAAAAAAAAAAAAAACTGATAGACAAGTGGTACAGAGAAGAGGCACAGATGGGAGCCATAAGTACAATAATGGCCACAAGGGACTAAAAATACGTGTCAGATTCTGACTTAAACTCTGCCATCACCAGATGCAGCTTAATTGTCACTTGCCACTCACTGATAGGACTTGATCTGAGTCTGCAAGCAGCTGATTCGGCACGGTCTCAGAGTAGTCAGACCTCTCTGCTAGTAGTGATCCGTCTGTGCAGCTGCTGCCCGGAGCTAGTATCGCTGCCTCAGGTCCCCCTCAGAGCGCCAGGCACTAGAGGCCTGCAGGGAGCCTGGTGCAACCTGGAACCCTCACAGGTGCAGTTCACAGTAGGGTTCTAGGTCTTGTGAGAATCTAACATCCCTACTGATCTGACTGGAGGGGGACTCAGGCTGTGACACGGGCAGTGGGGAACAGCTGCAAATACAGGTAAAGTTTCATTCAGTTCCCTGCCACTCATCTGGGTCCTAACAGGCCATGGAGAGGTACTGGTCCTTGATACAAGTGGTGGGGACCCCCACCACAGAGGGGCAAAAATGAATAGGGGGAGGGAAGGAGAGAGAACTACTCCTAGTTCCTATCTGCCAAGAATTATTCATACCAAAACTAGTAAGCGTGATATTAAAGCATCCAATTATGCTGGGTGTGGTGGTGCACACCTGTGGTCCCAGTGCTCAGGAGACTGAGGCAGGAGGATCACCTCGAGTTTGAGGCAAGCCTGGGTTTCATAGTGAGCTCAAGGCCAGCCTGAACTATATAGTGAGACCGTGTCTCAAAAAAAAACTAAGGGCTGATGAGATAGCTCAGCATACTAAACACCTCCATAGACAAGTGCAGGGACCGGGGTTTGATTTCCGGGACTGCATCCTGTGCCAGCCCTGGCCCTGGGCACACTGCGCTGGCCTTAGAGACTGGGTGTGGTGACACATGCCTATAATCCCAGCACTGGGGAGGCCACAAACAGGAGGATCACTTAGCAGTCCAAGCTGTGTAGTGAGACCCTGTACCAAATACATTTTTTAAAAAAAACTATATGGAGCCAATCAGGAGCATTATAAAAGCCTTAATGACATGTTAATTTCCTGTGACTGTTGTACTGAATTACTACAAATTTGGTAGATTAAAACAACATACATTTAGCATTTACTAATTTACTGCTCAGGAAAAACACGGCCAGTGTATGAGAACAGGTGTCAAGGTGTCATGACACCCACCGGCCGCCTTTAAAGGTCCCACTGCTCCCCAGTAGGCCCCAGCTGGAGACAAAACCTGCAAGGGACAGAGGCGGACATCTGAGGGGAGTGCGTGATTCAGCCCCCAGAGATGAGGCACAGACGGGAAGCATCTGTGTGGGAGGTGTGTGACTGCATGGTGCACAGCTGGAGCCCAACCAGAGAAAGCTTAAAGACCTCATAGAAAAATCAGACACTGGAGAACAGGTAAAAAGTAGTCTGTACAGAAAATCCAGTGAAGGCTTACAGGCAGGAACAAGCACCAGGTGCAGCAAAAGTGTACCTCAGATGGGAAAGGTGTCAGGTACTGTCTTGGGGAAGATGAGAGGTGGTTATGAGCAGAAACTCATAAAGAAAGGTGGCACATAGTCTGTTAGAATAAAAGAATTTGAAAAGACCAAGCCAGGTGTAGTGGTGCACACTTGTCATCCCAGCACCTGGGAGGCTGAGCCAGGAGGATCACTGGGAGTTTAAGACTAGCCTGGGCTAGAAGGTGAGCCCAAGGCCAGCCTGAACTGCATAGCGAGACCCTGTCTCAAAAAGACAAAAGATGACTCTGTCATACGTAATGAATAAGTTCAAACATTTTGTACTGAGTTCAACATAGTACAAAAATGCATAGCAGAAATATGGATGTTGGATTTCAAGGACTTTGTAGCTCAAGGAGGAGCAAAGTAACATAAAAAATGCATCATAACTGTTTATCCTCCTCTAGTTCTGTTTTCTTTTATGTTTTTCTAGTCTTTATTTTTGCTAATCTAAAGGGAGAAGGCAGGCAGGAAGTTCATGGAAAGAAAGCACCATTACTATTTTCTGTTCCTTTTTATGGATCAGATACCCTGCATTTAGAAGGCTAGCATTTCGTAAAATGTACTCCCACTTTGACCTACTTCTGTCACAGGCGTCCCCATCTCCCCTTGTTCCTCCTCCTTTCCCATAAGCAGAAGGAAAAACTGGAGCAGGTGGGGGTGTGCAAAAGGTTTGAATGAGAACAATATAAGGACCGGGCTGCAGAGAAAAGAGACGGGAACACGAAGGAGAAAACAGGAAAGATGTTACAGCATGTGCCCCATGCGTCTAGGGGTGAGGTGGCAGACGCAAGCTCAGTGTGATGCCCTTGCAGAATAATCAAAAGAAAAACAGTGACAGGGAGAGGTTCAGGGAACTTGTGTGCTAAAGATAGATGGTTTACCTATGTACCTATGATTGACGGATTTGAAGAGAGATTTTCTCAAAAAACTTTGGCTACTTTTATATTTACATGAGAAATATTTGTTCATTGTATAGTGCTAAAATACTTCCACCCACCGCAGCTCTGCGACACCTCCCGGTATTCATTTTCCTTATGTAACAGGCATATTTTTGCATGGATTGTTAAGCCAACACCTTCCAACTCTGCCATCAAGAAAAGTTTTGTAAAATATATACAAAATCAAAAGCGACGGCTTTTGAAGATTTTAGAGGTATGAGAAACATTTTATCTGTAAGCCAAATTTTGTTCAAACTTCTCAAATGAATAATGCCATTCACTAAAATGAGAGGTTGAAGTTCAGTTTCCCTTATCTCTCATTTATTATTTCGGGGTCACTAGAGGTTCCACATAGGTGCTGTATCAGAGCAGGACAGCACATATACCAAGAAGAAAAACAGAGTGACCATCTCGGCCGTAACATAGCCATTTGGAAAGGCTGCCCACTCTCCGCCCAGAGGCCCTCCTAGACCTGCCCTGTAAGGCAGCGCGCCGTCGTTGCTGTGGGAAGCAGAAGCCTGGTGGATTCCGCTCCGGTCCTCACCGGCTTGTAGCAGAGGTGACCTGAGTCCTGTCCCAGGCAGATGGCCACAGCCAGCACCAAAGGGCTTGGGGACTGCACCCCAGCAAATGGTCAGAGAGGAGACCCAGACTTGGTAGCACCGGTCATTCTCACAGGCCAGAAATGAGAGCCTGCTTTCTTGAATCAACCTGAGAAAATGCAGATGACACAACTTTTGGTAGAATTTTTAAGAGCAATTTTAGATTCACAGTAAACTGGAGAGAAAGCACGAGGTTCCCGTGTGCCCGCCCCCACCCCACACGCATGCGTATCTCCCTTGCCATCCGCATCACTTACTGGGCCATTATGTTGGTCTCACACAGTGCACCTATGTTATCGTTGTCAACCAAGGTCGGTAGTTTACGTTAGGCTCCTCCTTGGCATCTTATGTTCTCCGGGCTTTGACAGGTGTATACATGCGTGTATCCATTGCTGTACCATCATACAGGGGAGTTTCACTGCCCTAAAAGTCTTGTCCTGTTCATCCCACTCTTACCCTAATCCCTGGCAACTACTGGTCTTTTCACTGTCTCCGTAGTTAGCCTTTTCCAGAATATCGTCTAGATAGAGTTATATAATGCATCCCCTTTTAGCTTTCTTCCACATGATACATGCATTTAGATTTTCCTTATGTTTTTTTCATGATGTGATAACATATCTTTTTAGTGCTGATTAATATTCCATTATATAAATGTACCACATTTTATAGATTTACCTGCTTGAAGGATATCCCAATTGCTTCCAGATTTTTGCACTGGGACATCTGGCAACTATATTTCATTGTCATTCTAATTTATAATTCTTTAATCTATGTCATATGCTCATTCACTGCCCACTTTGGTGACATGTTAGTTTGGATATCAGTCTTTTTTTTTTTTTTTTTTTTCCAGACAGGGTCTCCCTCTAGGGTAGCCTTGAACTCACTATGTAGCCTAGGCTGGCCTCAAACTTGGGATTCTCCTGCCTCTGCCACCTGAGTTCTGGGATGACAGGCATGTACCACCATGCCAACTATTTTTTTTTTTTTTTTGGCAGAACTGGGGATTGAACTTAGACCCTTGCTCTTGCCAGGCAAGTGCTTATTCTCCTAAACCATCTCCCTGGCCCCTAATTAAAGTTTTTTACTGTTGAATTTGAACAGTCCTTTGCACATATTGGGGAGCAATCCTTTATCAGATGTGTCTTTTGTAAATATCTTAAGTCTGTTGCCCTATCTTCCCATTCTTTTTTCTCTTTTTATTAATTAAGTTTATTGGTACATTTTAGGTACACATAATGATCACATGCATTATAGGAAATTTGCACCTGTATATGGTATAACTTGATTCTTCTCATTCTCTGGATAGAAATTTTTTTATGAAAATATGAAGAGGATGTAGGACTATGCCTCTGTAAAAGATTCGCAGCACAAAAGATTCCTCCTACAAAAGCACCTGCTCAATTTTGACACTTGTAGTTAGGGCCCCACTTTGAAGTATGCAACAGTGGAAGGATCAAAGGCTTGCTGTAAAAGATCTGTTTCAAGCCCTGTTTAGGTAATCATTAGTCACATTAAATAGGATTTTTGCTTGTAAGTAGAGAGTCCAAAGCTGCCTAAGAAAAAGAAGGAATTTGTTTTTGCTGAACTAGAAAGTCCAGCATCTGATCTTGCTTTGGAGACTGCTGTGTATTTCCTCAAGTGAGACTGGGACCGCCTGCTCTCGGTCCCCTCAGTCCCCTCCCTGCTTTCCTGTTTGCAGACTTTACTAATGCAGCATTCTCACTGTCATAGTGTAGCAGCCTCGTTTTTCTTGGACCTTATAGTGCTCAAGTGAGGACAACTTATTCCTGACATAAAAATAAATAAATAAATAAATAAATAAATAGAAAACTCTCAAATCACTGGGATCACATATTTGCTGTTATTGTTTAGATCTAAAATGCCCCCACAGGGGCCAGCCAAATCGCTTAACAGATTAAAGCACCTGCTTAGGCACACCCAGGGGCCAGAGGTTCAATCCACTGGTGTGCTGTGCTGGCCCCACCCCATGGGACATGCTGAGATGGCCTGGTGGCACACACCTGTAATCCCAGTGCTTGGGAGGCTGAAAACAGGAGGATCATTACAAGTTTGATCTGTGTAATGAGACCCTATAGACCCTGTACTAAATACATTTTTTAAAAATGGCCCCACAAATCCCTTGTCCATGGGAGGCGCGGCTCTTGGAAGGTGATTGGCTCATAGGGTGCTATATTCCTCTCTGGATTAATCCATTGATGAGGTTCTGGCTGAATGTGCGCTTAGGAGGTGGCTCAAGGACATGGATCATGAGTGTGTCCTCGGAAGGGAACAGCTCCTCCCCTGGCTCTTGCGCTCGCTCTGCTTCCTGGCTGCTGTAGGCTGAGGGCTTCCACCGTGAGGCCTTTCCACCAGGCCCTTCTGCCTTGGAGCCAGCAGGCCGTGGCCCAAAACCTGTAAATCCACGAGCCATGTAAAGGCCACCTTTAAGGTGCAGGTGTCAGCTGTTTTGACTCAGCAAGGGGAGAGTGACCAGTAGGCCCCCTTGTCCCCTAAAGGAAACTCTGCGTCTTATTGCTAAAGGAAGGGAGCTTGCCTGGTCAGTAGAGCGTAGGTCCACTATGGAAGCCATGGTACTGGCGATGGGAAGCATGGTAACACTCGGCAGGTGACATATTCCAGTTCTTGTGAGAATCAAGTACCCAATAAAACATTTTGAAAAACAATATATAAACTCAACTGCAAAGAATAGCAGCCCCTAAGTAACCACATATTGTGTTCCCAAAGAAGTATTTCTGTTTTTAGGGCTTTGATTACATGTGTTTCCCAACCTTAATGAGACTTCTTAAATAGACTAGGTCAAGTACTCCCTCGATCTTCATTTGTTTTCCTAAGCAGACATCCTTGTTGGGAGAAGAGAGCCACACGACTTAAATGAGTATGGCGAGACCTGGCCATTCTGTGTTTTTCTATCCCTTATTTTATATAAAGAAGTCTCATATAATAAACTAGTTTTAAGGAGCAAATCCCCACTGGTTAAGTTGGCACCTGAGGCTCCAGAGCTTCAGGGTTAGAAGATCGGGGCACAAAGGGCAGAGAGTGCCTAGCCTTTCTTTATGTTTGTTAAAGGCTAGTGTGTCAAGGGCTGGGGATATAGCTCAGTAGAATAAGCGCTGGCCTGGCAAGTGCAAGGTCCTGAGTTCAATCCCCAGTACCGAAATAAAAAAAAAAGTAGTGTGTCAAGGCGGCTCCTGTTTTTCTCTCTTTCTTTCTCTTGTTTTTTTGTAGGTTTGACAGTGAATTGACATAACACTGAATGAGGCTCATCCGTGTTCTGGGGCTAGTAGAGAAACCATTGGCAAATGTTCTATTTACACAACTATAAGTCTTAAAATTCTCTGTCTCTCTCTCTCTGTCTCTCTCTCTCTCTCTCTCTCTCTCTCTCGTCTTTTTAAAGAAGTCATTTGTTTTTTATTTTTTTTTATTTATTTGAGAGAGAGAGAGAGAGTGTGGTGTGTGTGTGTGGCCAGCTCAGCCCACCAGGGGGCGGGGCTGGCTGGCATGTGGTGCTGGGGGATTGAACCGCGGTCCCTGATGCTTTGCCAAGCTTGTTCTAAGTAGGTGCCTTAGACCACTGAGCCATCTCTCCAGCCCCAAAGGGAATAAGGAATTTTTTTTTTTTTTTTTGGTTCCTCCAATGCCTTCGGGGCACTTTTGGCCAGCGGGAGAGGTGTGAGTTTCGAACTCCAGCAACCTGAGGCTGACAGCTTTGTGGAAGCAGCCGCTTAAAGGCCTGAGCTAGGGCCAGGCCCCCTCTCTCTCGTCTTTTTGAGACTGAGTCTTGTTACACAGTTCAGGCTGGCCTTAAGCTCACTTTGTAGCCCAGTCTAGTCTCAAACCTACAATGCCCCTCCTGCCTCAACCTCCCAAGTACTGGAATTACAGGCCTGCACCACCACGCCCAAAAGAATTAGCTTTTGTATTTTATATTGTTCAGAAGACAATTGGAAGTTTTCACAAAAGTTGCATGTTAAGCTTACGTGGAGCTAACAACATGGCCACTCTTATTAGTGTTTTATTCTTTGTAGTGCAGAAAATGTGATTTCTAATGCTGAGCCAGGACACATGAATCACGCTTCATTAAAAGGGCTGAAAGTAGCACCTGGCAAAAAGTCCGCATCTCTTCCCTGGAACACTCTTCAAAGTGATTTAGTGCTAACTAGAAATAACTTCCAAAGATCTGAGGCCAAAAGGTGAAACTGACGTGGAAGTCCAGTTCCACTGCCACCCCATGGAACCAGGGACACGGGACACAGAGGGACAAGGTTAGGAGCCCTGTGGGCAGCAAGCCCGCAGGCAGGGGCCAGGGCTCTAACCTGAATCCCCTGGCAGGCGCCACAGGCACAAAAGCCTACCCGGTGGGAAGGGCGGACCCTTCGGAGCTTGCAGTGACAACCAGCAGCTGGCTGCGGCCCTGTGCCACGGGGGCACCTGTGTATGGAGGCCGTCTGAGGAGTCTGGATTAACTGCAGCCAGTCACCAGCCACATAGGGATGGCCACTGATTCCTATAGTCATCCATCTCAGACACGGTCACCAGGTGTCCCTGGTCCCTGAAAACCTAGAGAAAGATTACAGAGTAGGAGGTCACATGACCGGTGCTGTTCTTTGATGGTTTCCTTGTTTTTTCCAGGCAGGGCGGACTTGATTGGTTAATTATTTGGGCAGTGGGCTATGGCGAGTTAGGCAAGACAGAACCAGTGAAAAACAGACTTGCTAATGCTAGGAGTGAGCCAACCCCTCCATCAGCTTCCAGATAATATATATAAATATATATATAAATGTCATCTCTATATAACGTGATGAGGTCCATGATGCTAAGAGTGCACAGTCCCCAATTCCTTTTCCAATTTAAAAATGCCAGTTCAGCAAGTAATTTCCAAATCATTGCCCTAGGCTTTGACCTCCTATAAATTCCACACCACCAACTTTTGAATTATTTTGTGAAAGTTCTATCTTTAAAATTAATTCTTGGGCTGGTGAGATGGCTCAGTAGTCTAAAGCACCTACTTAGAACAAGCTTGGCAAAGCACAGGGACCGCGGTTCAATCCCCAGCACCACATGCCAGCCAGCCCCGCCCCCTGGTGGGCTGAGCTGCCCCCCCACACACAAATAAGTTAATTAATTTTTAAAAAATAAATAAAATTAATTCTTGGCCAGGGAGATGGCTCAGTGAAATAAGGGCTTCCCTGGCAAGCACAAGGGTCTGAATTCAATCCCTGGTTCCAAAAAAATAAATAAAATTAATTATTTATGGGCCAGTGAGATAGCTCAGCAGATTAAGTGCCTGCTTTGGCAAGCACAGGGACAAGGATTCAATCCCCCTCCTGTATGCAGAGCCGACCCTGCTCTTGAGCCAGCAGCAGAGTCCAGATGTGGTCTCCCAGCACTGGGGAGACTGAAAAAAGGAGGATCACTATGAGTCCAAGCTGTGTAGTGAGAGCCTGTACCAAATACATAAAATGAAAAAAAAAATAAAATTGGTTCTTTACTTGAGACAGGGTCTCACTATGCACCTCAGGCTGGCCTCCAGCTCCCAGGGGTGTTCTTGCCTTGGCCTCCCAAATGTGCAATTATAGGTGTGCACCAACACACCCAGTTCATGCTATTTTTAAGAAACTGCTTATTTAATTTCCTGGATGCAAATATGTATTCATTTTATTACTAGCTAGTGATTCCAGAATGTCATTTTCCCCTCTTGGGTTTCAGAAAAGTCTCTATGATCTACGCTCCAGGCAGGGAGAATCGATATGATTTAGATGAGTAGGCCCACATGTATCTCATCCTGAACTCGGTAGAACTGATCCCTAGTGTCAGTGACTGCTGAGGATTCTCAGCCCCATCCCCACCTTCCCGTGCCCTGCTATCTGCCACGAGGGACCTGTCCCCACTTCCTGTGCAGCTGGCTTCTGCTGAGTCTGACCAGTGCCTGCAGAGAGGGGAGGCTGGAGACAGGCAGGGGAATATAAAGGAGACCTCATGTGAGAGGAAAACAACAGACCCAGGAAGAAATGGCTCCAAGAAGCATAGGAGGCAGTTTACTACAGTGCTGGGCTTCACTGAGATCTCTCCCAAAGAGCCAGCCCCGCCCGGCCACACTTGGGGACTTTCATAGGGAGAGCAAGAAGGGAGATACAGAGGCAGATCTGGCCCACTCAGAGTGGGGGTCGGGTGACATCCTGGGTTGCTAAGGGAGCTTAAACATTTCCGGTTACATTGCAAGGCCATCCATTATACAAAGTATGGGTTACAGAGGAAGAAATGTTCTGTTGTCGGGCCTGCTAGATGTGTCCACTTGCTCTTGCGGGCATCCTGGGCAGGCTTCTATTTAAAATTTTAACTTCCTTCTTCAGTCAAAGTGTCTGTTTCTTTCTTCAGTCAAAGTGTCTGTTCCTTTCTGGATCTGCCAGCTGGTCCCGGCATGCCCTGAGACCCACGTGATTCCAGCATCCTGGGGCATCAGCCAAGATGCACTCGGGAGAAAGCAGCCTCCAGGAAACTCGACTGGGAAGAGTTTAATATAAAAAATTATTCACTGCAGTGGACACTGGGGTCACTCAGGGTCAGGCAGTAAGAAATAAAGGGAACTCTAGCGAATACACAGACACAAGGAGCCGTCACGACCCTGGGGCCAAGACAGCATCGAATAAGATCTTCTCCAACACCCCAGAATAAAATGCAGATCCTGCTGGAGGTGGAACAGGCTCCACTCTCTGGGTTGTGGGAAGGACGGCCTGCTGGGGACCGAGGGACGCGGTCTGCGCAGAGATGCCGGCACTCACTGCAAAGCCAGGTGGCTCTAGGGGACCCCTGGGAACTGCACACAGACAGGTACTGTGCACACGGGCTAGGACGGTTGCAGAAGGCAGGCAGGTGCGGTACAGGAGCCCGGCAGTGTGCAAGACCAAGCCCTCCTCCTCCTGCGGTGTTTTTGCAGCGCCCTCTGCTGCCCAAGCGCAATATCGTGCTCTTGGGCAAAATAGGTACAGTACAGGGCCTGTATTGCTTTTCAAATACCCGTAACATACTACTACAAACTCATTGAATTAAAGCAACACACCCAGTGTCACACAGCATCCGGGCCTTAGGCATTTGGCACGTCTAGCCTGGGAGACCACAGGCCGGAAGCCGAGCATGAGCGGGCCACATCCTCATTTGAGGCTCAGCTAAGAATCCACTCCCCCGCTCGCTCCAGTCTTGGGCAGAATCAGGTTTGTGCAAAGCAGATCTGAAATCCTCCTTTTCTTGCTGGCAATCTACAGGATCCTGGAGGCCTCTCTTTCTATGCAGCCCCCTCAAACTTTTTTTCCCCTTATGTATTTAGTGCAGGGTGTACAGGGACTCACTACACAGATCGGATTTGTAGTGATTTCCCTATTTTCAGCTTCCCAAGCTTTGGGATTACAGGCATGCCACCACGCCCAGTCTCAATCGCTGTCTCAGTGCGCCCTGGGGGCGGGGCCAGCACAGCACACCAAGTGGTGAATAATTCTTTATGTTAAACTCTTCCCATTCAAGTTTCCATGAGGATGAGTGCGACGACCTGGGGCCCGCCAGATCCTGAACAGACCCAGAGTCCAAGCCTGGCGAGTGAGTGAGACCACCCAGGGCCCGCGGATCCTCATTCCACCCAGAATGCAGGCCCAGCGCGGAACCCTTCAGCAGAACTCCCTGCAAAGAGGCTAGAGGCAAGACCCACCCAGCTGTTTCAGGAGCAGAACATCTTGCCAGAGTGACACAAAGGGTTCCACTCTAAGGACTAGGGCAGAAAGAAGTGGAGCACAGCAGCCAGATCCAAGCAACACCCACCTGGAAGAATCTGAACTTCATAGATCTGGACCTGGTGCTAAGGTAATAACTCTAT